>NC_056738.1:81543475-81891462 GCF_019279795.1 Protopterus annectens | reverse complement strand
ATATTTTATGAATAGAGTATTTCTCCTGAATCTGTGGTGTGTCAGTGTGATAACTATAACTGCTTTCAGTTTCTCTGTGAGAATTCTGTGAGTTGAAGCTTTTGAAGTAGTTCATGGACACTGTGCATGAGACAGCCCACATCTCAGATTGTCTCTCTTAACATTTTGGCGGGAAACTTATTAAAAACTAGTGACAAACATTCATTTAGTAGTGTAAATGCATGTAAACATGACAAAACCTTCACAATGTATTCCACAGACCATTACAGCCTCTTACTTCTTTTCAGAAAGAGAAACAAATTGAATCACAGCTTGACATTAAATCTTCAGATATTTTGACTGGTTATGAAACAAAACATTATAACTGACATATTTTATGAATAGAGTATTTTCCTGAATCTGTGGTGTGTCAGTGTGATAACTATGTCAAAGGTTATACTAACTGCTTTCAGTTTCTCTGTGAGAATTCTGTGAGCTGAAGCTTCTGAGTAACTCATGAACACTGTGCATGAGACAGCCCACATCTCAGATTGTCTCTCTTAACATTTTAACTTATTAAAAACTAGTGACAAACATTCATTTAGCAGGGTAAATGCATCTAAACATGACAAAACCTTCACAATGTATTCCACAGATCATTACAGCCTCTATGTAAGTGAAATTAAGCCCAAAATTACCAACAAGCAATAAAACTCAACATTCTTCTCCCAACTCAATTTTCATACAAATCCTATTATTCACTGTGCCAAAGCATTTCTATATATTAATGCAGAAATAAAAATGTAAAGTATATACAATGGAATGTTACTTACTGTTTATATTAATAGAGTTAAAAATAAAACATATTATTTACTCTTATTTAGTTCTGATTATTATTAGTTAAAGCATAACAGATTATTTACAAACAGGCATAAGCAGTATAATCATGAAAGTATAATTAGAAATAGCATTTGAAGAACTTATAAAACTTTTACAAGGAATAAATATGTTATTATTCTATTAATGATATTTTCATTACTGTTCTCTCCCTGCCCTCCCCCAACATAATCTAAATAGAATGTCATTGTTTAAACAAAGAAAATAATAAAAGGAGAAGGAAAAAAAGGTAAAGATAAAATGTATCAAATTACTAACCTTACTTCTTTTCAGAAAGAGAAACAAATTGAATCACAGCTTGCCATTAAATCTTCAGGTATTTTGACTGGTTATGAAACAAAACATTTCTTTGCACATAGAGAATAACTTTGATTAAATCTTTTCCAAAATATTTGTGGCTTTCTGGAAATGCAGGAACTATATTCAAAAAGATTAATAATGAACTAAAATGATGAGAGAGAAAAAAACATATAACAAATCATTTGTTTTAGTCTCTCTTCTTCTCTAGCTTCAGTTGCCAATCTCTTTAATGAAGAACTAGCCCATTCCATTTCTACTATTTTAACCAAAATCCATTTAACTTTGACAAACAGTAAAGCAGAGTCTAAATCAAGGAAAACCTTAGGACCATCAGGAAGGAAGATTTTAAGCTTGGCAGGAAACAGAAGGTATGTTTTAAACTGTGCTTTTTAAGCTCCCTTATTAGTGGCAGAAAAACTTTTCTTTTAGCTATTACCATGGAAGAATAGTCATTGTCAAAACGCACAGTTGTCTCATTAATCTTAACAGGAGCTTTAGCCCAAGCAGATTTAAGAACCATCTCTTTATCAAAGATGATAGAAATCTAACTATAACTGATCTAGGATATTTTTGTTAGAGTTAGTATTAGCTATAGATCTATGTGCTCTTTCGATACCAAAAGAGAATGCTTCTGGTAAGTCTAAAGTTTTACGGTGCCAAGTTGTTAAAAAGAAGTAATATTGTTACCTTCAATATTTTCTGGCAGTCCAAAATCCTAATGTTATTGCCTAGATCTATTTTCCAGGTCATCCAGCTTTGTTTGTAAATGTGTATTTTGTTTCAGTAGAAACTCAATGTTGATTTCCTCTTCTTGGATTCTATTTTCCATGTCATTCACAGCTTCTTCTATGCCTGTCATCTGGTTCTTCTGTTGTTGCAGGTCTGTATGTAACAGGTCTATTTGTTTTGTAGTTTTTACTATGAAGGTGTCTATTTTAGTATCCATTTTATCCATTTTATCAGTAAGTTGCTGGATTATAATTATCAGAGACTGAAGTTCTTTCTTGATGCTGGAGTCTTGATAATTTGTCTTACTGGAACTCATTTCAGACTGATAAACTGACAGGAAAATTTCCACAGTGATTTCTGACAGGAATATTGTTAAGATTTCCTTTCTTTTTTAGATATAGTTCAAGAACTATATAAAACAAACGTATTTAGAAAGAAAATTACTTCAAAAATTAATTTTTTAAGTAATTAATTCCTGTCAGTGTAATGAAATTGGTGGAGCTGAAGAAATCTGCTGCTATCCTGTGTTCATCCTTGGCCACGCCCCCTATTCCTTGCATTCCTGAAACATATCCTAACTGCATACCATAGTTAATGTGTACCTCTAGTGAATGTGTACACATGAGTCTCTATGCATGCCTTTTTATTATTTGCTAGATGCACAACTTTCATTCATCACCTTGGATTATTACTATTGCCTTTTTTACATTCTAGCTAAATGGAACATTGTTTCTATGAAAGAGCCCACATAGTCAGACTTTAGTAAAACTACTTTCTTGATTTAAACAGGTACAGCAATGCAGTGATTAGCAGTGTTGTCTCACAGTGCTTGGTTTCCTAGTTTGATTACTGACTGGAGTGTCTTTAGTGTGGAGAGATTTTTCATGCACTCTTTCTGCCAATATGGATTTTCACTAGGGTCTCCAGTTTCATCCAAAGGACATGCTGATAAATGGATGAGAGTCTTAACTACCCATAGATAAATTAAATTAAATGTATTTTTATGTATTTATAAAAAAACATTTTTATTGATTTCATCAAGTCTTGCAGTATGCAAAATGTAGATAAAGTAAAAAAAATGTGAACTGTACAGAAGATGTAATTGCTTTCAATGCAATTGCAATGTAAATGCACCATAACTATTAAACAGAGAAATTAGCTTCTCAAATGTGTACATATTTGCAGTGCATAAAGAACAGTGGTCCTTGAAATGTTATTCCAGATCAAAAGATATATTACCTTCTTTGGAATCTAGCTCACCCCCACACGTACATGCACAGTTATGTCAAACAGGAAATACAAACTCTAGACCTCTTTTAAGAAGAGAAAGCAAGTGTTAAGTGTCCCATTTTGCTTGGCTTTTGAGAGTGATTGCATATAGATATTGCTACCATACAAATATTTAATGGCTGCTTTATTTTAAGGGTAAACAACATTTGTGAATTTGGCAAACTAGATTGGTCTGACTTGTAGCAGTGTATTATCACGAAGGCAGGGAAAGTGGTATTGGTACTGGAAATACATCTTTAACTCGTCTTGGAAAGCTTGTGTTTGTGTGCGTGTGTCTGTATGAGTGTGTGTGTGTGTGTGCGTGTGTATGTGTGTGTGTATGCGTGCATGTGCATGCACATACTCAGGTGTGTGTAGATAAGTTTCAGCTGCTGTTATAAGGAATGATAAAGAATTAAGCTTTGACCATGAAGCCTTCGGAGCCAGTGACTGTAACACTGGTCTGTATCTGGTGAGTGTAAAGCTTATTTGGGTGTAACAGCACTGGCTATTATCTGAGATAAAAGTGCACATTTACTATATGCTCTTAAGGGCAACCAATCTTTGCAAATTATTTTGCAGCAGAGGTGTGGCTCATGAGATCACAGCCCTTGTCTACCGCAGATAATTTAGTGGCAGTGAGCAGGATTATAGGTCCATGTCATCACAAGTTCAAAATAATGCCATGAGAATTTAAGTAGCTTAAGTTGTATAGTAATGGAGAAGAGAGTCAGAAAAGCAGGCATAAAAGAATGCAAGCAATAAATATAAAGAACAAAATATTAGTATACTGAGAAAAAAATCACATGAGGTGTTTTGATGTGCCTCATAGTAACAGATGAGTAGATAAGTTGAAAAAGCAAGGGATCATTGTTAATCATCTTAGGCCTGAGTACTGACTTAGGAAGGAAAGAAAGAAAGAAAGAAAGAAAGAAAGAAAGAAAGAAAGAAAGAAAGAAAGAAAGAAAGAAAGATACTAACAAAATGCAGTGCCTGGCTAGTATGACAAAGAGTAGGTAAGACTTTCATGTTAAAGTGAGTGCAGAGGTTAGAATTGCAAATGGAGTGGATGTGGGACCAAAATACATTTTCTGATAGATGTGAGATGTGTATAAGCTCCAGGAAGACAATATATATTTTAAAAGTTGTATAAAATAAATAGGTACTGAGGATAAATGATTCAGAACATTTTGAGTGTGTAGGAATAAGGAAAACATTCATCATTTAATTCTAGTTTGAAAGAGAAGAGAAGAAAATGTTTTCTTATATCACAACAATGCAAAATCAATATCACTTTGGGATAGACTTGTAGCAGTTAAAACTATGAGTTCAGGAGAGAAAGTTTCTAAAATGATCAGATGTGCAGGGAAGTAGAACAGTAGCTCTATTGGTCAATATGTACACTTAGCTCTTAGCCTTGACAGCACCGTGAGACTGTTGACACTCAGACTAAAAACAAATGCTCATATCTGTACAACTATAACCCTTTTTAAGGAGGCATAAACAACAGAACTGTCAAGTTTAAATGCATCTCTATGGTAAGAGAATTCACTGGATTACAAAATTACCAAAAACTTATTTTTAATTTTTATGAACATCTTACAGCACTCAAGCTGGCCACATGCTGACAGCAACATTTTTGTACATTCAGATTTAAGTATTCATAAAATGGCAGGCAATGCATTTATTTACTATTTGGGAACCAGTTAGATGAGCTGGTCTGGATACCTTCTCCAGGTAAAACCTGGGCACAGAGGCAAGACATGCAGAATGATAGGTCAGCTTCATAAAATATAAATGCCGTTTACAGATAAATGATCAGAGAAGTAGATTACAGCAAAGAGCATTAGGAATAATGAGACCAATAAACTAAATTGAATTTACACTACAGAGGATTCATATGAGAATGAGCAATGAATAAAGATCAGACGTGCATGTTTATAAGCAATATATACAATAATAACAATGCACCAGCCAGAAGAAGTGGGAAGAAAATGGATTCCTATAAGTGGACCAGTTTCTAATCAGTAACACATAGATTTAGCCACTGCTGTTAAAGCGTGTACAGATTATTATTTTGTTGGAGCTATTCAGCAAGAGTTATCTTGAACCCACCAAGAGTGTCTTGGAACTTTATTTGGGGGGGGGGGGTTCCACAAAGCAGGACAGAATCTGGAGAATGCACTTTTGTTGATGACAGGTTTAAAGGGGAGATTGCTGAGGTAGGCTATATAGTCTTAGCTGCTTATTAAGCAGTAGTTTTATTCTCTTTATTCTTATTGGAGTGGAAGTAACTATTTTTAAGATTTTATATAATAGGGTGCCTAAGTAGTAGGTTCCTCTTCCTGTTACTACATCCTCATCTTCATAAAAGCACACATTTTTCCTAATGTTTTCTTTTCAGCACTGATTCCTTGTGGTATAACATACAAACACTGTACAATAGGTTGGTCTTTGAAGTGACTCACATTTCAATAGTTTTCTCCCTAAACTCTATTTGTTGACAGTGATTTTTAGTTTTACACTGTATGCCAAGCACTATACACCTTATTAAGAATATTATACTGTTCCAACTTACTTTTGTTACCTTTCACTTGAATATGTCTCTATTTATTTATCGATCTATTGTCTGAGTAGCTTATTGTGTTGCATTCTGGTTACTTTGTAATAAAATCTGCTATAGACTACAAAATCATGCCAACCCACTACAGAACTGTTTCTCCATTCTAATACATCATCAAAAAGTGGGGCTGGATAACATGGAATCAGAAAGTATTTGGACAGCTGCTTAGCATACAGTAAATAGAAACACCAGTTTATTAAACTTAATAAATTTAAGTCCACTAAAGTAACTAATGTAAAAACTACACATTTTAGAATAAGAAAGATCACTTTACAAGATGAGGGCATAATTACAACAAAAGAAATGGTACACTTAAAACCAATAAATAACATTCTGCCAAAAACTAAAATGGCACACAGACATATATGCAATAGTGGCTAGCTAGTTAGTTGCTGCCATTTTCCCTAAGTAAGACTAGCATTCCTCAGTTTTGATATACTTTTGGAAGGAAACAGAAGATTCCAAATGAGGTCAGCTCAGAAGCATTTTCAGTCACCTTTTCCATGGATATCTTATGAAATAACACTGCTACAGCCATGCAAAACATTAGATGGTGCCAATGTCAACAAGGTACAACCCTTTGATTTTATTGGCAGCTAGATAACAGTGAAAATACCATGTCATTCATATGTGGTGAAATAAACATGTATGCTGCACAGATGCTAAGCCTAAAATATATTTAGCATATCTTGGAAACTACCTTCTCCTTCAGAGCTCTGTCTTACTAGGCATTCTATGACTGGTTAGTCAGAAAACTGTACTTTGGGACTACTTGACAATAAAAATCCACTCATTTCAGCGCATGCCTTATAAACAGAGATTTCTTCTTATTTTAAAATTTCTGTGCTTAAGCAACAATAAACATTCTAGACCATCATGCATCAGACTGAAAATTCATATTATTACTAGCACAGCACATTTCTACAGGTGAGTCACTCTTGTTCAAAGGCAGGCTTGAGTCAAGCAGCATGAAGTTTGTGAGCCCTCTAATGAGAATATAACTGGGAGAATGTCTCTGAAATTTTAATGTCTGTACATTGTTATTGGTTAGGATATATCATACCAGATTATACCAGCCATAATCCACAAGGATATGGTCAAAAGGTTCTTATTGTCAATCCATTGATCCAACTTCTTTTTGAAAGTCTCCAAATTTTCAGTCAGTCTCATCTTGCTAGGCAATAGACTCCATTTACAGCCTGCTCTACATTCGAAGAAATCCATCCATTTGCAACCCCTTTTCCCTTTTTTTTTTTTTTTTTGTACATGGGGTCAGGGTGTCACGTCAACAGTAACAATCATCTAGAGCCAACGTTCATACTGCCAGCTGGCTATCCCTGCCACAGTTGTTCTTCCATACCTCACACATACACATTCAAACCTATAACTATTTTAAAGTATCCAGTCCAGCTATTGTAGATTTTTGGAATGTGGAAGGAAACCGGAGCACCAGGGGAAAATCCACTTAAACACAGGGAGGACATGCAGACTCAACACAGAAGGCACCCGAGCCAAGACTCTAACCAGAGAACCTCTTGCTGTGAGGCAACAGTACCATCCACTGCATCACTGTGATGTCCTACATTGGAAGAAATCTCTCTACTTACTTTTGTCTTGTATTATCTAAATCCACAAATAATTATTTATTGCTGGTAGATCATGTATTAAAATCAAATGTCCAGTGTTTCATTCTTAAAACCTTCAAATACACACGTTAAATCTCCCTAATAATTCTGTAACATACTGAGAACAAATTTTAAATTCCTTAGTCTCTCTTCATAATTCAAGTTTTCACTCCTTTTATTTCCTAGTAATGCATTTCTATATCTGTTTTGGAATAAATGCACTATCAACACAACATTCCATTACTGGTGCCATTAAAGATTCAGAAATTGTTCCTAGAACAGAGAAGTCTCTAGAGGGCATTGTTCTAAGGATTGTTCAGTTTGGAATGTAAAATTTTTAAGATATTAGTCACTTGTCTTCCAAATCTGAACATTCCATTTACCATGATTCCCAAGTCCTCAAATTCTACACCCTTGCCTACAAGATTACAAACCAAACTATAGAGGTATCCAGGATATATCTTACCTAAATGCAGAAGTTTACATTTTGTACTGTTAAATTCAACCCTATTAACATGCCTTTTATATAGTTTGTCCAGATAATCTTGGAGGATCTTCTCATCTTCTATTTGCACACCAAAAGCAGCAATTGCTGTGTCATCCACAAACTTCCCAAACAGTTACCTAACAATGGAAATTACATAAATATGTGTAAGAAAAATTATCCTGATACAGGTCTTTATGACACAACTCTATTTTTATCCTTAGAATTGACTCTTACCATGTGCAAAAACCCTAGTTGTTCTGCCATTTAACCATTTTTATACCCACTGTACAATATACTGGCCAGTTATGCAGCCTTTCAAGACCTTTGAGGATCAACTTAAACAGTACATAATCACAGGCCTTGGCAAAATCTAAAACTACAGTAATATTATTAAGAGCATGAACTGCTTCTGAGTAAAAGTTAATAAGCTTTGTTATAGGTGGTCTTTATTTGTAAAACCACATTGGTAGTTATTACAATAAATATTATCCCCTTGAGCATTAAATATATTTTTGTTAGCGTCATCTCAAATCTCTTCCCAATCAAGCATGTGCTACTACTAAGTCTAAAGTTATTTGCCACAAATTACCCCCTTTATGAATCAGAATAATATTGGCACTTTTCAACTGATTTGAAATTATTCCAGATTCTAAAGTCTGTTGAAAAAAAAAGATAAACAGTCCAACAGACTGTATTTTTTGTGATTTAAGAATGTCCCATTTCAATTATTTGGTCCTGGGCAGTATTGTTTTGATTATACCCAAATAACTTCCAGACCATTTCTATCATAATTAAAGGACATCAGTACCAAGATGCAAATGAAGCATTGCCCATCCCATCCCATCCATTGACATTCTTAACAAACTCAGAATAGACATCAGCAAAATGGGTCATAATTTCACAAGGATCTGCCATGTTGTTTCACGATCAACAAGCTTAACACTGGACTTTCTGATCTTTGAGGATAGATTTTGCATACCTAAAAATAATGTTTTATTGTCCATCATTGTATTGCAAAGTTTGTTCTCAAACTTCTTTTTGTTACCTCTTATAACTTTCCTTACAATGTTAGCACAATCCTTGCATGTTTTAACATGTTTTTCCATTCAGGATTCATTTAATATTATCCAGCTTCTTTCATTTTATCTTATTCTATTTTTAATATCCGTATTTATCAAGGGGGCTAGACTTTCCCTTTCCCTTTATATTTCTTTGTCAACAGTGCATACATAGTTATTAAATAATCCATTTAACATCTCTTGAACCTGCACCCCCCTTGAATTTGCTTTCCCAATTCAAATTAATAATATAATTTATAATTAACTCATAATTGGCTGTATACATTTTTTAATTCTGCATAATTAGATGATTTTTCATACACATCTCATTATCTTTCAGAGGTTCCTTTTTCGGAACCACTAATACCTTAATTCAGATGATGATAATATAACAGCCAGGATATTTCTCTTTCTTTTTAATTTCTCCAAATCTTTTGGGTTTCTAATACCATGACAGGAATGGACCCCATCCCTAAGTCAAAGTACGATTAAAGCTCATGAAATTAGTATTGTTTCACTCTTTGATGTCAGCCAGTAGTGCTCTTCGCAGCACCCACAATGTGCCCAGTAATGACTCCTTCTGCAATGCATACAGAGTTTCATGTACTGGTAGCATATCTAAATACGATTGTAGATTCTTTTTTATAACACCCATTGCTCTAACTACTACTGGAACTGTCTGGGTATCTTTCTTCCACATTGCTCTCATTTCTGCTTGCAGATCCTGATATTTTATAACTTTGTGTCTCTCTGTACACAGGACACTGTAGTCACTGTGTGTGGTGATTTCAATGATCAATGCTACTTTTGTTTTCTTTTCTTGTACCACTATATCCAGTTTTCTTGTGTCTATCTTTAGAACTCTTGGTAATGGATGATCCCATGTAATGTAAACTTCCTCATTTTCTGTGATGCTTTGTGGCTCATATTTCCAGTGTTTTTCAGCCACTTCAATACCATAATGTTTTACAACCCCCAGTGCAACAGTCTCTCCACATTATTATGCCTTTCAGTATACAGTCCTTCTGCCATTAATATGTAACAACCAGCAACGAGGTGTGCAACTGTTTCCAATTCTGTTTTGCAAAACCTACATTTGTCTGTTTCTCCCACATGTTCAACCAACGTGTACATAGCCCACGATCTTATGCCATCAATATTAACCTTTCATCTCTTGTTTTGAATTCGCCTCTCCTTAACCATTCCTGTGTTAATTCCTGACCAACATGTGGTTCTTCCAGAAGTTTTCTATGCTTGCAACTATATTTATGCATCTTCCACATTCCCTGCCTTCTCATCTGGTCCTTCACCTTATATTCTTTCTCTTGTTTTTTGGCACATTCAGTTGCCTGATTTTTATCTACTTCTGGTTTGATTTCCATTCCTGCTTGACACCGATATACTTCTGCTAGATTTCTCTCTCTAGTAGGACTGATTACATGTTGGGTGACAGTTGAGACAACACTTTTAAGATTGCATTATCGATATTATTTACCCCCTGTAATTTTATCCCAATCAGTGTTTACAATGTTTAAATACCCCTCCTAATGTGTTTTTTAAGTATAAGATTGTGTCAGATCCTCTCCTCAGTTCATTGTTTCTTGCTTGCTCATTCATGAAGAGCTATGTAAACCAATGAGCTGCATATTGCAGCAGTTCCCCTTGACAAGCACTGATATGATTTCTGACTTATCATTACCATAACCAATTTATGCTCTAATGCCTTCCTTCACAAAAATACATACTCCACCTCCCTGTTGCTGCTTCTAAAACTGTGAAATGCATATGTAATTCCCAATGGTTGGTTACGCTCACTGAACCAAGTCTCTGTTACAGTTTCAACATTAACTGCCACTTGCAAAAATAGCAACCCTGACTCATTCATTTTTGTGCCCAAGCTTTATGCATTTAAATAAATTACACCAGCTCCAAACTAAATCTTTAATATGGGTTAGCGCTTTCATTCTAGACATAGAACTTCATCAGACAAAGTACTTACAAACCAAATAACATTTAAATAAACTCTTATTGATCACGTGTCAAGCATCTCAATGATTTAACCACTTCCTTCTCAAAACTATCTTAAAATTTTCTCTGTATTCATTCTTTGAAAACTGCAGGCATTCAGTCTCACCTGTTACCAGTATTCCTTCCCATTTAAATCTTCCTCAGCATCAAATCTCTTTTTAATATGATACACTTGATGTATTATTGAAAACATAAAATGGGCTTTATTAATTTCATTATTATGAGAATGCAAAACATGTTTTGCCAAAGCATTACTTAAATCCATCTTTTCAACAGCATGCAAATGCTCATAGACTCTCCTATAAAATTCTCCAACAGTTCTAACTATGTAAAAAGCCTAAGTTAAGCAGGTTTTCTGGACTGCTTAAAATTCATAAGGATTTAGAAACGCCTGCACTGAAACCAATTGTGGCCAGCCAAGGAAGTAAAACTGAGGCAATGGCTATTTTTGTGGATACCTTTTTATACAACTAGTGTGCAAAAGTGAGCTAGAATAGCTCAAATAGGAAAGTTTTGCTGCTGAAGGCACTACCACATTTGTTAAAGAGGAACAGAAAATGAAAGCCATAATGTGACATGTCAGCTACCCCAAAAATGTTGTGCTTGTTACCATACAGAGAGGCCAGCTAATAGCATGAGGTGCAAGGCACTGTGACAGTGTGAGCCACAAATGTCAGACTGTCATCTCGTAGAACAGTAAACTAAAGGAGTAGAAGTGAGCCCAAGAGACAAAGAAGTGGTGCAAAATGTTTCCCATCAGTTCAATGTAACTGTATTAACCTCATTTACATCTATAAAAATAATGGGGATGTATTAATACAGTAGCAATGCATCATGAAACTGAATGATATGACAAAGCCAATGTAGTCCTCTGAACACAGCAGTATTTAGTTCACCACAGACACTGATCTTCACCTTTTGAGCAAGCATTTCCATTGAAAGTTACCACCATTGTTAAGAACTAGATCCCAAGAAAAGGTTTTTGAGCTTGGCCTTCTGTGTGTGCCAGAACTAATTCTAAAAAGAATAAAAGGGCTGTGACCTGCAACCCCAAAAGGACCATAGTAAACCTGAGCTTTTGAGATATTAATATCACTTCTTCTGATTAACTGAACGTAATGTGAGTGTGTGCACTTGCACACTTGTACATGTATACATACATACACACACACACACACACACACACACACACACACACACACACACACACACACACACAAACACACACATACGGGTCAAAAGGACACTAGTATCCAGGGAAATATCTTTTACATCTCATGCATTAATGGCACACACCACTCAACTTTGTAGCACAAGACATCAGGACAAAACCAGAATTAGTGATGGGAAAACATCATGGAGATAATTGAAATATTCCTCCTTTAAACACAGAAGGTCATTAGGATAACAGCTTTTCCTCTGGCATGCATTTACTGAAGGGTATTAAGTATGAAATTCAAATGTCTGGAATGAAGGACTAGCTATAATCATCTGTGAAGTACTAGGGCAGGGAAAAAGGAAAGATTATGGACTTTCTGATAACAGGGAAGTGTATCAGGAATGGCGTGTGGGAGAGTGAGTGGGGGTGCCTATTTTAAAACAATGAGGAAGCCTTTGTTAACTGCAGCAGAACATTGCTGATCTGCACTCACGGTAGATAACACATATTCAGAGACATCCAAATTAGACAATAAATAAAGGTTTTCCTCACCGTGGCTAATGCATGTCTGAACTGTAAATTTCTGTACTGTGGCAACAGGGCATTTTTACTGCAGCCCTTAAGGCAAATACATGTGTTCTTTATGAATCACCAGGAAATTGTGCTTAATTTCCAAACCACAACTACGTAAAAAGTAAAAACAACTGAATGCTTTTAAAATATTTAATAATAAAAATAAAAATAAAAATATAGATACTCCTATTATAAGTTATAGGGCTTGTACGTAAGCTGTAATCTCTTATAATACAAAGATTTCAGTACAAAACAAATGTACCTGGTGGCCAAGTAGATATATCTATCTCACTCCAAACTACAGTGCTAAAAAGGCTAATATGTAAAGTGTGTCTTTGCATCTTCACATGGCACTTTAACTAGAGATACTCAGCTTATGTCCACTCGTAGGTGCAAGCTTTATATAACAAAGGGATTTACTTCCTCAAAACACTGGCTACCAACGAACTGTCACAAAAGCACTCATGCCTCCCAGCTCTGTTACTGCAGGCAAAGCACTACAAGTAAACAGAGCTTTGAAAGACAATTAGAAAAAAACTCCTGCACTCAGATGCAACCTTTATATAGCAGAGGTACTGGCCACCAATGAATTATTAAAACAACACACACATATCCCAAAGTCAAAGCTTTAATGAAAATTAAAAAAAAAAAAACCTGCACACAGAAGCAAACTTTAAATAATAAGTGAATTACTTCCTTTAAACACAGGCCACCAATAAACTGTTAGAACAGTATATATAAACACATACACACATGCACACTCTTTGTTATGTCAGACAAAGCCCTACCAACACACAGGTCTTTGAATGAATATTAGCAAAATCTCCTGCATTCCAAAGCAACTTTTGTATAATTATGGGAGCTGCTTCCTGTAAACATGGGCCACAGCATACACATACCCCTAGGTCTGTTACCAGAGCCAAAACCCTACAAAAACACAAAGCTTTAAAGAAATTTAGAAAAAGCTCTTGCCCATATAAGCAAGCTTTACATAGTAAAGGAAACTGCTTCCTTTAACCACTTATCCCAAAGGAACTGCTACAGCCAGCACACATGCCCAATGTCAGATCTAGCACAAGGTGACCTATGCAGCTCCCTAGAGCCCAGTGCTGACTAGGGGGTAAATGTTACAAAACAAAAGCTGTCACACTGTCACCCACATCTGCCAATAATTACCATTTGACTGCTCTGTGCCAGCAATTACCACCCAGCTGCTCTAGCTCCAGGATGTCTCTCTCTCTTTCTCTTATTTGCTCAAATGTGGAGCCAATGAGCATGATGCTTGCTGGAGCTTCACACTCAAAGTGCAGCATACTTTGGTTGTCATTTGACAGTGTCTTCCTGGAGCTTCATATTCAAGCATTTTGCTGTGGAATTTGATACCATTTTACTGTATATTTTGCTGTGGAAATTGTCATCTCAACATTTGCTGTTATGGAAAAATAGTGTGTGTGTGTGTGTGTGTGTGTGTGTGTGTGTGTGTGTGTGTGTGTGTGTGTGTGTGTGTGTGTGTGTGTGTGTGTGTGTAACTGTTTGTGCATCTCAGAGAAGTCATGATATAAAGATGATATAAAGAAAGGGATTGATTAACTGTAACAAACAGGAGCATAATCATATCGACATTGTTCTTTTAATACGATCCTCGGGTTCCTTGTTTTGTTGACTCTTCAGTGTAGTTATTATAAGGCTGTGAATATGCTGGGCAACATGAAGTGTACAAATTTAGTGTTAAAATGGTAGCTAAGAATGCATTTTCAATATAACTTCAATATAGTCTTGTGCTCCAACCGTTTGTCTGGTTCTTAG
Source organism: Protopterus annectens (assembly GCF_019279795.1). NCBI lineage: Eukaryota > Metazoa > Chordata > Ceratodontiformes > Protopteridae > Protopterus > Protopterus annectens. Next base: position 81,876,929 of record NC_056738.1, on the reverse strand, counting down.
TGGAGTGGAGTACACTATGAGCGATTGATGAGTTCCTTCCTGTCATGCAGGGTCTGATTTCTTCAGCCTTTGTCTAGTAAGGAGTTTAATCAAGTGATTCACTAAACAGTACACCTGGGCTGACCCTGAAAAGAGCCACTTGTGTCCAACTGACTGCCCCAAACTGTTAGCAAATGCATTATACATTTGTCTTTTGAATTCCTGCACCTTCAAGATAGCCAAGAATGTGTGCTTCACAACGTCCTATTTGACTAAATCCCAGCACATCTCATGTAGTCTAATGGGTTGCCAGATGCATTTTTTACTAAATGCGAGTTTCAGGGGAACAGAACTTCACTGTTGCTCATGCTAAGTCTGTTCTCAATGTGACCATTTTAATTTGTTCATCAAATAGCTTTTAGTGTTTTTGCTGCAATTCTTTTTATTTAAAATTTTAAATGAAATCCATATCTCTGTGATCATTATAAAAGAACAAAATACTATGCATACTAACAGTTTTGAACAGTGTTTTATGATGATTGGGGAAAGATAACAAAGTGATTGGATACGTGTATGGCTGCGAGGGGGGACACAGTTCATTACATTGCCCCATTTGACCATGATTTACCTCTGCATATGCCTCCCAAGCTCTGTTGCCTGAGCTCTACAATTAATTAGAACTGTAAAAGATAACTGGAAAAAAAGTTTCTGCACACAGAATGAAGCTTTAAATAGCAAAGGTAGCTAATTTCTTTAAACACTGGTCACCAACAAAATGTTAGAGCAGCACCCCCAAAAGAATTCTGTTACCTCTGGCAAAGCCCTACAGATATACAGAACACTGTAAAGAAATTAGAAAAAGATCCTACACACAAAGGCAATCTTTATATAGGAAATAGAGCAACTTCCTTTAAACACGCCACCTTTTTGGTTTTAGGACAACTTTTAAAACAGCACACATGACCCCCAAGCTCTGTTACCTCAAGCAAAGCCCCACAAACACTCAAACCTTTGAAAGAAAATTAGAAAAAGCTCCTACACATATCAGCAAGCGTCATATAACAAAGGGAGCTACTTCCTTTGACCATAGGCCATCAACAAACTGTTAAAATAGTACACATCCCCCAAGCTCTGTTACCTCACAAGCAAAGCCCTCCAAACACACAGAGCTTTAAAAGATCCCAAAAAAGTAAATCTATGATGTTTTGTGACAGATAGATAGATAGATAGATAGATAGATAGATAGATAGATAGATAGATAGATAGAAAATATCTGGTATTTTACTATGTCTATATTTTATTAATTCAGTGTTAACTTTCCTATTACTGCTTTATTTTCAGTAAAATATGACAGTCTGCAAAACAAAGAGCATAACTACAGTGGGACAAAGTAGGCAACTGCCTTAGCTGCAAGGTGTTAGGTGGCATGACTGGGGGTGACAACTAATTGGTAGTGTAGTACTAGTATTTATTTCTACACTGCAATACTGCTTTGTGGTCAGGGCTGAAGCACTTTCACATTCTGTGTGCAATGTAAGTTCTAGCAAGTTACTTACTACAAATGTAGCGTGCTGCTTGCTCTATCTCTAAAGGTTTAAAAGTAGAAGTAGGATGCAGGATCTTAAGAAAAGACCTTTTTCTTTGCTCCCCAAGTTAGAGTTAAGGGGTCCCAGACTGAAGAACATCACCGGTTGCTATATAAGCTAGCTATGGCTCTGTGGCAAACTCTGTAATATTCAGTTTATATTTCAGAGAGGTGTATGAATCCAAGTTCCAGGTTCAGGACAAATCATATCAAAGACAAATCAGGAATAACTAGTGGAAGCAATAAAATATAACTTTAATTCTGTTTAGAATAAAAACAGGTGCTACATCAACTAGGCCTTCAAGGAATTCAATATGGATTGTGTTCAGCTTGAATACAAATAAGCATTTAGAGCATACCTCTACCGAGCTGGCATTGCAACATTATTAAAAATTATTACATATTTCTCCATAAAGATGACATTTTCTTTCACTGGAAGGATGCCACAGTCAAACCTCCATGTACTGACTATGGAAACATATTAGTACCAAATTTGGTGTTGAGGTGCTTAGCAGTTGGGAGGGTGGCCTAATGGTTAAGGTGGTTGCCTTACAAATGCAAAGTACAGGGTTTGAATCTCATAGGGGATAACTAGCTGGACTTAACATGGCTCACAATAGCAGTTAGCCTAGTACCAACCTGCGATTAAGAGTAGAATGGCAAACTTTGATTCTTTATGTATCTGAGTGCTGTGGTGTTAGGGTGGGGAGAATAACATAATCCATTATGTCTTATTGCCTTGTTTATTTGTTTATTTGTTTATTTTATTCTAGTGGTGTTTCCTTTCTTTTTTTTTTTTTTTTTTTGCTCTTAATAATTGGCAGTAAATGTAGGCTTCACATGTTTTTCACAGTCACAATGACAAGTATATGAGGTTGCATTACACTAGGGTTTCTCTAGCTGTGGGTATGTCATCTTTGCCAGGGTGAAATATACAGTAAACTCCACTGTATATCTGTAATGATCTGGTATATTGTTGGAAGTAACAATCATGTATATAAGGATTATCTTTCTGTCACAGAAAAGGTGCATCACAAAGGCTACTTCTACTGTTCATGTTATCCTCTGTTTTTTTTCACTATAGTCTGGCTAATTTAGTATTTCATTTTACCTCTCATTTGATGAACCTCATTCCTACTGTTTTATCTTGAATTAAACACATAATGGAAAATAATATCCAATGCTTTTATTGAATCTTTTCCTTTAAAGAAATATTTCTAGTGTTGCCTTAAAAGTTGTTTTTGATTTCCATAAAATTCTTTTTGCTGGTACTCGATATTGTTCTCCCACTGCTTTTGTATTGTATGGTTGTTTGGACTGATTCATACAGGCACCTGATAAGACACTGTTACTGCCAAAACAGTACATTCCCATGGGTCATACCATTCTTAGTTTCATTAGTTATTTACTATGCCTTGTGTTCATTACGTAGACTTACAATCCCACTGTGAGGCAAGTTATACGTGTTCTCCATGGGGGGTCTAATTCTATATTCTGAAGTTTCAAAACTTCGAATTTCTTATGGTCGGGACCATGAGATCGAAGTTTTGAAACTTTGAAATGTAAATAAAAAAAATAGAAACAAAAAAATCCTTTTTTTTGCATTTTTGCAGGGGGGCAAGCCACACCCCCTGCTAATTAACTATACCATCGCCAAGATCGCACTACAGCAAGGAAAATGGAAAATATACTGTTACGTGCTGTACGGCGATCTCCATTTAAATGGTTCAAAGTTTCAAAACTTCGATAGAACTTTGAAGTTTTAAAACTTCGAAATGTAGATGTAGACCCCTGCATGGATATAATTCATAGAAACAAACGTAAGGCTTATTTAGAGGATATGCGACTATCATATACGTTTCGTTCTCTTTGTTTTCATTAATGTCTGCCAAGTGTATAATCTTTTTTTAAACAATAGCAGGTTTGGTCAAACTGTTTGCATCTTCTTCTAAAATTCAACTAGAGACATAATTGTTGAAGTCTGATACTGAGTGAGTGCACTCCAGATGTACATTTTTTAAATAAGAAAACTCTACAGACTCCTATAGTGGCTATACTGAATGGCACTCTAGCATAACACAGCCTCACAGTCTCTTATACCCACTACTGGAATACCATTCAAGGACATAATTTCTGGAAAAAAAAAGTAGTAGATTGATTGGTGAAGGATGTATCTATTTACCCAAATCAGCAATTTGCACAATATGGATGACTTCTACAAGTAGACCATTCTCAATTGCAGTAGCTTTGTTTTCCTGTCTATTTCAGAAGTACCACCAATTGTAGGTTATTCAGATGAAATGCGCTTCCTCCTCATATCTGCCTCATAAATGCACACCATGGGTATTGTTTTATATATATATATATATATATATATATATATATATATATATATATATATATGTGTGTGTGTGTGTGTGTGTGTGTGTGTGTGTGTGTGTGTGTATATATATATATATATATATATATATATATATATGTGTGTGTGTATATATATATATATATATATATATATATATATGTGTGTGTGTGTGTGTGTGTGTATATATATATATATATATATATATATATATATATATGTGTGTGTGTGTGTGTGTGTGTGTGTGTATATATATATATATATATATATATATATATATGTGTGTGTGTGTGTGTGTGTGTGTGTATATATATATATATATATATGTGTGTGTGTGTGTGTGTGTGTGTGTGTGTGTGTGGATTCACTTTACATGCTCGATCCATATAACTGACGCTTTAAAACAACAAACATCTGAATCAAAAACAAAAACGCAAAAAAAATTTCTAGGATGTTTTTGCAGGGGGGGAAGCCCCCCTGCACCCCCCACACCCCCTGTTATTTAAATATACCAACTCCGAGATCACACTACAGTGAGGAAAAGGGAAAATTTCCCATTCCACACTGTATGGATATCTCCGCTTAACACGTTCGATGTTTTAAAATGTTGATTATATGGTTCAGCCATATAAAATCTGACGTTTTAAAACATTGAGCATGTAAAGTGAATCTATATATAAATATGTGTGTGTGTGTGTGTGTGTGTGTGTGTGTGTGTGTGTGTGTGTGTGTGTGTGTGTGTGTGTGTGTGTGTGTGTATATATATATATATATATATATATATATATATATTTTTTTTTTTTTTTTTTTTACAAAGTATTATTTCAGACCAGTTATGCATATTTCACTTGAAACAGTAATATTTGTCATGGATATATATTTGGAAACAGCATCAGGCTTATTGACAGAAGCTATACCACTCATAACTGTCTCGTCAGCATCCTTCATTGCATATATTTTAAGTAAACTTATGGATTCCCTGAAAATAACTATACTTCTGACATATATCCCATCATTGCCTGCCAGGCATTTTTAGAAAATGTCACAGTTTTAAACAAGGTAGACATTCCTCGTGTTTGCTTCAAAACTGGTCCACATTGCAGTCAGTTTCTGAGTTACTCTATCTCCATATGTTGTACCACCCAAAGAAATGTCCATAAGAGGTATACATTTTGGAAATGACAACATGTGTTGTCAATTTCATATACATTTCTCTGGTTGTGTTGTTTCCCACCAAATTTTTAATGATCATTTCAGCTATCTGAAATCTAAACTAATGCCGCTACCCCACCTTTACAAAATACTTAGTCAGAAGATTCTTGTATCTTATGTCACATAAATGTTTTATTATTCTTATTTGAAGTATGTGATAGCTGCATATAAATGGAAGCAACCAGTGCCATAAATTGTAACATATACTATCTTCTGGTGTTTCACTAAAATGGCAATAGGTTGAATGTCTGAAAACTGCTTCTAAAACCTGCAGGTTTCATCACTGATCAAATTATGCTTTCCTCCAGACAATCACTGCAAAAGAAAAGATTTTTTATTTCCCCCTCAAGGTGAGCAACACTGATTGAACTGAGGGCAGGGTAGAGGTGGCCCTATTCGCTCCATGAAGATGTGCAAATATTGCCCATTTACAGGATTTGTGAAGCTATCACTGATAGAAGAAATTATGCATGTATATAAATACAATTTCAAGCTTTTTTCCTAAAGTTCATTTGTATTTGAACCTGGGCTGTATTACAACAGAATTCAGTCAGATCAGTTAATTTATTTGCAAATGACACTCAGTTCAGGGCAAATGATGGCATCATCTAAAAAATCTAAACTAAGCTCAGTTATATTGACTATGCCACAAATTATGGTTCGCAAACCAACCTATGTGAGACCTAATGAAAAACTTTCTTTTCTACCTATCAAAATATTTATCAATGACCCTGAGTTCAGAACTGCAACCATTTGTAAATCAGTTTAAGCAACAGATTGTTTGGTCCCATAATAGCCATTTTACTTTATGTCTTGTGTGTTTAGAGGAGGGGGATTGTTTTTAGTATATTACAAAATCTAAATTTACCACACCAAATGCAAGTTGCAGATCTAGTTTGTACTTTTAGAACAGTAAAGGGGTATGATGCAATTCAGGACATTTTTGTGAAGCATTGTTATTTATTACAAAGCTGTCAGCATATTTTACAAAGACCTGGTGTGAGCTTCAGAAGGATTCTATCTAGCTACCTTCAGCTGATGATAAACTGATAGGTTCATAGGTTCGTAGGTTGGTACTGGGCTATCTGCCCGAAGGCATATATTAGCCCAGCCACGTTGTGCGGTATTCACCGCCCCTTTAGTAGTTCCCTAGACCCTTGTACTAGCATCTAGTACCCTTGGCCCCTATCTAGTAGTGCTGTTGGTGTGATCCCCGGTGTGAACTTTCTGTTACCCATCCACTCATCAAGGTTCCTCTTGAAGAGTGATAGTGAGGGGCTCTGTCTTATGTAGATTGGGACCCTGTTCCATAGTAAGGGAAGTCTCTGTGAAGGAAATCTATCCCTCCAGCATGTTCTATTCATTGTTGTGTTGAGGTTTATATCCCTAGAGCATGTAGCTCGAGTAGATTTGGTTTTGCTAAGATGGAGCATGTTCAACAATTCTGGGTTGGACATGGCTCTGTACGTTAGACAGAGATCACCTCTGAGAAAGCGATATGCAACAGAGAACAGTCTTAGCTTTTTCAATCGTGCTGCATAGGGCAACTGTTTGAGGCCAGTAATCCTCTTGGTTAGGTACCTCTGTGGTCTCTCCAGCTGCTGGAGATGTCTAGCCAGGTACATTCCAATTGGTGCATTGTACTCAATAATGGGTCTGATGAGGGAAGAGTAGAGGGGCACCATTACATCCTTAGATCTTGATGCTAACCCTTTTGTGATCAGATGGGTCACATAGAAGGATTTTCTAACCACTTTGGCAACATGGTTATCAAAGGAAAGCTGACTATCTACTTGGGTCCCTAGATCCCTTATTTCTTCTTCAGATTTCAGGGGATTACCTCCTATGTTGTAGTTTGCGGGTACTCTGTTTTTCCAAAGGGGATTACTACGCATTTTTTGCATTTAGCTTGAGACCATGGCTTTGACACCATGCATCAGTCTCATTTAGGCCCTTCTGGAGGATCTCCATGTTGGCCGGAGACTCTATTATAGCACCCAGTTTGCAGTCGTCCACAAACTTAGTCAGCCACAGCCCTTCCGTGCTTGCCTGTACTTCTGAGAAGTATATGCCAAACAGGAGGGGCCCCAGGACGGACCCCTGAGACACACCACTCGTTACTGGTCTGGATTCGGACATAGATCCCGCTACTCTTACTTTATGGTAACAATCCAGCATTTTCTTGTTCCTGTTTTATATAAGTCACCTCCTTAGCCTTCTGCTATCACTTAATGAAATGAAACATTTGAATACTCTGCACACATTTGCTGCTGATTCATGTCCTCTCTGCATTGGTAATCGTATCCCAAAGTCAGTCCAGCCTATCTAGATGCACAGGAATTTCAACATGGGTGTCACTTGATTAGATGTCCCCCATTTCCTAGTAAACTAAATTTACCTGCTTCTTCTAAGTAGCACAGAAAAATAAACCTAATGAATCAACTAATAATAATAATAATAATAATAAGTACCATGATGGATCTTAAGGTAGGAACCTAAATCAGTTTTCGGGGTGATACCCATCCATCTGATTGTCTCTTACTTCATTATGACTCTGGCCTTGAATGCTGGGAGGTTTTTCAGGCTTGTACTGTAAAGGGATTTGAATCTGATGTCCTGTCCTGTAGGGAATCACTGCCTGCTTATCTGTGAGGAAAGAATGAGCAGCGATACTCTTGTATAGCATCAGTTTGCCTTGTTCTCCTTCTTGAGATATCTATCAACTCCTTTAAAAAGAAATATATTGCACAGCTGAGTGTTCTTAGTTGAAATATTATGTCTGTTGCACTGCCTACGGCACATGTTGAAAATCATTTGTATCTAACTGTGCCATGCCTACTTTCCAATAAGAGATTAAAGAAACAGAAAAAGGTTTAGAGTACAATGCTGCACTTTGGAAATTGCTGTTTACCATATGAAGTGCTTGTATAATTCGAAACACTGATTATTTGTGTTTGGTACTTCATATAGGTCTGAACACTGGTTTTGAGCAATTTACTGAGAATGTTTAACCTGTAATGGATTTGACACATCATATAACAAGGAACTGTAATGTTATTCTGTTTCATAAAGGGATATACATTTAGTCAGAATCAAAGTTTGTGGTATCCCCTCTAAGGTAACACTATATATATATATATATATATATATATATATATATATATATATGTCAGTTGCTTTAGCTAAGCTATGTGGGATGCAATGCATACCAATAAGTGTACCCTTCTACAGACCATGAATGAATGTGTCAAAACCCAGTTCAATTCAATTGTATCACTAATTATAAACTTGAAGATCATTTGAACCTTAAAACTTATAGGGAATCCATAAAAAAGTGTAAACATTCAAGCAACTAACCAGTAAAGGTAATTAAGAGTATTGAACTAAGTCACAAAAATCTAAATGCAATTATTTATCTGAAATTACCCTGATGATAATCCCCAAGGACAACTTTGTTTCTACAATACCAGGTAGTCAATATGTGTCAAGTGTAATTATAAATGATGATTTTCTAATTACTAATTACAAATAACAGGCATGCAGCCAGCTGGTAAATCTACCTACTATAGGCAAGAGGCACACTATATTCTCAGTTACCTTGCCCATCATGTCTAACTTTCAGATGTAGTATGACAGGCCAGGCAGCTGGAACTGGCATTACAAGCAAGGACAAATTCAAATTACCAGAGACTGCATTGCATCCAAATATATCACATTTTTTATTTTCATTCATTTGATATGGTAGCAGATTGCAACCTGCACTTGCCTCATGAATTCTTAAAATCTGTTCATGGCAATAATAATGAGCATTTGTACCTAGACAAATTCCAAAAATAACTCCTGTCCCTTTAAATATAAACAAAAGAAAACAGTCCTGCAAAAAAACAATTTTCTGTGCAGATCAAATGGCACGCATTCCATGACCCTTCTCACCTCTAAATGCCATAATCAATGTATGTTTCACTTATACATTTAATTATCACTTGCCTGCTTTGTTCCGAGCTCTTTGTGTGTGGTACAGCCTTCCACATAGTGACTGAAGAACTGAACCTTCTTTTTAGATGCCTTGAAAGTTAATTACAATTGAATATAGCTGGATATCTGCTCAGAACACATTGCTGAACTAAACTGTATCTTAATTTATCTTTACATCACTGATAAGTCAATTGCATTTTTAATCTATTTTGCACTAACTGGACTGCAGCTGTCTCTATAAATTTATCTAAGTCGCTTTCCTTCTTTTTTTACAACTGTTTCAAAACTGGAAAAAATGTGCTATGAAAACAAATCAGTGAATAACATAGTCAAAATAATACTACATAGTGTGTAACCCATAATGTTAAGCTGACATTAAATTCCTGGTTTCTGAAGCTGGACATCCCACTAAATCCCTAGAGTTTACAACCAGTCATTGTGATAAAAATATCTGGAATGTCAGCATGTTTGCATTATAAACAATAAACAGATATTTCTGGCACCAGTTTCTCTAATAAGTGACTGAAGCAATAACATTACTAACACAGGTGGGGAAGTCTAGGTTATAAAAGGCTGAGAAGAACACATGCTTTGTGTATAGGCCAGAACCAGATAACGTTAAATAGCTGAATAACTAACAAAGATGTGGAGTTTTGCCAAAGTGAAAACAAAAATAACTTGTCTATACCATATCGTCATTCTTTCTGCAAATGCTTTTCATTATACTATCATCTGAAAACAGTGATGCATTTTATGCAAAATCCTGTATTCCTGGTAAGTTTGTATTCCCTAACAGTGCAGCTGTATTCTTTAAATGGTATCGTCTCCTCTAACAAAAATTTTAATTACATTCTATTGTTTATAGTGGGGGGGGGGTTCTGTAAGCCAACCCATTAAAACTGTTTAAAAGAAAACAGTAGCAGATATACTAGAAAATCTGCTCATAATAACATTGGCTTCTTTTCAGAAATAAGAAAGTATTCAATTTGTTGTGCCTCTAGTACTTATGATGTTTGTCTGTGTGTGTGTGTGTGTGTGTGTGTGTGTGTGTGTGTGTGTGTGTGTGTGTGTGTGTGTGTGTGTGCAGCAAAATATAATTTCTAGACTTACGCATTGATGTAACTGAGGGAAACTATGTTGCAATGTGGGTTTTATATTTAGCTCCCTTTTATTTTTCTGTACCAGTGATATACGGGACAGCTTAAACTATAAAGCATGTATTTATTCTGATAGTCTTTTTTTAAAAACGTGATTATTCCTGTACTAGGTTTAAATGATTTATCCAATGCTCCGTTATTGGCAGAGATTAAACCTTTTACAATAGTTTTCTAGCATTCAAGGGTTGACAGAATGCTACATTCATTTTTTGCTTAAGGTGAACACACAAGTGCTTAAATGTTGTCCAGAAGTGTAGTCCGGCATAGTTTATAACGTGAGCATAGTGTAGTAATTTCAGGTTTATGGCTGACAATGCAATGATATTCATTTTTTATCAGAAAGAAAAGAGTATTCTCTTTAGGGATGAGACAGTACCAAAGATCTTATTACAATTTATAGAATTTTTGGCATAGCATCATGCAAAAACGTGGGATTGCAATTCAAAACATAACAAAAAAGGGGGAAAGGCAGCATTCTAAGTTGTAAAGTAGTCCACTAACCTCTAGACTTAGTTAGGAAAAAATATCCATCTTATACTATATAGTAGATGTTCTTCCATGTTAAAAGTGAAAAGAATATATATATATATATATATATATATATATATATATATATATATATATATAAAATTGACTGCCACAGCATAATCTGCATTTCCTTAGTCACTTACACAAAGTGAGGAAATGGTCGCTATGATACAATGATATAAACAGTATATGCTGTGTAAATAACTCATTACAAAATACCCGAGTTTTATCCCGAAATGCTGAGGGGCTAACGAGGAATGGGAAGAAGGTAAGAGTTAAGTGAGATGAGCTGATTCTCCCCATAGAACAAAGTGGTTTAGGACTGCCTGATTTGAAGGCATACTTTAAAGCTATGTAATTGAGGCACATATATGTAGCACAAACCAAATGTTATTAATCAAAGTGGAAAGGGATGATGATGATGAAACAATAGAGGAATTAGAGAAATAAGGAAAGAGTACAATTCTGGATGTAGATCCTTAAGGAGCATAACAACTACCATACCTAATTTTATATTCATAAACAGGCAGAAAGTATTTTAAGTGCTAAGCCAACACGAGGATGGAAAAGGGAGATTTTACCAATAAGGATTACTGTAAAAAGGGTTATAGAAAATAGGCAAGTGGGAGGATGGAATTCACTGAAGAAAATTAGCAAAGGAACCAAGGTATTGGGAGCAAATAACTACTGAGGGAATAGTAGTAGAATGGATAAGAAGAAGCAGACATTTGATTGCAAGGCTGAGACTGCCTTCTCAGCTAGGATTGATAACTGAGTGTAAGTACGGAGGAGGGGGTTAGGAGTACTAAGTGAAAGACCAGCTGTGGTAGAGTGTTTAGTGGAGTCTAAAACAGAAGTGTCTGTTAAAAAAGAGATAATTAGTAGTGCATATAAAATATAGCATGCTGCATACAATAATTGGGTGGGGGGATAAAAAGTTTGGGAAGAGAGAATTGAAAAGAGGTTTAAAATTGAGTAATTGAAAGATATCTGTATGGCTCCCAAGTCTGCAGCAAAGTCCAAAAGGTTTGGAATTTTGGCTTGGAAGTGATTACATAGATATTTTATACCCCAAGCAGACTTCTGACAATTTTTGTGCAGGTAGGCAGCAAATTCTGGAGGTTTGATGGTAACTGGGAACAGTTATTTTTTTTGGGGGGAGGGGATATAGCAAGCTGGCAGATTTAAAAAATTCCCTACAGAGTGCTTTGCAGAAATGTTGGGGTAGCAAATTGGATGTAAGTAAGCAAATGACTCTTTTGAGCTGGGATATAGGATCTGAATTGCCTAGATATAGTAAGGTACTGTAAATGAGATAAAAGAGCTGGAGGTGGGATCTTTGGAAAAAGGGAAGGAGCAAATTATACATAAGTAAATGGAATGTGTGTGAACAATACATGCAGAGTAATGTTCAGAAGGAGGAGTGTTGTTTAAGGGAAGGCAGGAACTGAGTAATTTATGTAATGTTGGAGTGAAAGATAATTGTCAAAAAGAAAACATATATATAATGTTGGTCAGACTTTATATTGCAGTTTCCTTTCTTTTCTATTAATGTGTGTACATCTATGTCATTGTTTAAAATGTAAAGATTTAATAAAGGTCTTTAGCAAAAAGGCACCTAGCTGGCCAAATGACATATATCCCTTCTAGGTGAACTTATATAAAAAAAATTCTTGCAACCTGATCCCACGTCCCAGCAAATATCAAAGATCCTGTGAATAGAAGTGTGTGTGTGTGTGTGTGTGTGTGTGTGTGTGTGTGTGTGTGTGTGTGTGTATGCACCCATACAATGTCAACCCCAAAAATCAGTGACATATTTAAACAACTCTAGGGTGTTCAGTGACAGGAGTACTACTACAGTAGGGTACATGTTTGATGTACTGTATGTCACAGCTAAGGCAGGCTATCACAGTCAAAACAAACTCCCTTGCACAACTTAGTGACACAAAGTTGCATTTTACATTCCTACAGCAAAACAAAACAAGAGCATATCTGCCACCAGACAGACCAATATGGGTGTGCACAGCACAGCGCCAACCCTATTCATATAAATAGGAAAGAAGTGAGGTAGATAGAAAAGTTGGAATGGGAAAAACAGCAAGCAAAGGTAAACACAAAAGGGTTAAAATACAAATAGCCAGCACTGACCTGGAGTAAACATCTTTTAATGTACAAAAACAGACCGGTTTCATCAACGTAAAACACCATCAGTATATACCCAACTTTATATATCCAAACATAATGGAATAATTAAACCCCATTAAACAATTATTACAAATGTTCATTACGACCAGATGAAAACAGTCCCCAATTTCACAATCCAAGATTTTTCTTTTCTGTTTAATACATTATGCCAACCACTTTTCATTGATCTGTCTCTCAACACTCTATCAATAACAATAAATTTAAAGGTAGCTGTCTTATGCATGATGGTATGTTTATATAAAGTATTAGATGAATAATTATTTCTAATACTACTTAAATGTTCTGAAATCCATAACTTTAGTGGTCTGAAAGTCTGACCAACATTAAAAGCTGTGCAAGAGCAGACTGCCAAATAAACAGCCCAGTCACTATTACAATTACCAAACATTCTAATAGAAAAAACCTTAGATGTATTTCTACTTGAACATTCTTTTGTTGGACAAATAAATTTACAGAAAGAACAATGGCCGCAAGGGTAACAACCAACCACTTGTGTGCCATCTATAGTAGTTTGCATAGAATTTGTTGAAGGCAAAAAATGTTTGTAATGGCTAAAATAACTACTTAAAGTTTTTCCTTTCCGAAAAGAAAATGATCATCTTTGACCTCATAACTCACATAATCTATCATCTGTCAAAAGGATGTCCCAATGTTCTTGTACCAGATCTAAAAATCTATGAGTATTTCTGCCATAGCTAGTAGTAAATCTGATTTTGTTATCTGAGCAAAGGCCATCACTTCTATATTTAAGAAGCTCACTTCTTGGAAGTGATTGTACCTCCCTATTGGTCTGCCTAACTAAGGCGGGATATGTACTGATGGTGTTTTACATTGAAAAAGGCCAGTGGGCCAAAACCAGTCTGTTTTTGTACATCTAAAGATGTTTGCTCCAGTTGAGTGCTGACTATTTGTCTTTTTACGTTTTGCTTTTTGGGCTGAGCACCTGCCGTCCTTGCAGAGGTTTAGGTTTGGGGATTTCCTTTGTTGCAGTCTGCTGGTGGTGTTTGCTGGAGCATCTACCTTAGTATCCCAATTGGGTTTCATAGATTTAGTTGATGATGGAAGCAGCCAAGTATGGTCAACCAGTTTTTCATTTTATGAATTTCTATTAAGAAGATTTTGAATATTGAAGGAATTGCTGCAGTTGCGTTATGGTGTATCTGACACTTTCGTTTGTTATGCTTGTGCCGTTCGTAATGGAAAGATTTATTTCCTAAGAGTCGCTTTGGAAAGACAGGCATTTTCAGAACGGACAGAAGCAAAATCATTTTGTGGTCTGGGAGGTTTTACCTTCATATGGGCAAGTACTGGTTTGAATTATTTCACGTGCAGTTAAGTAAGTCATTGGGGTCATTTGACTGTTTGGGCCCCTTTTGTTAATGACCCCATTTCTATGAACTGTGAAGTTAGTCAAACGTGAATGGTTTGGCGTATTTTCTGACTGCATATTATTACTAATAACTGACAGGCTGCTTGTGGCATTTTTTCCACTACAAAATTTATATATTTTTTATTTTGAAAGCTGGCGGTAGAAAAAATAACTTTTTTTTTCAACGTACAGACAATGATGTATTTTTTATACACTCACAAGTGAGGTTACAAAGGAATAATTCCGGTGGTGTATAACATGAAAAAGAAGGATTGGGTCCAGAGTTAATGTTTGTTCATTGGAGACAAGGGGCTCCATATAATTTCTTTTTAAGATCTTTTTTCTCCTTTTATTAGGGAGAATATCAGTGTGAAATATTTATTCATGTCCTGGATTGTGGTGCTTATAAATATATACACTACAAAATACTTTTTCAGTTTTTTCCACAAGACTGTTGGGCAAATATCAGGAAGGCCATAAGAGGTGAATACCATTGGTTCTTCGGATTTTGGTGATAATTTAATGGAAGAGGTGAATACCATCCTACCAGATATAATTATGAGCTCAGCAGATTCTGGATAATGTAGACATGGAAATAAATCTTTATTGATAACTGGATGTTTTTGGAAATTCTTGGAGCTTTGAAATATATTTATTTGGTTCTCTGGACCTAGTTATAGCTTCGCTGGCTTTAAAATTGTTGGGTGTTGTGGAATATACATCATTGCAACATTTTGGTGTATTGTGATTGCATATAAAGTGTTAAGATTTTTTATTATAAACTCATTTTTGTTATGGTATAACATTTGGGGCTTTATTATCAACTGCTATCTGGTTGGTAGTAATTGAATTGTTTTTGTGAAGAACAAAACTTTTATTTACGTGCAATTTATAATATTGTGTGGTATTAACCAAAGTGACAAACAGTCACCTTTCTTAAACTATGGATTTAATAGCCATTTTAAAGGGCTTATCAGTGGATAAAGAAGACATCCTGTTTTTTGGGATGGGTAACACAAATATTATGGGAAGTCAGGTAGTAAGCAGTCCTGATCAAATGTGTGCTTCTTTGTTTGACCAGCTTACAAAACATATTGAAAAATGTAAGATCTTCTGTGTGGCATTTAAGACTTTTTAAGGCCTATTTAGAAAAAGGCATTACTCCTTGGGGCCTGAGAGTCCGTATTAAACCTTTAGTTGGTCAGCCGGATGATATATTATTGTCATCTTGGGCTGATATTCAGCAAAAAACTTATTTACAGTTTGTTAGAACTTTACATGACTTTTATGAATGAAAAATAGATTTACATATACCGGACATTGCCCAAACGTGTGAGAAGGCAAAATCTTTTGAGGGTTCTGTTATATATAAAGAATGTTTCAATAAGCTTAGAGAAGAATCGCTTCTCTTTGAACAAAGTTTAAAAGAAAGAAAAATAAGTAAATTTACTTGAGATTCGAGGGACTACCAATTAGGTAAGCCCTTTGAGAACATTAAAAATGATAAAAAAGGCAAAAATGTTAGATTTACTCAGAAAGAGTTTATGCCTACTGGGCAAAAAAGGAAAAGAAACAAGTCCATTTTGAAAAAATCTGAGTAATACTTCTGGGAAAGATTATTCTTCATATATGGATACAGAGGTTGATGGGCAGCAAACGCCACCAGCTACCAAAAAGTCCTGTACTGTGGTACAAGACAATTTGCCACTGAATTCTGATCTGGCCACTTTATCTCTGGGAAAAGAAGGGGGGGGGGTAGGAAGCATAGGTCCAAAAACAGGAATCAATGGGTCTCTGGAGGGAATGATGAACTTTTTGAAACCCAGGTGGTGTCTTCAAGTAATTTGATTAACATCTCTTCAGTGGTTCTGTCTGAATCTGAGCGTTTGTTACTGAGCAAAGGACTACATTTTATTCCAGGGGTTTTGTCCCTGAAGATGTCATTGTTGAAGATTTATATGCATTTTGCAGACTGATTAATTTGAAATTATATTGTCAGAATGTTAAATGTATTAGTGAGAATAGTGGCTTCAAGTTTAATAAATCAACATTTGTTCCACCTATGAATAAGAATGTGGAGGTATTTCAAAAATGCATACTCAAGGAGTTGCACTTTGGTTTAAATGGTCAGCAATATGTTTCTCCTTTAAATTTGTCTATGGAAGAAATGAATGCCTTGACACAGTTGAAAAATAAGAAAAATATTGTTATTGTTCGAGCTGATAAAGGTGGAGCAACAGTTATAATGGATAAATCTTTGTATGTTACTGAAGCAAATAATCAGTTACAGGATAGTAGATTTTATACTTGAATGCCCCATGATCCCACATTTGATTTTAAAAAGGAAATTGATGTATTTTTTGGAGTCTGCTGTTAGTGAGGGAATTATTGATAAATGTACCATGTTTCATCTTAAGGTTAAAAATCCATCTTCTCAATATTTTTACCTCCTTCCTAAAATTCACAAGGACATGCAGAAGCCCCTGGGTAGACCTATAGTCTCTGGTAAGGGCTCCCTCACCGAACATCTGTCTGCTTATCTTACTATCTATTTAAAGCCATTGTTATCTTGGGGGAGGGATGAGAGCTAGGATAAAGGACACTAATGAATTTCTGAATATCATTTCTGATGCCCAGTTAAAGTCAAATTGGTTACTATGTACATTGGACGTTACGTCCTTGTATACTAGTATTCCCCATTGGGCTGGCTTATGTGCTTTAGAATATTGGTTAGATAGGCTGTCCTTATATAGTCCTGATTTCAACACATTTTTGTTATGTTTGGCTGAGCATGTGTTATCTAAAAATTTATTTTTCTTCAATGCTAAATGTTTTTTGCAGTTGAGAGGTACAGCTATGGGTGCATCTTTTGCACCCATTTATGCTGACCTCTTTATGGGGTATTTAGGACAGATAATTATATATGATATACATTGTAATATATTTCTTGGAGAAATTGACATCTGGTGTAGATTTTTGGATGACTGCTGGATGGTGTGGAAATCGGACGCTGTATATTTACAGGAATTCGTCCAATATTTGAATGAAAATAAGTGGGTATTAGATTTACAGTAAATTATGATGGTTCATCTATTTCTTTTCTAGATGTTACTGTGCCTAAATTATCTAATGGGACTTTGTCCAGTACATTATATAGAAAACCCCACCATTCAAATACGCTACTTCACTCCTCCAGCTGTCATCCTAAACATATCACGGCCAATACACCCAAGTCACAGTTTATGAGAATTCATAGAATCTGTTCAAATACTGAAGATTATATACATTTTGACAAAGATTTAATAAATCATTTTGTTGAACGTGGTTACCCGTTGGCTGAAAATTAGGCAGACCAGTAGGGAGGTACAATCACTTCCAAGAAGTGAGCTTCTTAATATAGAAGTGATGGCCTTTGCTCAGATAACAAATTCAGATTTACTACTAGCTATGGCAGAAATACTCATAGATTTTTAGATCTGGTACAAGAACATTGGGACATCCTTTTGACAGATGATAGATTATGTGAGTTATTAGGTTAAAGATGATCATTTTCTTTTCGGAAAGGAAAAACTTTAAGTAGTTATTTTAGCCATTACAAACATTTTTTGCCTTCAACAAATTCTGTGCAAACTACTATAGATGGCACACAAGTGGTTGGTTGTTAACCTTGTGGCCATTGTTCTTTCTGTAAATTTATTTGTCCAACAAAAGAATGTTCAAGTAGAAATACATCTAAGGTTTTTTTCTATTAGAATGTTTGGTAATTGTAATAGTGATTGGGCTCTCTATTTGGCAGTCTGCTCTTGCACAGCTTTTAATGTTGGTCAGACTTCCAGACCACTAAAGTTATGGATTTCAGAACATTTAAGTAGTATTAGAAATAAATATTCAGCTAATGCTTTATATAAACATACCATCATGCATAAGACAGCTACCTTTAAATGTATTGTTATTGATAGCGTGTTGGGAGACAGATCAATGAAAAGTGGTTGGCATAATGTATTAAACAGAAAAGAAGAATCTTGGATTGTGAAACTGGGGGGACTGTTTTCACCTAGTCTTAATGAACATTTGTAATAATTGTTTAATGGGGTTAAATATTCCATTATGTTTGGATATATAAGGTGGGGTATGTGCTGATGGCGTTTTACATTGAAAAAGGCCAGTGGGCCGAAACCAGTCTGTTTTTGTACATTAAAAGATGTTTGCTCCAGTTGAGTGCTGGCTATTTGTCTTTTTACGTTTTGCTTTTTGGGCCTGAGCACCTGCCGTCCTTGCAGAGGGCTTGGTTTGGGGAAACACATAACAGTTACCATAAGGTACGAAAGTTTAGGGAAAATTAATACATATATACACACATATATATATATATATATATATATATATATATATATATATATATATATATATATATATGTGTGTGTGTGTGTGGGGGGGGGTGCCTATCAGTAAATAATTTCTGATCTACTGATAGGTGGAAGGTCAGATGACCACTTGTGACCAAACAATGTCTAAGAATGAAGAATACTAAAATATTGTTACACTAAATGTTTCAACATTCAAGATGAGTGCGTATGTGCAAGTGTACATACATCAAGATTTGGGTAAGGAATAGGGAAGGTGATAAATGGTAATATGGTAGGACACTTGTACTTGAGAAATGTGCACCTTGGTTAGTGGTACTGTTATGGAAATGATGTTTTGTCATGTAATGTGTGGAGTTGGAGTTAAGGTTAGGAGCAAGTTTCGGGTAATAGTAAGGGCATATAAGTAAGGTGATATAGATGTAGCTATGAGTGGGAACAGGTCACACAAACACACACACACACACATATATATGTATATATATATATATATATATATATATATATATATATATATATATATGTATATATATATATATATATATATATAGATAGATAGATATATAGATAGATATAGATATACACACAAACACAAACTCAGGCAGACAGGAGTAGCATAATACAAAAGGAGTGGAGGACAGTAGCTGGATACAGAGATACAGAATACAGATGGGTGACAAATGCTGATAGGCACTTTGGACAACAAGCTAAGAATGGAGTATGGCATATAAGGGATGGAAAGCATCAGGATGGTGCTAGTGTGAGGTTCAGGCATAGTCAATGCCAGGAAGACCTAGAGGGCAACAACCCTGGCATCCTTTACCTGGGTGGCCCAATGTTATGGGCCAGTTACTCCTCTGGTGTCGAGATGGGCAAGGCCTGTCAGTCACATGACTCCACTAACCATGTCAGAAGGCACTACATATGCATCCAATTACTGGTGCACCTCTGATGCAGGATTCAAGAGATGGCTCTGATTGATTTTCAGGAGAGAAGTTGTTGCCCCTCTCATAAGAAGCAGACATGGAGGGTACCCGTGAACCTTGCAGGTTACATCCAGCAGGGGTCCCAGCATCCTTTTACTGAGGAAGACCTGGAAGCCACCTTTGCACCAGAGGCAGCTGCTTGCACAGACTAAGGTGGTTGCAGCTTCACTTTTTCTCCTTCCACAACTGGACCTGCAGGAGAATGACACAATGGAAAATACTCATCACACACACATGCTACAAAAACAGTCATAGCTATACTTTGGACAGGCTCAGATGTATTACACATCTTACTATCAAGAAAGGTACTCCCACCATCTGTGGCACCTAATAATACTCAACTACCACTCATACATTACAGAAAAAAGTATGCAGTCTAAATTATACACGTAAACTGGAAAAAAAATGCTTACAATACATGTCAGGCAGCCTCTCCTGAAACTATGCCTCCCATTGCTGGAGCTGGTCTAGGTAATGCTATTTTATGTTACTCTATCTGTGCCCACCAGAATGGTTGGTGCCAGTGCCATCAGTCACCATTCTATGCTTGGCATCTGTTTTACAAAAAGGGTCATTGCAATTATGCAGTAGGCATTCCTTGAAGTTCCTGTGCTTGAAAATAGGAAACTCCTGTTCTGCCTTGCAAACCAAGCTGGATCACTGCATTCCATACTACCTAAAGCAGGCATAGTCACTCTTCAGGGAGCAAAATGGTATACTTATGTGTACAGCTTGGTATTTCTAAACCATGTACTACTCAATGCAGCACTGCAACATGGCACTATGGCATGATAGTAACACAGCACCATGACGTACAAAAAAACACAAATGAAGGAAATCAGTGCCATCGAGAGCAAAAGCTCCAACCAACTTGTTCAAATAAACAGGTACTGAGGAGAAACCACAAGAACGACAATCAACACCGTGAAGTAAATAAATGAAACAAAAAACAATCCAACTATGGATAGTGACAACCAGATCCCAGCAGCCAGCAGAAGCAAGTCTAGTAGAGAGAATTAAACACTCCAAAGTTAACAAAAGTTAAAAAGTGCAATTTATTCTGACAGAAAATACGTAAGCGCTTTCATGGTTCTAAAAAGACCACTTCATTAGACTATGAAGTAAACATTAGATATTTACTGAACCACGGAACCATGCAATACCATAAAATGCTTAACTTAATCACCACATTTTCCATTCACACTTAGAACTTCATCAGACTGCACCATGACATTATGGGTGCCCACGTCATATGCATGAGTGTATAATGATACAATTGTGTAACTGCAAAATACAGGCATTTCAGTAAAGCATCTGTTAACTTGGAGCTTTACAGAGCTAAAGAAGAGGTCATGCCTGATAAAGAACCTCATCAAGAACAACAAACCATTTGTGCATGTCAGTGACAGTAAGTCAAGTGCCATGATGAATGTGCAAGTGGGATCCCATAACAATGGTATGGTACCATCTGCATTTGGCTGCAGCTTGCAAACTGTGAATATCTGAAACTCTGAGAATGGCATGTGACCTGTGGTCACATTGCTTGACAACTCTCTTTATGGGCATTGTTCAGGCCATGAATGATCATACTCATCATGCTCAACACCTCATCAGGATACATGTACATGGTCCCACAGTTCAAACCCTTCCCTGCCATAGATCGCCTTGAGCCATGACACCACAAGCCAACACAGTGGACACCACCAACAGACATATTGTGGAAGCTCAGACCACCCCCCCACAGTCATCCACATTATGTAGTTACTATGTCCCTCTCCCATGACCCCTATCTATACTGTGTTTCCCCACCTGTCTATTGATGATAATAGTCTCTCCTCCTACACCCCTACCTGTGTGGGAAAGGTGATATCTGATGCACAATATTAATAATCCACAAATACTCTGGTTGATGTCAGTGTCATGGCCTATAGTTGTGGACCAGATACCACCTCTTTGCCAGTGTTGCTATGCATTGCACCTGCTTCTGTTGCAGCTATAGTACTGTTTCCGCATATTCCTTAGGTTCATAGGTGTACACTAGGCTTTTCTGACTCTTCATTCAGCCCTTCTTCTGCTGTTGCTGCCATGACTACAAAAATATCCCTGCCAAGATATTTACTTGATTCTATTTGAGTAATTCCATGTTTTGCAGAATTAAATGCACACAAACAAAAACAAAAAAAAAATTCTTGCTGATGTATGACTGTATTGCATTGCCCATCCTGAGGCATTTAACAATGAAAGCATCAATTCAATAGTCTGCATATGTGCTGTACTACAGTTAATGTTTCTCCATGGGATGTGTTATAGGCCATTTCCTGCATGGTCTGAGGATGTGTATGGAGATAACTGATGAGGGGTCTATGGCATATCTAGCTTTGCCTGCAGCACGCAACAAACAGCATATTATATGTGGCCTGCTCCTTGCCTGAATGCTACCTGAATGTATAGATCTGTCTTTATATCATGTATGTGCACCTACCAGCCAGGTGACCCTGTAGGACGTGCCCTCACTGGAACCATATGACAAATATGTGAATCATGTGAAGTGCCCCAATGGTATAGAGACACACTATATATAATTCCATGAGTATTATAGTCCACTTAGCAGTACAGGGAATGGAAGTCCTTTCTGTTCATAGATTTGTAGGTAAGTACTAGGCTAGTTGCCCTTGCAGGATATTTTTAAGCCTAGCCAATTTCTCTTTCAAAGGTGAAAATCAAACACTGTGCCTTGTGACTATGAAGTAAACACCTTAACTATTATGCCAACCTCCAACCTGTTGATGCATCAAAGGTCCTCTGGATCCAGGTGGGACCTTGATGTACAGCATGTGTGCAATCTGTAGCTCTCAAGATCTCAGGGAAATGGGCCATGTCATAAAATGCCAGAAAGGTGGTGGCTCTCTCCTATGCTGTCATCTGGGGCATACTTTTGGGCAAATAGTTTAGGATTTGTAAGATTACTGATATCTGTGATATCCCTAAAGTGTCCCTGTTCGGCCATTGAAAGGTCCCTATGGCTAAGATGGTTAAGAATACACATATATTAATACCCACAGGAATATGAATATCATGCATTACTCTTGATTTTGCTTGTGGGTGGCAAAGTTTAACTAGGTCCCTTTTCCTGTCCATGCAGAAGTGATCCACAATGGATCTGTGAGATGTTGTTAGGTCAGACACTATCAGTACCTCCTCCATTGTTGTAGATGGCTGCTACATACATTGTGGCTGCAATGGTAGGTACTAATACATGCTGTTGTGTTATTGCTGCTTCTACTCCCAGCATTGCTCCCATCATGTACATCACAAATCTTGGTGTCCAAAATGGGTATGAACCATGTCAAAGCCTGCCTATTTTGTATCTTTCTGACTCAGTCAACTATTTTGGTTTCCTTCATTAGCATAATCCATATGGAACATTTGCATAGGTTCCTCATTTACATGTCATTATGTGGTCTTTAGTATATTCTACATACAGTGCAGTATTGACCCCAGGGATTTTCCACACCCTGCAGATTACCACTACTTGCACTAATTTGCAGTGTTCAGTGCTGTTCATTTCTGTGAAGCCAAAGACTTAAATCATAGTAATCAAAACTCCACTATTAACCCCACCCAACTGAATGGGAATCAACTAGGCTGTGGCATAGCTTATTCAGATCAGGTTGTTAATTTTGCTTTGGGTACAGTCGATTTGAATCACATCATAATGATAGGCATGCTTGATTTAGACTTGAAAATTTCACACGTCAGTGCATATTCAGTTGAGATACGATGGTTTAAAGGAAGCTTTGCTTAAATATATTGAATCACATACTGAATGACTACAATAAAATGTAAAATCTATTCTGAAGAGGGACTGAGATTTGACATTAGCATAACTATTAAGATGTTACCTCACAGACACACGATACTGGGTTTAATTGTAACCTTTCAAGAAATAACTGGCTAGGATTAATATGGCATCCAGTCTTGTATCTAAAGTAATAAACTGTTGCTATGTTACCTTTTAAAGACTTAAGTCTCATATACATTAGTATACTAGTGCCGATGTGACTCATTGCAGGGAGCAACTTGGTTTATTGTAGGCAATGGTTAAGATGGTATAACCATCCTTTTGTCTTTCCAATCAAGTTATTTTGGAAGTCCAAAAAAACATATACATAGGTCAGTACACAGAACGTGCCTGGCTGGATCCTTGCTCACCACTTTCAGGTCGTGCGCTCCACCCACAGAATAGCAGGAGCCCCCGCCAGCCCATGCCCACACCACTTGTGAGTAGGTGTGCAACTGAGCTTAACGCATCTGCTTTTCAACAAATGTGGACGTTTGGGCTAATATACTGTCACCAGTTTGTAAAATCAGTCTCGCGATTTTATAAAATGTGAAACCAACTGCTGCATTTTTTTCTTGAAAGAATGCTTTCACTTAGACTGGTGTAAGCTAATTTGCCCCTTGTACTGCCCCATCCATCACCAGCAGCCCTTTGTTTTGTCTGCATTTATTCACCTACATTCCCAAGAGGACAAACTGCAGACTCTCTGTTTCACAGTGAGGCTCAAAATGTATTCGTATGTAGTAAATGTGTAGTAGAGGAGACTTGTGAGCACACACAATACATGTATGTACGTGCACATGCACACATATATTGGAAGATAAAACAAATAGCAGGTTCATCTCCAGGAAGGAACAGCAAACATTTCCATTTAAGGAAAATAAATCAAGATAACACAGGGAATATCCGACTAAACTGATACTTTCCTGGTTAGGCATTTCTCTTAGGCCCACAGATAATCGTTTAACTGCTGTGCTGGATATTTGGCAGTCAATATCCGTGACAAAAGGATTCACATTTTCCATTCATTTGGCCACCACTGTAGCCATGGGTATATGGCCAATTTCTGCAGAGGTGGGGTTTCGCTGTATGAGGGTGTAGACAAAGGTGGCTATTTTGGTTGATCATCATATCCTGGTTATGCTGTTGGAGGTGGGGGAGGGATGGGGGGCACATTACATTCCACCAGGTGAGGATTCCATGACACTCTCTTGAATAATCTTTATTTTCTGGTGACTTGGGGGATGATAAATATTTGGAAACAGGAGTTTAGATAAAGTCATAGTGTGGTACCTCTCCATCCAATACTTTGGTCAGCCATATTTCTCAACATCTTAGCACAATAAATTTTCTTCTTCTTCTGTCTTTTTAAAACGATTTTTTGATAAGTGGGTGACCAGTTCACCCGCACAGGACAAAGTCCAAAACAAAGATCGGAAAATAAGGATTTAAAAAAATTATCTTCTAAACTTATAAAGTTGCTATAATAACAGGTTTTGAATTACCATGTATTTTTTTCTGTAGGATATGTGAATCTCAAGATGTGCCATTATTTAGTTATTGCAGTCCTCACCGATTTGTCAGAAAACCACACATTTTATGAAAGATATACCAAAATGTAAGACAAAATGAAGTCATTCTGCAAAACTGTAGACAGTAGAAGTACGTTGTCAGCCACTTTCATGGCAGTCCTTATGGTGAAATAAAAGGTTTTACCATTTTAAAGGTGAGAGAAAGTGGGACCAGGCTGTTTCAAATGGAGGGTAATCTGAGGGGAGTGATGAAGTAGCCAGCCACAAAACCACAGTGGTGGCACTTAAGGATTATTTTTGAAATGTCCTACTTTCAAGCGATATTAGGTTGTTGATAGCCTTTAGAGGAAAAATACATTTTGGAGGCTGAAATATTATGCTGATATTGCAAATGAATGTCTATTAATCAAGCAGGTACAAATATTTCAGTGTAAAGGAAGAAAACAGACACATAATGGCTAAAATTTAGAATTTTGTTTTTTAGAAACAGCAGTTTCTTGTGTGTTTGTGTGTGTGTGTGTGTGTGTGTGTGTGTGTGTGTGTGTGTGTGTGTGTGTGTGTGTGTGTGTGTGTGTGGCAGGCAAGGCAAGGGGGACTGGCCTCCAGCCAGATGACATAGTCACGTGTTCCCGGGTTAGTGTGTTTCATGGAAGTGGGATTTATTGGGGTATAATAAAATTGCATATTGTGACACACGCCATCAGGGTACATAGATTGAATGGGTAAGCAGCCATTTTTAATAAAAGATTTTGTTAATGAATTTGAGTCCATTTGACTGCCTTTTTTCTTAAGGACTCTGAAAAGTTATGAGTTTGTGGGTTTCTTCTTCAATTTAGTCAATATCATCTCCACTTTTAATCAGACATCAGTGGTGTGTGTAAGGGATGTGCAGAAGACGGGAAATGGCAAGAGGTATTTATTTGTAATTTTTGAATATTTGTGTTGCATACGTAATTTAAACAATAATCAATGGCAAGCTTATATGGGTTATGATGGGATGTGCCACAGGCATGACTCGAGCCCAAGGGCACAGCCCAGATCATCAAAGACTAATTCAGGCACAATAGAGTCCACTATTACTGACAGCTTCTGTGTTAATGACAGGATACTTTTTAAACATATCCACTTCTGATTAACAGCTCATTTTCCTGTCTTAATAATGATTACAGCATCTACTTGCCAGAGAAAATAATGCTGCAGATGGTATAGTAACAGGTTATGAAGTACTGTATGTTTTCAAAAATGATTAATGGTGTGAAGCATTAAGAGGTTAGCCACTTGCATAAGAAACGGGACTGCAAATTATCTCAAGCGAGGTGCATACTGTATAATTTTTAACTAAATCCTTTCAGCAAACTGAAGTTCCCACGTCATGCCTGAGAGCAGACAGTAATGGCCTGGGCCTCTGTCTAGTTACTAAAGACAAAATAGAAAATTCAGCAATGGCAGACAAATATAATAATAAACATTGCCTACCATTTGTAAGGTCTTGTGGATGTAAGCATGTATGCAGTATTAAAGCCACAACATACAAACTCATTTCTAAGTAGAAACATTGCTTTCAGACTAAGAACATGGCATGCCACACTATCAGATACTAGAAAGTGATGCTTGGCATTCTGTAAACATGATTTTAAATGAATTCTACTGTGTATAGCCACAGATAGTACAACAATGCAGCATTACTGCTGTCTGATGACACTTGGCCCTCTGGTTGCTTTTTAGCTGGGATGCCTTTCATGTAAAATCTACATATTGTTCTGTGTTTCTGTGTCCATGTGTTTTTTTTTCTGGGTGCTCTAGTTTCCTTCCTTATCTAAAAGCCATGATAAAATGGAGTTTGACGATGTGTTTTTTTGTGTGTGTGTGTGTGTGTGTGTGTGTGTGTGTGTGTGTGAATGGCATCTTGTCCAGAACTCATTCTCTGCCTTATGAACATTGTTTAGTGTGATACACTCTTGCTAGTTGCCATAAGTATTAAGGTAACATGTCATGCACTATAACACTCTTACTAAATCATCTACAGAGTGTTTGCATAACATAAGAGCTTATTTGTCAGTTAATTGTGCATGCAAATAGTGAACAGTGTAATAGCACGTGTTGTATGTCAGGAAAAGAAGTCAGACCACAGAAAAAAATACTATATTAGTTAAGCTGATAGAAACTTCTGTTCCCATAAAAATCAGGTCTTGGTGAGAAGTGAAAACCAGGCAGACGAGAAGATCTGTCTCCTTTATATATAATGCCTCAAAGCATGCTGCTGTCTGATGTCTGTAAAACCATTTCACAAACAGAAACCCTAAATTATGTGTGGTTATCTTTTCCATAATGTTCTGTTGTTGCTTTCCTTTACTGTATTCATACTATTTTGTTTTTTGTCATTCTTACAAGCAGTCATCTCTGTCTTGTTCAGTCTTCTTTTCTTTCTCAATGTTTTACTTTTTTTTTCAGCCACCAAAACTTCTTTTCTTAAATGCATTAACATGAAAAGACCCCTCCTCTCCCAGAATTATCTATTGCTTTCAGAAGGGTCTATATTAGATCTTCGAATGCTTAGGCTGTCGAACGCCAAAATGTCGACATCTAAACATCGAAATCTAATAAAAGCAACAGGCCAGTTATGCAATTTTTTTCCCATGGAAAAAAATTATGTGGCCGACAAAAAAAAAAAACTCTAAAACCCCCCACACAACCCCTAACTAAATATACCAACCCTGAGATCACTTTATATCAGGGAAAAGTGGAAATCCCTGATGATGGACAAGCAAATTATTTCCCAGAGAAAACATTCTCATAATTGGCCTGTCGCGTTTATTAGACTTCGATGTTTAGGTGTTGACATTTCAGCATTTGGCAACCTAAGCATTTGAATATCTAATATAAACCCTTTCAAAACACTCCTAGCCTGCCTTAAATTGCCCCCCTTATATATAGCACTAATTGTGGTGTCCTGAAGCCTTCATTATAGATCTGAGCTAAGGTATCCTTCCTGATTAAGGTAAGGGTGTCAGAGAATCTTTTACACAAGCTGGCTTTCTACTCCGAGCCAATGCTTAAGTGCCTTCCACAGAGTGTACACAGACACACACACACACACACACACACACACACACACACACACACACACACACACACACACACACACAGTGATAACAGCTTGAGGTTCTTATACTCCAAAAAGCTTCATCAAGCCCATAACATGAGTTTGCAAGCAAATCTTACTGCTTCATCACCATCAGCAGCTATATCTCTAGAAATGAAGTGCCGTTCACTGAATGCTTGACCCATTCATAAGTCCAGTTCTCTTGCCTTATTCCTGGAGCCAGGTCACTAACCATGCAGGTGCATAGCCTACCCATGCAGCATTCCATCACCCCCTGTTATGGCTCAATCCCATACCATACGTCTCTCCTTTTGATCTCATAACCAGTGCTGCTGCTGTGTCTTCTCTTATTATTACACTAGTTCAGGCAAAAATCCTTCTCGCCATATCTTTGACCTTTGGAATGCTTAACGTTTAAGTCATAGGTTCATAATTAAGTACTAGGCAAGCAATCTGCAGACCATTATAAGCCTAGACAAAAACTCCTATTCAGACATACCCTATAGCCTCAATGAGGGCAAGACAAGATAGAACAGAGGGAATCTGAGGCTAGTCATGCAATTATCTGTCTAGTAGTCAAATGCTTTTACTCTCTTTTTACTACCCTTGAAAAAGAAATAAAGTTCTTTGCTATGGGACACAAAACTACATAATTTCATCTTGCTTTTCTATTTTAAGTTTGGGAAATTAGTATGGTATTTAGAGAAAAAAATCACATTTACACCTGACCATCCTAGAGTCAGGATTTCCAGCTCCTCGACCTATCAGCTATCTCCCTCTCTTCTTAGTCCATCGTCCAGAACATATCAGTATCACACACGTGTGTGTGCAGCTTCTGTCACGGAGATGATGCAGTGTTATCTTCCCTTCTATAGAGTGCACCAAAGAACTGTGATAAGCCTCACTGGACATACAGATTTCAGCTAATGATACTTGCTCAAGCTTTTTACCATGTACACAAGTGACTTGCAGCAAAAGAACTGCTGAAGAGGCTTTGAAAATCGTAGCAATCATTTCATTGATCTAAATCATGACTTCATCATATATATATATATATATATATATATATATATATATATATATATATATATTATTTTACTAAGCAATATTATATCAAAACGTAAGAATATCATATGAAATTAAGTGGAAGGGGAATATTCCATTTTATTGCTAATAATAGTTGTCAGTGAAAAAAACTTTCAGTGAAATGAAGTTTCAGTGAAATGAAGTGAAATGGTGTCAGTGAAATGAAAGTCAGTGAATTGAAAGTTCAGTGAACTGAAGTGAACCCATATATATATATATATATATATATATATATATATAGATAGATAGATACATATCTATATAAACATACACACACAAGCACACACACACACACACACACACACACACAGACACACAGACACACACACACACACACACACACACACACACACACACACACACACACACACACACACACACACACACACACACACACACACACAGACAGGCACAGACACACACACACACAGACACACACACACACACACACACACACACAGACAGGCACAGACACACACACACACACACATATATATATATATATATATATATATATATATATATATATATATGTATTGGTTTACAGACAATTTGTTGTATGCAAAGAAGCTAGTATAGGCTGTGGGTTGACTTTGATCTTCATAGACATTACATGTGAGGTTATGTCCCAACACCCTTTACAATTACTACTTTTCTCACTTTAACACATCATGGAAGTGACAAAAAGTCAGTGGTTTATTTGCTGTGGGAAACTACATTCACACACCCACTACAGTTAACAACCCCCTTCCCCAGTTTCATCAGGTCACAAAAGTGGTAATAATGGTCATACAAAGCACCATAATAAAATGCTGCATTCCAATAATCAATGGATTCTATTGACTGTTCAAGGAATCTGAAGCTGATATTCACTTTGTGATCGTAAAACATTGATGTGGTAAATGAAATGGATTTATATATATATATATATATATATATATATATATATATATATATATATATTTCTTTTTTTTTTTAATAATATTGCATAATAGAGGTAGAGCCACCCTTTGTGTAGTTTTGTAAAATGTTGATAAGTTGTTGTTGACTTAGCTTTGCAATATCACTAAGATGTTTGTCTAGTGAGATCATTGGATATGAGTAAGCACTGAACCATGATGCACAAGTCAGCCGAGTTATATGAACAGCTAAGTAATCCTTATTGTAATGCGACAGTTTAGTTGTTTTTATTCCTATTTTTTTTTCATTTATTCATTAACCAATTATGTGTACTGGTCATCAAATACCCTTTTCAGCAATGACTCAGTCCACAATGGTAGGGATAAATGCAATAAGTATGGACACTATAGACAATCGACCTTTATGGTTTTGGAAGGTGGAAGGAAATTGGAATACCCAGGGAAATCCCATAAAGACACAGGGATACACGAAAAGCAAGCAGTCAGGCAGTGACCAGATATCAGGAGTGAACACTGAAGTTCTGCAGGAGAGATCTTAACCACTGATACACAATGTTGGAGATTAGAAGCTGCTAACTAAGTAATGTATTTGGCATTGATGAGTAATATGTATGGTAAACCTGCCAATCTAATTTCATAGTGAATCTGTTCAAGATTGCAGAAGTCAGCCTTCCAAGTTGTTGATAAAGCTGAGATTGTTTGAAGGTACTGATGTACTGGGAATCCTTTCAAGCCACTTAAGTTTGCACATTAAATCTACAGATGGATTTGTAGAGGTGGAAATACTGAAGGCCTGGCTGATATGCTTGAGTTGAACCTGCATATGATTTGAATATGATATGTTTTCCCAATAGTCTGTTATTTATGAAAGAGGCTAGTAGCATGATTTGCTTGTAATGTCATTGATGAATTATTCACAAAACAAACATGTTGGATATTGTTGGACACTGTCATTCTCGACACTCCTTGGAGTCACTACCTCATCATCAATCAATATATGCCACTTCATCTTACATGATCTTTTACTGTGCAGAACTACAATTTGCTTAACGTTTTAGCTTCTCTGCCTTCTGACTTGAAGCTCTGTCTTCTGTTTCATCGTTATTGTCATAGCCTTTGTTATTCACACAAACATGTCATACGTTTGTAGAAGTAATTGTATATATTATGAAGTGATCATAAAAGCTCTGTTTATTGCATTTTCTATTATACTGCACACCATGCTATCTAAATTATAGTTTTCCACATACTCTGTTTCCCCCAGTCTCCCATGCATATTAAATGTTGTTTATCTAAGTCTACCTGCATTATACTCTAAATCCAGCAAAACCAAGGAACATTACCATGTTGCAGCTATAAAGCGCATTTATACAAGGTGTTAACATTTCGAAAGATACACTTTCTTCTTCGGGCACTAGCAAAAATCTGCCACATGACTATTTAAAAATTCACAGTGAATCACATGGCAAATTTCAGTCAATCCATTCCTTCATAAAATAAAATCACACATTTTCACAGAAGCAGCAGATAAAACATTAAAACATCTAATTTACATTTCAAAGTAGCAACCTTTCTTTTTTTTTAATGTAACTTTAGTTTACGTTTTAAACTCAGTGTTAGATATATTCTGTCATTTAAGCCCACACCTCTGCAGACATCAAGGCATGACTGTCATCTACTGTCAGACTGTGGAAGCATGTTCTTTGAGGCATCACTCCTTTCATTTCTTTTAAGTAACTCAACACCTGAAAATGCTCACTTTCCCATTTCCGACGTATGTCATATGTATAGCTAATGCACTAAGTTCATCATGCTTCATAATTAACAGAAGATGTTCCCTTATATGTTTATAGTTAAGTTCTAGACTAGCCTCCCTTTTGGACCATTTCAAGTCCAGCCAATTTCCCAGTAGTGAAAAATCAAACACTGTACCTTTTGTCTGTGGGGTAAACACCTTAAATATTATGCCAGCCCCAAAATCCATTCCATTTTTCCAAAATAAAACATTTTAAATACACAAGTGGCAATATATACTAAAATATGTTCATACAATTAGTTTTCCTTTTAAAATAATATTCCATATCTGTCTGCATATGCACAAATACTCCAGTTACCAGTATTCACTTGCATTCACTACAACAGCTATATACAAATGTACCTCTCCTCCACTGCCATTGTCCATACATTATTTCTTACTACTAAGCAATTTTACCTTTCTGCCTGAAAATGTACGGTCTTAAAGTATGTATAAAATCAACTTTAAAACTGAAATTCAACCTTCCATTTAGAAAATGATGACTGCTGCTTTGAAATCTCATAGTAAATTGAATGCTTGCATTTGTCTGCTAAGCAGTTGGAAATGTTTGATTTTACTTTGTGAATGAAGTGATTGGCTGAGATGTGTCATTTGATTCAGTGCAAACATTTAAATAGCCATGTGAGCGTTTAGTCTCCGAAGATGAAAATATGTGATTGAAAATGTTAGCTCATTGAATAAAGCACCTTACAGTTGCAGCATGGTGCTGTTACTTGTTTTTGCAACATTTAGTATTTGCATGTTTGGGCTTGACTGAAGATTTTTTGAATAATTTGTATTATACTTTTGACCTTTTACATTTTATAGATATATATTTTAATTTTGTATTTTTTTCCATGGTGCCATAAAAATGGATCACAATTCATATGGACAACCCAGCTGACATACATGCATGCATTCATTAAATGTGCAATGTTGAAGAAAGACTATGATGCTGTCTGTTTTTACAGATTAAAATCTTTGCTACCAGTCCAATATGCAATAATTTATTGATAAATCATTTAGACAGTTACATGCTAATGATATTAAGATATCTGCAGCTATGATTACTGTTTTTAGGTGCTAGCCTCTAACCTTCATTTCTAACTTCTATTGCATATACACACACCCCAGTCCAGATACATGTATCCCATGTATCACTACACAATGCACATTGTCTAAGGTAATTATCAAGGCTCCTGCAGTCACTTGTCAATGTGTATTGTATATCCAACTAAAAATAAAAATATATACACCAGTTACATACTTTATACAAATCATTCTAATTGATGAGTGAGTTAACAAAACACTATAATGGCAGGTGCGCAGAAACACCATTTCTACCATATTCTTTTAATGTAGTAGTTTTGTTTTCTGGAAAAAAAACTTTGAAACAAATAAAAATAAATGCTTCCAAAGGCTATATTATTTGTAAATGTATTAACTAGCACATAAAGCATGTCTATAGTTTCAATAGTCCTTGAAACAGAAATGTTATACTTCATAATTACTTTATGAAGCTGTAGTAAAGGACATGAGGTATCTTCCTTTTTGTTTCTTTTTAGAGTACCTTAAAATAGAAACAACTGCTTTGTTATGTTAAATAACAAAAAAATGCATATTTCTGTCTAAAACAACAGAAGTATTATGGCCCAGCTTACATATTTGTATTGGCAGTTGAAGTCAGCCATTCTCCAGCCAAACCAATAACATCTAGCCCACAAGAGAGCTGGTTGAAAAAACGAGGATGACCTGGAGAGATAAAAAAAAAAGAGATAAAATTGCTTTGGTAGTCTTATCCTTATATGATTTCTGAGTCACTCACTAATCTGTAAATGTACACCTTGAGATCACACTTTTATATTTTCATTACAACTGCTGAGAGCTAATCTGAGGAAAGATGCAGCTAAGTGAATACCAAAAGCAATGCAAACAATAAAAGCTGGAGTACTCTGAACCCATTAGAAGACTGGCAGAATGTGTGAGCTCCTCACACCAGTGACACAGCAATTCTACATCAGATACTACCCGCAGGTAATTACATTATTTGCTTCCTGACGCTAACTGAAAAAAAATGATGCATTGTAATTCTTGGTCCTGTGTAGTTACCAGAATAACAGCAGCCATGCATGCAGTAATATGCAAATCAGGCTGTCTTGCCGGAATAACTGATCCCCTGCAAAACATATATGCTTGCTGGCACTGATTGTGTCATTGTATGGATTTCATGATTCAGCTGATCACCATATTTTCTATTTTTTTCCAAAAGCTGCATTTTTGTTATTCCTGAATTCAGGAAAACATTTAAAATCGTATGGCAAAATATGGTATAATTTCTGGTTCAGTAATACTCTGACAATATCGGTATCATGTTCATTTTAATCAGAGTGCTTTTAAAAAGTCTTAGCTTTCTTAATCTCCATGCCATCACTTGTTTTGGGCTCAAAGTTGTGAATACAGCATGATGAACATTTCTTCACCACCGTGCTACACATTTGTGAAAGCCATAACGAGTTATGAATACACTAAATCTTTTAAGATAAAGATCCCCGTTTATGCAAATGTCAACACACCTGAAAACTGAAAGAGAGGACTTTGTGGTTATTAACATTTGTGAGCAGCCTGTAACGTTATATGTGTAAAAAGCTGATTTGCCATTATAATTATTTAATGTCTGATGAACATGTGTGTACTCTGTAAAGATGTGCTCTGCATCTTGGCTACATACAGCTTCTCCAGAAATGTTGACATCCTTGAGTGAGAACATGCTCTGTTATGGTATACTTCCTTCTGCCCATAGAGGATGCTGGTGTTCTCATGACATGTCTGAGAACCGTTAACTGAAATCCTTGGAACTGTGAGATTTTAAGTGCAGTTAAAGAGAACCACATACTAACTTCAAAATCACTTTGTCTTGGAGTAAGTATTCCTTGTTCTTTGACGTACACTGATCTCTAAATTAGTATATAAAAGTAGCAGGGTGGAGGTATACCCCCCACACAACACTGGAGAATAGGGCCCCCCTGCAAAAACTGTTGTAAATGTGTAACAGCATCTTTCACAGTTTGCTCTTATTTGTATTAAATTACACTTAACAACCTTTTCTAAGCTTTGGGACTCACATTATCAAGTCTCAGACTTCCAATACAGCCCTGGGACAGTGTACTGCTGCACTAAAATGGATTAGACGTTGTTGCTTATCATAAAATACAGTACATCTGCTGTGAACATTTTGATTGCGTTTAATTTGCAGCCTGTTTTACCTCTGTTACCCAATGCATTCTTTTGTACTAAACCTTCAACATAGTTAAGGCCTGCTGACTCAGTTTGGCTACATATGTTCTGAGGCATAACCTATTGTCAGTATTGGAAATCTAGATCCATACAACAATATCACAGAGAATGTAAATAGCACTTCAGTCGCTAAGTATACAGTACAACAAGGCAAAAAATGATTATTACATAGGAAGCTATCACTTATTTACAAGTGTAACACTGCATAGCTTCCTTGTGACTCATGGTTTTATGGAGGGACATTAGTGCACCAGTAATCCGCTGATATCATATATGTCTTCACACATGTCACAAGTTTCACAATTTTTAATTAAGCAATATCTAGCTGCAGCACTTTCATTAGGTGTTTATACAAACACCAGCATACATTATGCATTAGCACAATGCAGCATACAGAGTGGATATAAAAAGTTTACACACCCCTGTTAAAATGCCAGGTTTTTGTGATATAAAAAAAAAATGAGACCACAATAAATCATTTCAAAACTTTTCCCACTTTTAATGTGACCTATAACCTGTACCGTTCAACTGAAAAACAAACAAACCTGTAAGGGGAAAATATAAAAAATGTACAATACGTTGGTTGCATAAGTGTGCACACCCTTAAACTAATACTTTGTTGTGTGTGCACACCCTTAAACTAATACTTTGTTGAAGCACCTTTTGATTTAATTACAGTATTCAATCTTCTTGGGTAGGAGTCTATCAGCATGACACATCTTGACTTGGCAATATTTGCCACACTTCCTTGCAAAAATGCTCCAAATCTGTCAGATTGTGAGGGTATCTATTGTGCACAGCCCTCTTCAGGTCGCCCCACAGATTTTCTATTGGATTTAGGTCTGGGCTTTGGCTGGGCCATTCCAAAACTTTAATTTTCTTCTGGTGAAGCCATTCTTTTGTTGATTTGGATGTATGCTTAGGGTCATTGTCATGTTGAAAGGTGAAATTCCTCTTCACCTTCAGCTTTCTAGCAGACGCTGGAAGGTTTTGGGCCAAAAGTGACTGGTATTTGAAACTGTTCATAATTCCCTCCACCTTGACTAAAGCCCCAGTTCCAGCTGAAGAAAAGCAACTCCAAAGCATGATACTGCCACCACCATGCTTCACCATGAGGATAGTGTTCTTTTGGTGATGTGAAGTGCTATTTTTGCGCCAAACATACCTTTTGGAATTGTGGCCAAAAAGTTCAACCTTGGTCTCATCAGACCATAACACATTTTCCCACATGCTTTTGAGAGACAATGTATTGTTTTCCTAATTTTAGCTTGGCCTGGATGTTTTTCTGTGTAAGAACAGGCTTCCATCTTGCAACCTTACCCTATAATCCAGACATATGGAGAATACGGGAGATTGTTGTCACATAGTACACAACTAGTACTTGCCAGAAATTCCAGTAGCTCCTTCAGTGTTGCTGTAGGTCTCCTGGCAGCCTCCCTGACCAGTTTTTGTCTTGTCTTTTCATCAATTTTGGAGGGATGTCCAGTTCTTTGCAACATCACTGTTGTCTCATATTTTCTCCACTTTTTGATAACTGTCTTCACTTTGTTCCATGGTATATCCAATGCTGTGGAAAATTTTTTGTACCCTTCTCCTGACTGATACCTTTCAACAATGAGATCCCTTTGATGCTTTGTAAGCTCTCTGTGAACCATGGCTTTTGCTGTATCAGGCCACTAAGTAAATGTCAGGAAAATCATACTAGGACACCCGAACTTTATTTGGGGTTAATCAGAGTCTCTTTAATTGATGGCAGATGTGTACCCAAGAAGACTGAATGCTGTAATTAAATCAAAAGGTGCTTCAACAAAGTATTAGTTTAAGGGTGTGCACACACAACAAAGTATGCAACCAGCATATTGTACATTTTTTATTTTTTATATTTTTCCCCTAACAAATTTGTTTGTTTTTCAATTGAATTGTACAGGTTATAGGTCACATTAAAGGTGGGAAAAGTTTCGAAATGAGTTGTTGTGGTCTCATTTTTTTTATATCACAAAAAAACTGGCATTTTAACAGGGATGTGTAACCTTTTTACATCTACTGTATGCAGTTTAAAATATAACTTAGAATTATATTTAATTGGAACGTTCTTCTATTGTAGTATTGTTTCACTAGGAAATTTTACAAGCAGTCTGTTTTACAGTTATGAGGCTTTATTCATTATGAAAAATACAGTCACTGTTTAATTTCCTGACATTCTGCACTAATGCTATGACTTGCGAGGGGGTTATACAGTTTGAGAAAATAACATTTAACAAAAATAAAATGTTTGGCAGGCATCTAAGATGTTACTACTGCATTTGAAGAAGAAAAACTTTTAAACAATTGAAACTGGGAAAACATTCCTTCACCATTCTCCAAACCACAAACATGAGGAGCAAGACCGCAGGAGTTGAGTGAAGTTAGCAAAGCAGTACTAATTTTGTAATATAATGCTATTTTGCCTTAGATAAATCAACTAGTTTATAGTGAGGGACAGATGGCAGAATATGTATATGTGCCTTACTGTTAGGAGTGATGAAGACCCAACCCTCACATCACAATTTAATTTGTTTAATGTTTTGTATTTCAAATTTTGGTCAGCAACAAAATATTACTTCCTATAAAACAACTAAAATTAATTTCACACATACACACACACACACACACACACACACACACACACACACACACACACACACACACACACGCATGCACGCATGCATGCACGCACACACACACACACATATACAAACTAATTCAATGTTAAAATGTATCCAGACTCCTTTTCTGCATTATCAGTCACAATCAGCTGGAAACCTACTTAATAAATTAAGAAAGTTCTTTGCCCAGACAGGCTACACTTACATAACTATGCCAACCAGAGATTTCATACATTTGCATAAATGCTGACAAAAGGCAGATGAAAAATGAACAGTCCAAAGTGCTGGTGAGAGATACAAATTCATTTTTAGTTATTGAATGACTAATAGCAATACTGCTGTAAACACTGTAAAGAGTAAGCTAAGTCACTTTTCCCTAAACAGCTTAAAGAATAAGCTAAGTCACTTTTTCCTAAACATTGTCAAGAATAAGCCAGGTCGCTTTTCCCTAAACATTGTCAAGAGTAAGCTAGATTGCTATTCGCTAAAAATTTTAAAGAATAAGCCAGGTTACTTTTCTCTAAACATTGTAAGGAATAAGCTAGGTCACTTTTCTCTAAACATTGTAAGGAATAAGCTAGGTCACTTTTCTCTAAACATTGTAAGGAATAAGCTAGGTCACTTTTCTCTAAACATTGTAAGGAATAAGCTAGGTCACTTTTTAACACCTGAAGCTATGTTTCAAATGAGCTGGAACTGTGCCTCCCAAAGTGATACAGCCAAACAGTACTGCATTTCTTGCAAGAACATACTGAAAAAACTGTATGGGAAAAAGCTTTGGATAGCAACATATATTTGATTTCTATTGTTGGGATTCATAGATGGTTATTGCATTGTGCTGCACAAATTAGCACAGGTAGTGACAATGAGGAGGGTTTGGGCAATTCAAGCACAAAGATAGTGCAGGTAATCAAGGGTCAAACTAACGTGGTATGCAGTGCATGTTAATGAGGACACAATGTCGTGTAAAATGAGGGCCCCTATGCAAATGAGCCACAAGGATTAAGCAAAATGAAGCAGCCCAGTGGACATCCTTGTTTCCGCTTGCTTTCTTTCTGCCTGTCTCAAACCTT
Organism: Protopterus annectens; assembly: GCF_019279795.1. NCBI lineage: Eukaryota > Metazoa > Chordata > Ceratodontiformes > Protopteridae > Protopterus > Protopterus annectens. Next base: position 81,837,921 of record NC_056738.1, on the reverse strand, counting down.
CTTTACCACATTGTCTTCTTCTTTTCTGAACATGTGCCCAAATATAGTAATCTGACCTCTTTGACTTTCTCTGCAATTGGAGCTACTCTGGATTTTCCTCCGTTGTCCTCATTTCTTCATCTGTCCCATAGTGTACATTCTACTACCAGTCTCCGGAACTTTATTTCCATCACCGCTAGCTTCTTCAACTGCTCTGCTTTTACTGCCAGGGTTTCTGTATCATACATTAGTACTGGTTGCACCACTGTTATGTACACCTTACTTTTCAGCTTCTTTGGCATTCTTCTGTCATACACTAACCCTGACACTCTGTGCCAATTATCTGAGGCGCCTCTGATTCTAGATTTGACCTCATCATTCAAACTTTCCTTTTCCTCAACCAACCTTCCCAGATACTTGAAGCTGTTAACCTTTTCCAGTAGTTTCCCTTTGATCTCAGTTTTCAGCTTCTTCTGATTCCCCCTTTTGCTGCCATTTCAACTTATTATCTACACTCAGTTTCGTCCCATGTGCCTTCAGTTTTGAATTCCATTCCCCTATCCTTTGCTGAAGTTGTAGCTCAAGATATAAAACATAAAATAGTTCATCTGCCTAATATTTGAAAGCTGCTGTAGCATATGTAATTGCTGTTGGAGGAAATATTTTCCATCCAAAATATAAGGCATATAAGTGTTTAACATCCATACTTACACACACACACACACACACACACACACACACACACACACACACACACACACACACACACACACACACACACACGTACCCAGCAATTACAGTCAGTTTCATGACTGAGTGCACCTCAGATGTCTCATTCTGATCAAATGAATGAAAAAAAAATCATACAATGCAAGTAATTGCAACCCACCATGTCTCTCATCTCTCCCTCTAATTTTGCAGAATGCTCCTAATTTTTGTAATTCTTGCCTCATAGATATATATATATGTGTGTATATATATATATATATATATATATATATATATATATATATATATATATATACTCTTATCCCACAAATATTTGACTTTTTAGTAAATCTCTGAGGATTGTGGTCGGTCAATAAAGCAAAGCATTATAATTTTATACTTCTTAGTTTTATAGGTAATTACTAGGTTTACAGTCCAGGAGCTATTGAGGACCCTATCCCAAATTCCCAGTGCACCAAAGCACTGTCTGGTTAGATAACTTGCTCAAAGTCACACAGTAGACAAATGAGGCCTTAGAGGATCAAACCCTATCCCAACTATTAAATGCAAGCTGAAGAAAAACCTTTTACTCTGTTTATTTTTAAAGTGAATTAGGGTTAAAATTCTTGACAAAGAATTTAAGATGTATACACTTTCTTACTCATTTACTCATACTTCCCCTCTCTCGCACACACACACACACACACACACACACACACACACACACACACACACACACACACATGCAATTCCATTAATTTTTCTTTATTTTATTCCATGCTTAGTAAATGAGGCTTTTTAAAAAGCTGCACTTAGCTTGGAGAAAGTAAAACACCAGCTCCTTGTAACTGCTACTGCAGTTAACTTTTGCTGCTTGAGTTTATTTTATTTTTTATATGTTTATTTATTTTTAATTTGTTTATTTTTTTTATTTTCCTTTTTTTTTTACTTTATCTTATTGAACGGCAATTGTATTAAACAAGTGCAAGCAAGATGGTGGCCATTTCCTGTTTTTTTTTTCAGTCTGCACATCACAGCAGCTTAATATGCTGCCATGAAGCATCAGACATCTATTTTACCAGGCGATACATGCACATTAATGCCCTAGTGGAGAGTGTTCATTCTCCAACAGAATCTCATTTTAAATTGTGCCCATTATCTAAACAATTGTGCCATATAAGCAGAGTGCAGGCAACTAATAAGATGGTGCTTGTTGTGTGCAGCAAGTGATGCCATATATGCTCTAGATCCCTGGCTGATGACTCCATTTGCAACCATCAGCCCATGCAGAAAATGCCTTATAACGCAGACCATGCACAAACATGAAATACAGTGGAACACTGAAGGGGCACTTCTGTTGGTTAGACACTTTAGAAGGGGGAATTACAAATAGTTCAAGATACTTGCTGTGTTTATGCCATGCTGCACAACAGAGCATTTGGCGAACAACTGCAGCAGCAGGTGAACATTATGGCAGGACCTTATATACTAGCCAGAGCAGCAGCAACAGCAGATGTACAGGGTGGAGAGTCAGGTGAAGAACATACAGTGGCATTACAATGCAGCATTGCAAAGAGGTAAGCATCTATTCCACAAGTATGGGCCATGATACCGACAACACAAGATAAAATGATGCAGGTGGTGTCACACTCAGCCTATGGAGGACAGTGCACAGACTGACCACATTGTATAGCAGACATCACTGTGCTCACGGAGGTTGCAGGGTAAACATGGCACAGTCATCATCACTTGCACAGGTGAAGGGTAATAGTGACAGAAGACAGTAACACTATAATGTAAGATGGGGTCATAGGAGGTGAACATGGTAGCCACATACTCTGGGAGGCAGTGGGGAGTTAGAGATCATATCCTCCAGTAGTGGGGTGGAGCTGCCATAACATAAAATATTGGCAGTGTCTACTGTGTTGGCTTGTGGTATCATGGCTCAATGTGATCAATGGCAGGGGAGTGCATGAACTATGGAGCCATGCAGTTGCACCCTGAAGGGTTATCCCAGGTGGAAAGGCTGATGAGAAGCATCTCCTATTACCTGGATGATGCCTATAACCAGGGGTGGCAGTCTGTATGACCACAGGTAACAGGGAAAGGTAAAGTTACAGGACCATGACTGAACAGCTTGGTGAGATGTCATAGGTGTTGAACTAGAGGAAGAGTACCACCCATGACCTGGAAGAAGCTCTTGGTCAGAGTTGGCAGGGTATAAGTTCATAGGAGACAATGATGCTCTCTTACTAAAGGTCTGTGTAGCCTGGCATGAGTTATATTATGCCCAACCATTTTAAATCTTGACCCTCTCATGGCCATGGATTGCATGGCCTACACAGCCATGACTGAAAAGTGGCTGCAATATGTCTTTTGGAGGCACCTATCCAATGGAGGCAACATTTGCATCAGTGGCTTCAGGTTTACTGTGTGCTCCCTGTTGCTATCCTCTGCATTGTTGAGTAGTTGGTACACATTGTTCCACCAGCCATGAAGCACACTGATCATCTCCAAAATGTTGTGGGCAGCTGCCATCCATACCTGGATCATTGACTTCACATCTGCTGGTTACTGCTTTGAGTTATAGCAGTATTAGGGATGGACCTGGGGTCATGATAGTGCTACATTCTTCCTGCATCTCTCCTATGGTGAGTACACATCTCAGAAGTAGTGTACATATCAGATGCTGCATATGCTGGGGACAGAGGTGGAGCGTGTGAGAGACTCTCTGGTAGAAGATGTCTGTTATGCCCTGGTGAAAATATGTTCTGTATGTACCTCCGCAGGTCCTTCTGCAATGGTAAATGTGGATGCCTCCTATAGTGTTGCAAGACAGTTCCACTATGTCATCAGGCTGTGCCACTTGCATGTTTTCACCATTGTGAGCTACAGATGTCCTTTTGAGGTCAGCTGTATACTATCCTTTTCCTTTGGTACTAGACTATCCACCAGTGGAACCTGTGAAAGCATAAATACACATGGCACTCCTGTACACCCCAGTCAGATGCCTCTATAACCCCCCTGTGCCATGCATACTCTTACACATAAATATGCAGCTGTACTATACATTGGCATGCATGCTTTTTTCATACAGATTGTTGCAGATGCAGATCAGAGGTGCCTGGAATGACAAATAGGCAACCTAGCTTTGGCCATGCCTTTCCTTCAAACATACAGTGGAAAGTCTTATACTGTACTCTAAAATGGATATTGCTAAACTGGTATGTCCCCAGTGACATGAATCACTGATGTCAGCCCAACTCTCGCATCAAAGCAACTCCTGGGTATGACAGTCCAAGCCCATGGATGGTATGTAAAAACAAAATCTCCTTAAACTCACTGAGTTGCCTCAGAGTAGGTGGTTCACCCCTGGGTAGACTTGCTTGGCTCAGTATCCTGTGTCTTTTCCTTTGCATGGATTATCATCTCAGTAACCCTTCGTTGCACTTATTATGGAGACTCATAATGGCCACTCACAGCATTCATATCCTCTATAACTCCCATGCAAATATGGTCCTGATAATGCTTGTTTGGGACACCTTTACCCAGAAGGAGCATGTCATGTGTGAAGACGGCTTACAGTAGCACTTATAGGTTCGTAGGTTTGTAGGGTTATACTAGGCTAACAGCCACTGGGGACTTTTCTAAACTCAGCCATGTAACCCAAATGTATCCTGTGAGTTATAGTGCCTTAGAGATTACTTTAAGGTGTGTATGTTATAACATGATTTATTGACTGCCACTGTCTGTCAGAGACATAGGTGTCAGACCAGGGGTGAATTTCATATTTCCCATCCACTGGTCCAGGTTACAATTGAATAGGGTTAGGCAAAGGCTCTGTTTCACATGGATGGGAAGCCTATTCCAAAGAAAAGGGATTCTCTGAGATATGTACCTGTCCCTCCAACATGGTCTATTTAACTCACAAGCAAAGTTTAAATCCTTAGCTCTAGTAGTTACTGTGCTGTTTATTTTGCAGATATATAAAACATACATCAGAGTGAGATGCAAGGATGCTTGTATGCCAGGCATAAATCACCTCTCAGCAGTCTGTAGGAAACAGAGTATAGAAATAAGACTTTGAAGCAATCTGCATAGATATTGTGTTTTGATATTTGTGTTCTTTTTGTAAAGAACCTCTGTGGACATTACATTTGTAAACCAAAAGCACAAAATGTCCAATACCCAAACCGAAGGAATAATCAAGCAAAAAGATGATAAGAATTTTCCATTTATTAGCATGTCCTGGTACCTCGGCAATTCGCCTTCAGTGGAACATTTTGACCATGGAAAGACATCTTTTTATATATCTCAAGCAATTAAATCATTAGCCAATTAATTTTGACCAATGAAAGTGCAAACAATTAAGGTGCCTTTTAAATACAATTTTTAAATACAATTTTTTAAAATAACAAAAAATCTAATATTCTAATGAGAACTGTACTTGAACAAATAGAATTAACATACTTAATGCAAATACAAATACTACAAATTCAAGTGCTAAGAGTTCAAATGCTGAAAATTGATGAAAAACATTCATACTAATGTCCCAATACAAAATATTATATACTATGATTGAAACATACTCAATGACGCAAAACAACACAAAGAAAAGCAAACAATAACTTAATTCAAACTGTAATGCCACTATCCAGATTCATACCCCTCAGATGTAATGTATGATAACCATAAATCATTCTATATTCTAACCTGCTCAATTCAGTTTTAAAATTACCTCCTTGGAAATGTGGTCTGGCCAACACACTAAAAATGAACCCATCAATCTTACCGTTGTGCTTTTTAACAAAATGTGAGGCTACAGGGCTATCCATATTACCCCTTCTAATATCCCCCAAATGTTCAGAATGTGGATTTTAACTTTCCTTGTGGTTTGTCCCACATACCATAATGGTTTGGCACAATCACAGCCTAAAATATAAACTACCCCTGATGACAAACAATCAAATTTCTCAGCTATGTACCTTTTTCCATTTATTTTCTTTCCATGTAGATTACTTACCCTATCACATACGGAACAACGTCCACAACATTGCATACCTACGTTCATGTCGATAGAATATTCCAACTTTTTACTTAACAATTCTTTTAGATTGTTGTATCTACTATAAGAAAAGGTAATATGCCTGGGAAAAAAGATGTCCGATGATCAAATCATCACAAACTACATGCCAAAGTTGTTTGAGAATATTTTCAACCACCCGTGAAAATTCAGAATATTTAGATACAAAGAATAGTTTATCCTGTTCATATAACATTGGCGACCGTTCATGATACCCACCCCCAAATTCATTCCCTCCACATAACCTACGCTTGATACCTGAGAGTGTGGTTTCCTTATAACCTCTTGAAGAAAGTCTCCTAAAAACTTCATCAAAAACTTCATCCCATAAGTTTGGGTCTGAAGTATTCCTAAGAATTCTCTTAAATTCCCCTTCAGGTAATACTCTGATCAAATGAGGAGGGTGCATGCTGCTAGCATGCAAGAAATTATTGACTGAGGTGGGTTTCCTGAAAGGTTTATGTTGTACTAAATTACCCCTTCCAATATAAAATTCCATGTCCAAGAATGCAATATTACTCCTAGAATATTCAAAAGTAAACTTTAAACCATGTGTATTATTATTCATATTTTGCATGAAAACGTCAAACAGAGAAACATCTCCTTTACAAACAAAAATGAGGTCATCAATATATCGTTTATAAAAAATGACATTGTTGGTGAAAAAACAATTTTGAAACATAAACTTTTTCTCAAATTCACCCGTGTATATCACTGCATAGGTGAGAGCAAAGGCTGCACCCATAGCTGTCCCTTTAACTTGAAGGAAAAAAATCCTTCTTCCACATAAAATAGTTATGTGTTAAGCTGTATTCCAACAGGGACAATAGAAACGTAGTGCATGGGCCCTCACCCATCATTTTGTTCATAGCCTCCAAACCCCATCTTTTATTGATGTTAGTATATAGAGATGAAACATCGACTGTGGCCCAATAAAAATCCTTGTCCCACATCATCCCATGCAGTGATCTACATACATCCTCAGTGTTCCTTACATGAGAACATACCTTAGAAAGATATTTCTTAAAATGAAAATCAAGAATTTGTTCACTCTTTCGATGAAAGAACCTACCCCAGAAATGATGGGTCTCCCTGGTGGATTAGTCATGCTCTTGTGAATCTTTGGGATTGCATAAATATAAGGGTGCCGAGGTTCCTTCACTATCAATTACATTACATTTGTTTCATGTTCCTTGCAGGTACATAAAAAAGGGGGAGTTGTACTTAATGAAGGGTCTGATGATGGCTGAATGCAGTGGCACAATGACTTCCTTGGACATAGATGCCAAATCCTTACTTATAAATTGAGTGACATAGAATGATTTTCTTACAGCATTAGACACATGTTGGTCAAAATTGGTCACTGTCTACATGAGCCCCCAAATGCCTGATTACTGCATCTACTTTTAAGGGTGTTTTATCAAGGAGTAGTTTCTCTGGGTGGCCATCTTCCCAAAAGGTACTACTGTGCATTTCTTGGCAATGAGTTTTGAGCTGTGGCTTTGGCTCCAGTTATTTTTCTGTGTTAAACCTTCCTGTAAAATGTTAGTATCTTGGAGGGTTTCTGTAATTGCTCATAGCTTGCAATCATCCACAAACCTGGTAAGCCAGAAGCCCTTGACAATGGCAATGATTTCTGAAAAATAGATGCCAAACAAGAGCAGACCCAACACAAAATCCTGAGGGACTCCACTGGAGACCTGCCTCTTCATGGAGATGGACTTTCCAAACCTAACTTCCTAGGTTCTGTCTGTTAGCTAGCTATCTACTTAGTTACACAGGGGGTTATGCCTAATTCTGTGAGTTTCTTTACAATTCTTGAGCATTGTATCAAATGCCTTAGCCAGGTTAAGGTGGGCATTAGGCACTGTTATGCCCTCATCCATTGTCTCAGTGGCCTAATTAAAGAAGTATGCCAGGTTCAGTAGATAGGACCTGCCTCTGATGAAACCAAACTGGGCAGGGTCCAATGTCTGAAGGTTTCCTGTGTCATTGTTAATAATTTCCATGACATTTTTTAGGTAACCATTTGAATTGTTGTGCCCCACTAGAGCAAGTCCCCAAACACGGAAACTGAACAACCAAAAAAGCAGACCTACATATGCCAAGTCTGAGGTAGCCAATATTCCCTTTTCTCTGAAGTATGGAGATCTTGGAGTTGGTATATGTAAGTTTGAGGGTGGAGGTAAAGGGGGCCTGCCCCCTGCAAAAAGAAGCTTAAAAGAGAAGAGAGGTGTCCAAGATTCACTCTTCTCCTATAGTTTCAGTCCTTTTTTGTGCTTGTTGACATTCGGCATTTCAGTGGGGAGCCTAATTTTTTCCATGGCTTTGCATATGAGACTAGTCAGACTAATGGGTTTGTAATTCCCACTGTACTGCAGACAGATGACTGTTGCAGCCTTCCATTCATGTGTCATAAAGTCTGTTCAATGGTTGTGGTTGAATAGTGACACCAGTGGCCCTGATAGGTCATATTTCACACTTTTTAGGAGGCATCCTGGAATATTATACAGACCCATTGAAGCTGTATTCTTGCCCTTAGAGAGCACATCTAGCATCTGCTTCCTACTGATAGTTGGAGGTATTATGCTAGATGACATTTCCTGGGGGGTGACTGGGAGAGATCTGTGAACATCGCTCCATTTAGTTAGGACTTTTCTTCTTTTGTTGCACAGCCTGTTTAATTTTGGATTCCACCAGGGTGATTTGTTTTTTGAGTTAGTTTTTGGACTTACTTCTGATAGGCACAGCAGCCTCTATGCAGTCATTGACATGGTTGTACAGAATGTCTGTGAACAATTCCACATAGGCTGCTGTTTTATTTAGGTTTGGAGGGGATTGAAATTTTGACAGGTAATCACTTAATAGAAGGCAGTTTGCCTTTGGAGTAGTTTCTAACTGTTACAGCATTTTCTGGGGTTGCAGAATTGATTCTTGTTTTAAAGGAGACTGTTTTGTGGTCTAACTTTACAACAGAGGACACGACATTGGAGGGAGGGGTGCAGCATTCAAAAACATTTGTGAGTACCAGATCTAATATGTCTGTACCTTTAGTAGGCATATGCATTGACTGGTCCAGAGTGTTTGTGATTGCATAGTCTAGGAATCTCTGTACCTGCAAATTTTGGGTTATGTATCCCAGTTTATAGAGGGATAAATAAAGTCCCCCATGAATATTGTATTTGGTTGAATGGTGAGTGTCTCCAATTGGACTAAGTATAAGCTATAGGTTTCATGAGACATAGAAAATGATTTATAGCTTGTCAGGATATGGTACTGGACTTTGCTTATGGTAATTTGAATGTGGAGGAACTCCAGTCCATCATCCTGTTTAACCAACCTAGAGGTATGCTTGTTATTGATGTAGATCAAGACACCTCCACCTTTAGTCTCTGTCTGTGCTAATTCTGGTCTAAATGTGTGAAAGCCACTGAGGTCTTGCTCTGACAGGGTTCTCTCTGTAGCTTTAAACCATGTCTCAGTAACTGCATAAATGTCTGCATTCTCAAGATGAGAACAGCTTGGAGGGAGTGGAGATTCCTGTTTAGACTGCTGACATTAAACAGTAACACCTTTAGATTTCCTTGGGTAGATTTTTCTGTTTTGGAAGGTTTGTCAATTTGGCACCGCCTTAAAAGGCTCTACTGGGAGGACAATGTTTTAGCCAATATTTGAAAGCCTGTATAGGACAGGGGCATACCATCCTTGGCAAAGCAACATGCTTTAATTAACCATGTCCTCCCATGCTAACTGTGATGCCTGTGCACTGGCCCAGCAATCAAGGAGCCTCAATCCTCACTACTAACACCAGTGAGGAACGTCCATATAGGGAAAGGATAATAAATACACACACAGTAAAGTACAATTTCCCTTAAGAGCACACAGAGATCACAGTCAGTCTGGGGCTGGTTTCTCCCTTTCTCTCTGGGTCCCAAATAAGACTCCCCACTGACACAGCTATAGCGTCCAGATCTCAGCCTAGTGGGCAAGCTAAAACCTCCAGTACCCTCTCTGTCCAACCAGTGCTTCATGTCCCTGCCCAAGTAGCTGGCACAGGTTCTCCAGCTGTGCCCCTTTTACCCAGACTATACAGTAGAAATCACTGCCACCACCCAGCTAATATTTATCAGCTACTCAAAGGCCCTTATGAAAGGGTGTCCAATTATACTGTGCAATATTATTATCCAAATGGTAAGTGTGACTGAACAGTCAAGGCTTATTTGGAGTGACTTGCTACAGTATCACTATATACATGCAATGTACTCTTAGAGCTTAAATTATCTCTACACAAAACAGCCACAGTTGAAAAGTTTAAAATATTTAATAATAAATAATAAAAACACAAGACAATACTTCTTACTACACAGTGCTAGTCAAGAGTTCAGAGATTACAAAGAAATACTTAAAATAATACAGTAGAAAAGTTCTGACATCACAGAAAAACAAACTGCTCTAATCTTCCTAGTTCCTAGCTATATCTAAGAGAAAACACAGTTCTAAAATCCTACTTACATATAGACACAGGCAGAGTGGTGAGTTGGATGTTCTCAAGACAAATGCTCTAATGCTCTCCTTCTTTCTGTCCTTAAATTGATAACACAGTACCACTGATTCATTTCAGATTATATAATTTATTTCTGATTCCCAGGCTAACAGACTAGCCCCTTTGATCTTGGAGCTGGTTGGGAACCAGAGCAATAAAAGAAATTATACATGCAAAGTCTAGCTATTAACTCTGGCCTCAAAACAATAGGCAGAATTCCTTCACCCAGACATATCGGCTCCAAGTTTTTACATCAAAGAATTGACTTATCAGCTTTGTTACAGCAGAGTGCACTGTTGTTACATTTTTGCAGTTCCACATTTAACACCATTTTTCCCACTTAAGAGAACAAGCCTGTGGCTTATATTAATATTTACAAATGACAGAATTATCTACAAAATTCTATCTGGCTAGGCTGGCAGCCTTCACCTATCTTCACACTGACAAATACTGTATCCCCTAGAATGACACCAAAAACCTAGCCAATTATTAAAGTCAGTCATCTTCTGTTGGTATTGTGGCATCATCCTTTCTGAAGGCAGAATGCTGCTCAATGCTAGAGGCACATAGCTTGTGACGCATAGTTCGAGAACTCCATAATTCTCTCTTCATATAGTCTAGGGAGGTGCATCTCAGGTCATTTACACCTACATGGACTATGACTGAATCATACTGATACCTGTGGTGTAATGACTCACGTGCATGCATAACTTGGTGGATTCTGGCCCCTGATAGGCAAGTATTTGTTATTTTGCACTTGTTCAGCCTGCGCAGGACATCAGTATGTTGTACAATGGAGTCCCCTATGACTAGCTTCCTGGGCAGTGTATTGGCCTTATGGGCTTGGTCGTTTATGCTCCACTGGGCGTAGCTGTTATTCTGGCTAATGAACTTTTTAAGGCATTACCTTCTTGGGCTAGTCATGGCAGACCCTGTACACCTGTGGGCAAAGCATTTCAAGTCAATGGGTGTACACGATGTACCGTGAGATGCACATACCTATGACCAGAGACATAACTGCCCCTCAATCTGGCACCCCAGAACTCTATGTTGAGGAAGAGAAAAAGGTCCATTTTATCCCTCAATCTAGCACTCCACACCCCTCTCTCTCTCTTCAGAAGCAGCAGGCCCTCTGTGCTCAACTCTAAGTACAGGAGTAGACATTTCTACACCTAGTTATCAGCTGCAGTTCGTGCTATTCACAGCCTATTTACACAGTGTAGCCATGCTGAAACATATGGCCCTGGAATCCCACGTCCTTTGTGGCATATTCTCTCTCATCATTTCCTAGCTTCATGACTTCACCCTCCCCCTCCAGCAACTGGCGGAGTACATTGCCATGCCAGAGTCATGGGTTTCCAGTTACACATACATCTTGACATCTGCATCACTCTTACTGGTATCTGGCACAGTGTTCATTGTAGTTTCTGTTGCTGAGGTATTTTCCAAGCATAACAACTTCCTTAGATCTGAGAAATGCCACATCTACAGAGACTTTATTGACATTCCTGTACTTCTGAGATGTATAGTTGTAAGTAGTACTGTGCAAAATGAAGCCACCACTTTATATCATGCTAACAAGTGCCAGATACAGCACTGGTTATCACTGCCATGTGCATGTGGTGCTATCTGTAAATGCCATTGTGAGCTATGCATGTCAGCTGAACACGAAGTGCGTAACCTATATGCTCATGAATATGGCACATATATGCATGAAGCACCATGGCACAGCACATTCTTGGCACCACTGAACTGCATTGCACTCATTTAAGACCAGACATGATTTTCTGAATTTGAGAAGCAGGATGGTTCTACATAAGCAACTTGTAAGGATTTTTTAAACTCTGTCTACAAAACTTAGCAAAACGTACTAATGTATGAAATAGTTTGCACCAGAGTATATGCGTGTACACAGGAGAAAACCTTAAATCTGGCTTAGACAAGAAATTTGCAATACATGGCTTTATATCTATAAATCAAAATAAATTTCACTGACAGCAAATTCAGCAACGCAAATTCACCAAAACTACTTCCAAGGAACCTTGGAGGAAGTCCCCCCTTCCCCCAGACTTAAATATATCAACTCCAAGGTCACACAACATTGAAGAATGATAAATACTCTGTCACTGATGTAGTATCAGCAAATTTGTCTCAAATATCTGACCTTCTCTGAGATCACCATCAAGACTTTGACAGATTCCAGCACTCCACTTCTGGCTCCCTGTGCATCACTAAACTAAGGTGTAGTTGGTGCAATGAATGACTTTTGGCTGAATGCTCTTGGCCAGAGGCAATCTGATGGAAAGAAAATGCCTACTTCCTTAACTAAAATAACTACTCTTGAATAGAGTGGCGTTAAAATGAGTTAATAAGAATGGGTAGGAAACTTTGTCCCTGTTGTTTATTTTTTGGGAGGTTGAGTAACCTTTGATCAGGACTTTTCAGCCAACTGCCCTTCTGTGAAATATCCTTTAGAATTTCACAATTTATCCAAATAATGTGCCATATATCTCATGTTTTCAGTTATCAGAAATGTCATACTTTTATTAATTAGTAACATTTGTTTGAGTCAAATACAGTAAATTATCCGCTGTCTTATATTTTCAGACATATAAGAATATGTATAATTTTAATGACAGAAAAGGTAGCTGTAAATGCAATGCTGAACATTAACAAAGTTGTAGAACAAACTGCAGCACCTATAGTGAAAATTTTCCATGGAGAAGGAAAAAAATATTACAACTGAAGCAAATGAAAGAGAAGCTTTAACAAGTCTGCAGCTGCTAACATAATTTTAAGTGACCCAGTGATCAGACATGTTAAGACCATGTGCAAGATTCAGAGACACAGGGTGGGGTTCAGAAAGTTAGCTGAGAAGCTCACTGACATTTGTCTGCTTTACATCAAAGCATGGATCAGAAAGTTGGTATCAGAACAAGCCTGCAAGGATAATTAATGAAGTATCATGCTATACTGCTTTAAGCCACAAGGTTGCTTATCACACACCTTCTTCATTTGGCTTACAATCACCCCTAGCAACCTGACATTGTTGTACTGTCAAGCTGGGGGATGAAGGCCAGAAGGAGAGCTCAGTGTGCAACTGAGTAATGAATATTAATTGACTACAGATGAAACACTACAAAATTCATGCAGTTTGCTGCAGCTGCAACAACCATGTTACTTTTATGTGCACTGAATGATGGTGTTCACATGTAATTTTTGCAAGTATTTTAAGTGCCTAAGCAGCCAGACACACATGGGCTCATTACAGCTTTCACACTTTTATGAACTGCTCATGTAGGCCATATATTCTGCTATGCACAGCTTTAGCTGCAGACTGTTTATGCTTAGCTGCTAAGTTTTTTGAAACTTTTCTGGCCTTCTTAACCTGCCTTAGCCAAAAATATCATTTCCAGGTTTGTGCAATTTTTTCTGAATCTCAGCCATGGATCACATTGTGTAGTAGCAAAAGTAAGACTAGCACAATGGTGAAGCAGAACTTTGTAAAACAGGTCAGTCAATAAAATAATAAAACGAGTTCTGCAAACGCTGTACAAATCCATTTAATGACCAATAATGACCAATGAATATTCACAAATGCAAGGCTTTCAGACAACAAAATCCTTCTTCAGTGCTAAAAACTTTTAAAAGACATAAGTTCCATTTAAATAGTAATTTCAATTAGCATAATATATAGCCCACCAGTCCTAATAGAGAAACAATTAACTTCCTTAAAGTTACAATAAGTTAAAAATAAAAATAATCAAATAAAACATGAAATCTATCTTAAACACATTTGTTTATGTTTAAGCACTGGTTTCAAGCTAACATTTGCATTTATTACATTTTTCTTAATAACCTCTCCTATGACTACCAACAACAATTTCTATAACCCTAGGTAAAAATATATGCTCACTCCCATTTTCCATATGATGCTTAGCTAGGGCATTAGTTTGTATATATCTGCAAATGTCAGATCTATGTTCAATAATACACTCTTAACTTTCTATGGGATAAAAGGCTGTACATTTTACAGGTTGCAAGACAGAAAATATTAATTGTATTACAGATCACAAAACATTTTAAAAAATATTCTTTGTGAGTCTGTGGATGTAAAAAACTGTTTTGTGTGTATATAATGTCACAACAACAGTTATAGCACAGAAACGTCCCTAGCTCACTATTAACAGAAGGAACTGAGGACTTCATATCCTTATAACATAATCTAGTTTTAAGGTTAAAATAGTTCTTATATGTAAAGAGAGGTTCATCACCGATATAAGCTCTCAAATCTGGTAGTACCTTCAAAATTCTCCAGTTCTTTTAAATTATTTCTTTCACAGATCTTGTATATACATTATAAGTAGTCAAATAGTGTATGCTACTATTCTTTCAAATATTATTCATATGTCCATTAGTATTATTTATATAACTAGAAAAATATAGTTTGGTTATGTTATTTCTATCTATGAGTACTTCATATTTAATCATATTTAATAAAGTAGAATTATATTGTCTATCTTGAAACTCCTTTACCATTTCATCCATCTGTTGTTGAACACATTGATCATTAGTATTATCCTACTAATCTGAAACAGCTGGCTTTTTACAATGCCCTTAAAATATGTTGAACATGCATATTTTTTTATGTAACTAATGATTAACATATATCTCTTTCTTATAAATATTTGTGTTTATAACACCATTATTGAGACTAATTAAAACATCTAAAAATTGTAAATTATTTTCAGAATAATTCATTTTAAATTTCAAAAATGTTGCAGAAGTATTAATATAGTCCAAAAAAATATTTATATCAATAATGCTCCCTGTCCATATAAAAAATACATAGTCAACATATCTTTTAAAATAGGGTATTTTACTAGAAAATTCCATTGGTCCATTATATACAAACCTTTCTTCCCATTTAGACAGTTAACTTGGCATAAGTCTTGGCGATGGGAATACCCATCACCAAATCTGATATCTGATGAAAAAATTGCTTATTAAATGTAAAGACATAATTTTGAAGGACTAATTCAAGTAATTCACAGAGTGTCTCTATTTTTCTGTTTGATAAAAGTTTAGAGTCAAATAATAATTATCTAATAGCCTCAATACCATATTGATTAGGAATCACTGTAAATAAGGACACTAGATCTAAAGTTACTAATATGAAAATGTTATTATTTCTATTAGTATAGCACTCATAAAAAGTTTTAAGAAAATGTTCAATGTCCTTTATTTAGCTCTTAAGATGATTCAAATATTTACTTAAGGTTTCTTGCAAATATATAGAAATGGGCTCAGTAATCCATCCCCATCCTGAGACAATAGGTCTTATTTAGGGATGGATAAGAGATTTGTGTATTTTTGGCAAACCATATAAAATAGGTGCAACAGAGCAGGGAACATTAAAATGTATAAATCTAAAGAAATATCATTCATCATTTATATTATTATTAGTAGTACTAGTATTAGTATTATTAGTATTATTACAGTTTGATGACCAGGGAAGTCTACTGGGCAAGAAGAGCCCATTTTCAGTACAGGCCAGGGGAGAAAAGCTCCATAGATGATACAATACAGTATATGAGTTCTTAGAGAATTACATAGACAATATAATCATGATTATCAAGCAATGTATACACAATATTGATAAAATAGTGCAAAGTTGTAAAGTATGACGTACAAAGTATGAAAGTAATTATGTTTCAATACAGAGTGGCTTGAGTGGCAGTGGAACAAAACAAAACACATGTTCAGGCTGTAACACGTTAACATTTTGAGAATAAGAACTTTTTTTTAACTTAACTTACAGAAGTAGATGGAAGTAGAGGAAGATATAACAGATGATAAGTATATCTAGTAGAAGGTTTGGAGAGGAGCTAGAGGTTTAGTTGAGTGTAAGGTTGCTAGGTATATAGACATATTAATATTACTAATTAACCTTTTTATATCAGTTTGTAAAGCTCTCTTAAAAGTCGAGCTATCTGATAATAAAACACATTTTTGGAAGTAATCGTTCTTACTCATTACAACAATTGAACCACCCTTACCCACTTGCTTAATTATTATATTCTCATTCTTTTGTAAACCAATTAATGCTTTGTGTTCATCTTTAGTTAAGTTATAAAACTTAGGTTTATCTCTGTCTTCATGTAATTTATACAACTGACTTTCACGAATATCGTGAAATGTTGTTAAAATAGGATTACTAATAGGTATGAATGTACTACCTTTCTTACATACCTGAGGATCCTTAAAAATCTGTTTTAAATTCAAGTTTCTGCCAAACAATTCATAAGGGCATTCATGATATTGTCAGAGGTCAATGGAATACATTTTATGCCCTTTAATTAACAGAGATATTTCAGAAGTTGTAAGTTCTAAAACAGATAAGTTTATAACCAACCCTAAGTTCAATGTGTTTGATGCCTTGAGTGGCTCCTCATTCACAGGACATTTTGATTTATCCTTCCACTTTCTCTGGCAACTTGTTGTACCCTGGAGATCTCTCTTCATTGGTTGGATATTTTCTCCAATAAATTCACTTGAATTGTCGAGGTGCCTCTCCAAAAATCCTCAGAGATGGCCAAAGTTTCAATGGGAGTTAATAGATGAATAGGACTGGTCACAATAGATGAGGTAGACAAATGAGAAATCACAGTATGAGTGGTGTTAGAGTGAGATAATATCTTATTGAATGTAATTGAATCAGTGTGATTCTCACTGGGTTTGTATTAAGCGGGTCAGTAATCTCATCTAATTCATACATAGACCCCCAATTAATGTCTTTAGAAATTACATCTCTCTTATTAACCAAATCTTTTTTAATAGTAGTTTCCTTTGGCCAGGAAAATATATTTCCCAATTGGAAGTCCCTAATATCTCTGAAATTCTTATGTTTTTTGTTAACTTCCAGATGAGGCTCAAAGGCAACCAGACTATCCAACATTTTACTATAAATAGAAATATATATCTTGAAAGATGGTAGAAATGTGATTTCACTTTCCAGGATGTTTGTTTCATCCTGCAGGTCTTTCTTTAATTTAAAGAAAGAAATCATGCACCAGGGTCATGTAATCGTGACCAAGTTTCAAGCTTAATTCTTGCCATCTTTTAAGATCAGGATAGACATTACTATAAGATGTCATTTTCAGGATCCTAAGGCCTCTAGGAATGACTCCAAGTTCAAAGTGGGTAGTGACGCTATGACACTAGCTCTGCAGTTTCTTAAAGGTCTGAACTTTATGAAAATATAAAAAATACAGCTATATTTTTTCCTGTGCAAAACATATAATTAGTATACTGCAAGTATACACCATAAATGAAAATATAAAAAATATACAACTGTAATTTTTCCCCTGTGAAAAAGGCAGCAGAGCTGTAAAGGTGAAACTGTTCACAATCAGATATAGAAACATACTCACATTATCAGAGCTGAATCAGCTACTTCCTGCCTTACTACATTACTTCATTTAGTCCAGAAGTTTCTAGAAAGTTAGACAAGGCTACTGGGGGAAAGGGTGCCTTAAATTTGAATTGGGATCTTACAAGAAAGAAGCATGACTTTCTGACTTATTATTACATGGAGCATTTTTCTAACGTGTCATGTTAATCAGGCATTACCTAATGATGTCCCCCTCCAACCAAAACACACCCCTCCCACATATCTTCCATTACAGTGTCAATCTCCACGAGATTTGAGCAGCAGCTATTTTTATTCAGTTAATGTCTGCATATTGGAGTGTTACATGGACATTGTGAAAAGTTTAATGGACTACAAATCTGAAAAAGAGTAAAATCCTGCTTCTAGAATCTTGTTTATGGATGCTGCCAATATGTTTTTTAGACTATTTATCAAGTGCAAAAAGTCAGTGATAAGTAGATTATAGTTATAGTTATATTGAGTTAGCACCAGAATAATTCTATTGTGCTAACCCCTGAGTAAGAACTAGACCACTGATAGTGTTTTTTTCTAATTGCATCAGTCTATTCAAAAGTTTTAATTCACATTTCTCTTTTGTTGTATCTTTCGGCTTTTCCCGGTTAGGGGTCGCCACAGCAGAACTCCGGTCCGCTAATGATTGGCAGTAGATTTTACGCATCAAGTTGCCAGCCCTGACATACAACCTTCAACGAAGGTACGCCCATTCACGCATGTCTCCACACAGAAGATGCTTTAGCTGAAAATCGAACAGGACGTCTTGCTGTGAGGCGACAACGCTACTGCAGCACCACCACCGCAGTTAATTCTATGTAGTATAATATCTGTGTAGATTTTATAAAGTGTAAAATTCTATAGCATAATTTCTTTAAGTAAAGAATTTTATTATTCTATATCAAAATTTCATGGCTGGTTACTTATTAATGTCCAGAAACAAGTTATTGCACTGAATTGTTGAACTTAAACTCTTGACAACTGCCTTTCAAAGAGAATGGTTGTTTAGCTATAGCTGCTTTAAGTTAACAGTGCTAGTTTACTTTTAAGAGTTTACATTCATTTGTAAATTTGGTGTGCTGGACTAGTATGGCTAGTGGAAATGAGTTCCCATAAAACAACATATAGATTATGTCACTACAAAGTATTATTAAGCTCTTGTGGAAATTACTATGCATATGAATACAACAGTTTTAGCAAAGTTATAGTAACTGTTGATAAGCTAGCTATGTAAGCCATAAACAGAAAGTGAGGGGAATGTGTTATACAGAAACCAATGTTTATAACCCTGCTCTGCAGCAGCTCAGTGTGAATATTATTGGGGTGCAACTGTTGTAGGTCATATCCCAAGGCATCATTATGCAGCTTCTATATGCTCTAAAAGGCAAAGGAAATGTTTTATTTAAGACAGAGCTGTGGATCTAAAGACTGTACCCCGTGTCCCAGAAATTGTTTGATAGCAGTGGCAGTAGTGTGGATTTAAATCTCTACCCTCAAACTAAGGATAAAATATTATCTGTTGCCTTTCCTGAAGATTTTCTTCTATAATGTACGATTCTGTACATAATCTTTCAGTGCAGACTTTCTTTGTTGTTGATGAATCAGTGTTGACTTGGTTCAGTTAAGTACAACATTGTTAGAACTGAAACAAATAGTGGGTGCTGTGCACTGCAGCTGATGTAAGAATAGTTGTTTATCAGTCATATGAAGTAATGCCTGATTTTGTTTCATAGGGAGACATCTTATTACACAGAAAGAATGATAAGAACTGTATTATAGTCAGAATATCATAACAGTTTGTATTCTTGTTGACAAATAAACTACTGGCTATTTCATGTAGGTAGACACATTATGTGTAATGCATCAAAATTATTTATAATTCTTATTTCTGAAAAAATACTACATGATTCATTCCAAACTATACAGCTCTGTATGAAAAAACAATTGCCCGTATTCACGAAGCCGTTTATAGCATGCAGGATTAGTTTAAGAGCTATTTTCAGCAATATAGCCAATATCCTATCCAGGAACGAGCTCCCGGGACGTGCATGAGAGCTCTTAGGCTAATCCTGCACGGACCGAGCTCCTGTATGCAAATTACCCTCATTTGCAGGTGAAAACCATGTAAATGAGGGTAATATGCGATCCAGGAAGCTGGCAGCTGTCCGTGCAAGATGAGTGCAATGAGCAGAAATGTACTCGGTTAGTAACTGAGTACACTTCTGCAATCTACAAAATGGAGCTATGACAGCTCCAAATAAAGGCTGCATATCATTGAGGAAGCATGCCAGTGTCAAAGTAAAAGGCCATTGGCATTGCAAACTGTGAAAAAAATAAAATAAACAACTTTTAATTATCTTTTCACCAAGCTCGCCTGGTTAAGCATAGGGCAGCGATGCACAAACGAGATCGGGGAGAAATAATAAAATAAACCTAAAATAAGCATGCAAACTAAAATCAGTATTCTGCCATGCAAGTCAATGGCAGGCAGAAGACAACCTGGCCAGTGAGTAATGGTTGCTAAGGGGGAGGCTCAGTGTGGGACATGTAACTATGCATTAGCAGGCAATCCTATGCAAATGAGGGAAAGGTTAGTGAATCCCAGATTTTTCCAGGGTGTGAGGCAGGCCCCAAGAGTGTAAGAATATAAATAGCTGGGTGTAAGACTAGGATATAGGTGACATCATGGGGGTATGTGTCAGGCATACTGTAAGTGGATTGGAGACCTGTGGCTCGGGATTGCTCCTAGCTTAGCACAGTTAAGCTAGGGGTGTGTCTAAACCTGCCTAGCACTCTTTACAAAGTGTAAGCGGGTGAGCACGCCGTGCACCAGGTTTTACAGGAAGAAAAAGGAAGTTAAACCAGGAAAAAGCAGCTCTGTGCACATTTGAGCACTCCATTTGCGCGGCGCGCACACAGGCCTACACAGGGACGCAATGGGAAGGTAAAACAGCAGTAGGAAGGTAATCAAGGAGAACTAGCTGAGCTACCAGGTGAAATGTATCAGAATCAGCTAATCACACAGGAAGCAGACCAGCCCAGCCCAGAACACAACTATAAACCAAACACCTACCACCCTGGTTTCTCCACACTCTACCCCTCCGGTGTATACAAGCGGGGAAATTTTAAAACCCAACCTACAAAATGAGAAAGGCTGCAGCAGGCAACATAGAACAACATGTGCAAGAGGCTGAGGGTGGTGAAGATGTCAATGCTGCTGAACAACCCACAGTGAGGAGACAGAGAAGAGTGTACAGACCCAGGGTAACCTACCAGGGGCTACATGAGCTGGAGATAGTGGAGCGCTATAGGGTGGACAGAGACATCTTACAGCGAATTGTTGAGCTGTGTAGGCTGCACCTGACACACCACACTGGCTGAGTGGAACCCATCCCAGTGGATACCAAGGTATGTGTAGGCCTAGATATACTAGCCACACGTACCTGCCAAACTACAACTGGGGATAACATAGGCATCTCACAGGTATCAGCATCCAGAGAATTCCACCAGTTCCTGGATGCCATGTCAGCACATGCCAGTGAGCACATATATTTCCTCAACACACATGAGGTGTTGACCCGCAATATGCGTCTCTTCCACCAAATAGCTAACTACCCTGGGGTAGTGGGTGCTATAGACTGCATGCACTTACACATCAAGGCACTACCCGGTGAGCAGGGTAGGGCCTACATCAACCCCAGGGGCATCCCCTCCATCAACTGCCAAGTTGTATGTGATGCACAGGGCATTATACTGAATGTGTGTGCTGGCTGCCCTGGAAGCTATGATGATTCACACATATGACAACTGACACAGCTGTACCACAGATTTGCCAATGTGGACATCCCCTACAGTCACCTAGTGGGGGATGCTGGGTATCCACTGGAGCCATGGCTGATGACACCCATCAGAAATGCACACACACCTGAACAACGCCATAATAATGCACACGCACAGGCCAGATATATAATAGAGCATGTGTTTGGGATGCTCTGGGCACGGTTCTGGTGTCTGGACACATCCAGTGGAGCCCTGCAGTATTCACCAGCTACATGCACCCAAATAGTAATGGTATGTGCTATGCTACACAATATGATCCTGTGGAAACAGCTGCAGCAGGAACAGCATGTGGCAGGGCCACACAGCCCCGCACCAATGCCAAGGCCTGTACAGGTACATAGTGAGTCAGAGGAGGAAGAATCTGAGCCTGCCCCAGTAGGCAGAAGGAGGCATGCCCAGTATGCCCTGGCCTTGGCAAAGAGGCAACGCATAGCATATGCACTGACACAGTAGGGCCCCAGGGAATGACACCTCTCTCTGACTCGCACAGACAGTAAAAAGGATGCCAAACATGACACTACCTGTGCCCAACCATGTATAGGGAGTGTACTATGTGCATCCGACATAGGCAACCCTCCAGCACCATCCTCAAGTCCAGCACACCCTCAAGGTAAGTCAATCAACCTACCAATTGCCAAATGGAGTAGAATGTGTTTTTACCTGTAGCTAAGGTATGGATGTGAACATGCAAGGGAATTGGGTGGCTGGATGTCAAGGCAGCAGAGAGTAGACACCCATAGTGGCAGCGTGAGATCTGTAACACATACTGGAGTCACCATGGTAGCCAGTACTACACAGGGTGACAAAACCCACTTCAGGAAATGACCTGAGTGACAGGGGTGTCCATAAGAACCACACATACCAGTCAGGAAGGATCACATACCCAACAACAGTCTCAGCCAGCAGGACAGGTGAAAACAAACACAAACAAATGAAGTACTATGGCCTCCGAATGTGCCCTATGGTTAACTCCTCTCCCAGGCCTACACAGACAGACCGCAACAGGCCAGGCAGTGGGATGTAAGTTGTGAAGGCTAGGAAGTCAGACACTAATATGTAGGTAAACAAAGCTAGGATCTGTATTACACTGGTAAGCCCTAGTCAGCAGGATAGGTAAGAATACAGACTGAAATGGAGTACCTGCCATACCAGTACAGTCCTAGCAAATGTGTACAAGTGTCAGGTGTGCCCCCCCATCCAACGTACACATAGAGTAACAGTCAGGTGTGCCCCCCCACTCCTGTGTAGAACAGTGCCCCCTGCTATGCAGAAATGTAGCAACAGTCAATGGCAAATGACCAGTGGATACCCTGCAGACACAGCATGCTACCTGTCGGTGTGCAACAAAAGGTCAGCACCGCAGTACAAACAACCAGGACGTGATCCACACATGCAACACAGATGGCCATACTGGGCATGCTCACACACTTAGAGGAATGAAGGCAATGTCAATCAACAACATACTGAGAGGTCATACTGGACATGCTCACACACTTAAACACATGAAGGCCATGTCTGCAAATACCAGTGGTCCAGACATATCTGGAAGTTGCAGTTCTCAGTAAGGACACATGTCAGTACGCACCACTCCTGCCTTGCACACGCAGTGGATAGGAATACAGACAAATATGTAAGGACAACACAATATAATAAGCCACAGGTACACTGGAATAGATGTGTGGAAGAGGGTGACCATGACAAGGAGCTATGCAGGACTGTCCCAACTGGCACACAGCCAAAGGGCCCCCAACACGAGGTGCAGATGTAACCCACTGCGGATACTAGCCACCAGTACCTGTCAGCATGACAGACTATGTGGTGTACATGCCAGCTGTGCAGCAAGACTGTACAAGGAAGCAGTCATCTAGTAGCTCTATATACGCACCTGTGACATATGACCCTGTGTGTGCCCACATGTGGCATGTCAACCCCTACATGAATGGGGTATGGCCCATGCACACACTGCTCTCCCCATAGCAGTAGTATGACCAGCCTGCTGAGGTCATCCAATGTGAATTACACCTTTGGGAGAACTATAGCTCAGTAATATGCATGGCACAAGGATGTCGGGAGGCATACGCACTGTAATGATTTCAGTACAACTTCTTAGAAGAGGGGGTAGCATTTTTTAAGAAAAAAAACATACATATTTTTTTCCTTTTTAAAGGGTGTTGGCTCCTTTAAGGAGGACACCAGCCAGTCGGAAGTGAGCTCACGTCATGTCCGGCTGGCTGCGAGTGGGCAATGTGCAGTAGTGTGCAAGTGGAAGAAGACACTCGCAAATGGATTATCGCTGCGAGCGGGAAATGTGAAGATGTAGTTGGAAGGCAATCGAGTATCACGAACAGATTATCAGGTAAGTGAGGGGGGTGTGTGTGTGTGTGTGTGTGTGTGTGTGTGTGTGTGTGTGTGTGTGTGTGTGTGTGTGTGTGTGTGTGTGTGTGTGTGTGTGTGTGTGTGTGTGTGTGTGTGTGTGTGAGGTAGGTAGGTAGCATACTTCTCAACTGTCCAAATTTTGCAGAATGTCCAGATTTATTTCCCCATATTTTTTGTCTGTTCCTCATAAATTTTGTGATTTTCTAGAAAATCATTGAAGGCTGAAGTTGCTAAATAATGACAGACATTTGAGTTTCAGACTTCATGCCCTTTAGAAAAATGCATACTAGCACAAATCCTATTATTCTAGCAACTTTCTCATACTAGCACAAATCCTGTTATTCTAGCAACTTTCTAAGTTCACAAGAGCATTATTTAATATCTATCTGTTTATTTTAGGCTTTGTCCATATTTCTTGCACTAAGAAGTAGGTATGGGTGTGTGTGTGTGAATGAAACACTCTAGTTAGGGGTAGCAGGTGGTTAGTAATTTACTCAAGCTCAAAACCTGTACCTTAGTTACAGAAAACAAAAGCATGAATCCTCTACCCCAACTACCATGCTGCATTTTTCAAAGAACTGACTTTCAGGTTAATTTTCAATTCAAGGAACCGAGTTTGAGTGAATCTATATTATATTACTGAAGTGGCATTACAGCGAATGCCTCTTCATCGACACTAAAAGAGCGAACCGTGAATTACAAGAATGGCCATAGCTTGGCTGGGGAGGGGGGTAGCAGTTTGAGAGCTGTGAGTACAAATTTGAAAATCCTAGCTACACCCCTGGCATGGCGCATCCCATAACTGCGTACTGCTCTAGTGACAGAGTAGTTAGGTAGTAGTACTTACCCCAGACCTATCAATTGTGTGAGTGTGTGTTTGTGTGTGCCTGTTTGCCTCTTTCTGTGTAGAGTGAAATGCTTGTTAGGCTACTCACACTCTGTGCAATACATATATTCAACTTTGCCAAGGCTGCTGATGTCACTCACCTAAAAGTACACCTCTGGGAGCATAATAGTCCAGTTATTGCTGTAGTGTGACCTGTAACTGTGTACTGCTGTAGTGTAATAAGCTAGTTAGGTAGGTGTTTGAACCCCAGCCCTGGCAACTGTATGTGTGTGTGACTGGGTAGAAAGCAATGCTTTTTAGACTATTCACACTCCATACAATACAAATACTCTACTTTGCCAAGGCTGCTGATGTTATCCACCTAGAAGTAGATTAGCCCAGTAATTGCTGTAGCATGTCCTGTAACTGTGTACTGCTGTAATGTGATAAATCTGTTAGGTAGGTGTTTGAACCCCAGCCTTGGCAACTCTGTGCATCTGACTGGGTAGAGAGCAATGCTTTTTAGGCTACTCACACTCCATACAATACAAATACTCTACTTTGCCAAGGCTGCTGATGTCACTCACCTAGAAGTACACCTCTGGGAACGTGATAGCCCAGTAATCGCTGCAGTGAGTCCTATAACTGCGAACAGCTGTAGTGTGATAAACTAGTTAGGTAGATGTTTAAACCCCAGCCCTAGCAACTGTGTGTGTGTCTGACTGGGTAGAGAGCAATGCTTTTTAGGCTACTCACACTCCATACAATACAAATACTCTACTTTGCCAAGGCTACTGATGTCACTCACCTAGAAGTACACCTCTGGGAAATTGATAGCCCAGTAATTGCCGTAGCGCATTTTGTAACTGTGTACTGCTGTAGTGTGATTTAGAATGGTGGTAGTGTTCCATCTCCATCCATGCCAGTTCCGGATGTGATATGTGTGTTTCAGTGTCTGTGTATGGAGCAATGCATTATAGGCTACTCACTCGCAGTACATTGCAAATGCCCTACTTTGGTAGTCCTGCTGATGTCATTAATTGTGAAATACACCTTTGGGGAAAATGTACTTCAGTAATGTCCGTGGCACATAATATAATTGCATAGTGCTGTAGTGTAGTAAACTAGTTAGGTAGGGGTTCTACTCCCAGACATGACAAGTGTGTGTGTGTGTTTGTAACTCGCAGCCTGTGCAGAGGTGGTTATGAGCCTGTGAAGGGGTTTTGCTAATTTCATTTATGGTGGCCCTACTATATATCACAATGTCAACAGGGATAGCAGATGTAAATGGCTGAGAGGCTGGGGTGCAAAGCAATACCCATACATGTGACATCAAGGCCTGTCCATCACAGTTAGCAACCTTACTGTGCCTTCACAAGTGACTCACGATGGACATACCATGCCTGACAACATGGCCTGTATGGACAGATGACACTGACATCAGGAAATGCTGTTAGCATGCTATCAATGTAGGTGCACGGTAAATCTGCTGATGTGTACCACTCCCTGCAACACATGGGCAAGACTGGCACATCTGATGATAAGCTGTGTTCACAGCATGGGCCAGACACCCCAGGTACAGTTCCACATGCTACTGTACATGCATGTGGGAAGTGTGCACATGCTAGACACCATCCAAGTCATGGACTAAGGAACACATACATGGCAAGTGATGCACAGCATTGGCCACACACAATAGTCACCCAGGTGACTGGAAGACAGATGCAATACCCACATGTGTGGGCAAATTCAGAAGCTACAGGCCTGTGCCACAATGCAGACCATTGTCATGTGGGCTGATGGCAAGGTATAACCATTGCCTACCCTTGTATAGCCTGCTGGCACTGTTGGCCACCACACACCTGTGCAGAGATGCACCCATGCATGTCCGAACTGGACCCTGTGTGTTTGTGTGTGTGTTGTATGGTGCGTATGTCCACATCCACATGCACTACTCCCTCCAGGGCACAGTGAAGCATGTTGCCTTATGTCTGACACACCCCCATACTCACTGCCCATACAACCTCCATATCACCCATGTGGTGCATGTGTTCCCTGCACATTGATGTGTTGTGGCAGTCCCACTAGTGATGGTTTGCACTCCTGGCCCTGCCAAGTGTGTTAATGTGTGTGCGTCCCTGTGTGAGTGTGCCTGTGCTGATGCTGGCACCTGTTCATGCAGACAGGCATGTGTACATTACCTACTGTATATCTACCATATCCCTGTTGCAGATGTCACTCACCATCACATATATGTTCTGAGTGCTCCCCACCAGATAACCCATGTGGTGCATCCAGTAACAGCATCGAACTGTGATAGCACTACATAGCTGTCAGGTGTTTGATACCCTGTGCTGGTAGGTGTGTGACACAAACATGTATCAGTTCTACCCTCCCACCCCTCCCTGACATGTATTCTCTTCTGCCTTCCTCCCCCACTCCCTCTCTGGCAGATGTGGAGGACCACACCTGCATTGCTTAGGCAGCAGCATGTGTATTTAACATGATGTTCATGATCAGCTGATGGCCTCTGCATGAATTGCAGCCCTTCCCTAGCCGATTGCATGTGGAACAGGTGTGGTAACATTCCCATAGCCAATTGCATGGAAAGACACTCCAATACCTGTGGAACATCCTGGTGGTGTTGTCCCTTGTCTGTCACTGTGAGCAGGAGGTAGAACTGTCGTTTGGCAAACAGCATTTCAGATGGGTTGGGGTTTTACCTCTAACAACATACACTGTGGGAAGAGCGCAACAAACAGGAGGGGGATGTGCCTGACCTGACTGTAAGTGCTTATGTACTGCATATGGAATAATGTTGGATTAACGGTGTTTGTCTGGATATGCCTGTCATACATGTCGCAATACCTGCCATGTCAGTTCCATGTATATCAGGAATCCCCATCTGCAGGCTCATCTGCAGACTGGGCAGTGTTGTGCCTTTGGTGTCATGTGTTAGCCATGATATATCTATCCATGGAATGCAGAAGGTAGTGTGACGATTGCAGTCTGTGGATGGTGAAGGCTGTGACAGTTACTGACTACATATCTCTCATTGGACATATGTTGCAACAAACACTGTTATAATGGTAGATTAATGAAGGGTATCACAGCAACATGTCTATACTGGCCCTGTGTATGTGCTGTCAGCCACACATCTGTCAGCCTTTGCACATATGTCATGCATGAAGTGGTGCATATGTGCTGTACACCGTAAATAGTGTCATCATATCTGAAAACACGCCAGTGATATATCAGAGTGCTACACATGTCATGTACAGTAGGGGTTACACTTAATGCCATACCCTGGAAATTCTGTGTATGTTTGTACAGTACTGAGGTATGTGTAGTGATGGTGAATGTCAGCAGTGTGTGCATTGTTAATATGTACTATGGCTTGTGTACACTGTGGTAGATGTCATTGTTCTAGCTCCCCTACTATCTGTTGTTACATGCTG
This sequence comes from Protopterus annectens, assembly GCF_019279795.1. NCBI lineage: Eukaryota > Metazoa > Chordata > Ceratodontiformes > Protopteridae > Protopterus > Protopterus annectens. Next base: position 81,809,664 of record NC_056738.1, on the reverse strand, counting down.
CCCCACTGTATGGTACCATTTTACCTTACATGTGTGTAGGGCCATACACACACATGTCCCATACCACAGACAGCCATCAGATCAGACTGTGTAGCAGCCCAGTATATGTAGGGTCATTCTGCTAGTGGTATATATGAGTATGGTGTACGACAGATAGCCCATATACTGTACTATTATGCTAGCGTACCATATGTGTCTGTGGCTGTGTTCACATTGGCTGTGGTTATGCATTGTCACAACAGTTGTATCCTACCCTGTGCTGTGACATGGCTGTCGAGCCTGCTATATATGCAGGTACTGTACCATGATAACCTTAGGATGCCTGTCAGTAGCCAATGGCACACATGTTGTGAGCAGATGTCACCTTCCACACAATCCCAATGACAGTAGCAAATGTCTATTAATATACCAGCTATACATACCAGACATCCCCTTGTACTACTACATTGGGACTATAAAGGCTTGGGTAGGGCTACACTCCATGTCCAGGACATATGGTGTGATGATATGGGCATATACTTATCCAGATAACCATATAAATATATATATATATATATATATATATATATATATATATATATATATATATATATATGAGTACACATGTGTAGTACTTCCAATTACCACTGTCATGACAACCACCCACTATGACTCTACATCATGTGGGCGTATTCCTTGTCCATTCCCTGTGTGATGGACATCCTTCCTGTGTGTGGGCATCAATGTTACAGACAGCAGGTAGCAATACCTCTTACAGGAGAACCTGCACACTCAGGGCAGCCACATATATGTAGGAGGATCGGGACATACAGACAGACTGTGAGTAGAGTGGTGTAATGCTTTGCATAGTACTGGTGTTACAGGATGTGTGTGTGTGTGTGTGTGTGTGTGTGTGTGTGTGTGTGTGTGTGTGTGTGTGTGTGTGTGTGTGTGTGTGTGTGTGTGTGTGTGTGTCTGTGTGTGTGTGTGTGTGTGTGTGTGTGTGTGTGTGTGTGTGTGTGTGTGTGTGTGTGTGTGTGTACATACTAGTTTACCCTGGACTGCAGTCTGTCTGCATAGCTCACTACTGTGGACCTATCCTCTAACTGGACAGAGGTGTGCCTATCATGTGTTGTCTGTCCACCACACAGGTCCTGTGTCAGATATTACACTGGCAGTGTGTGTGTTGCATGCTAGAAGTACATGGCTATATCCATTTGTGTACCTGATGTCGTATTCCTGCATAAGGGTATGTTGCAACACATCCTGTAACACCAGCATGTTCCAGGGTGTGTAACTGTAATATTGCGGGTATGGCCTTGCATTCCTACCTTTGTCCTCCACATATATGGCAGCCTTTGTCCTGCTGTGATACAGGTAGGGGTTGTTAGTTAATGGCCTATCATTAACTACTGCTAGCATTCCTACTATCATCCCAGTCATGGCATGGACACCCACAACATTTGTTGGCCAGGGACCATACATGTGACAGACACATTGACATTACCACAAATAATGAATGTCCCCCTAGGGCTTGACTACAGGGTGTAATTGGAGGCTGCTTAACTACATCTGATATTGTTGACTGTTACGTATTGTGCAGGCAAATCCATTGTCAACTGAAGGGCTTAGCCTGGACATCATAGCATGTTATATATCCACACTGCATCTACTGTTTTGTGTGGACCTTGCATCCATCACTGGTTATACACATAAACATCCATGTGCTATCAGTAACAGCATACATTATTGTATGGTACACAAATAAAGGCTGTCTGTGTATACATACCTGTGTCGTGTCATGTCCTTGGAATTGTGAGTGGGTATATGTGCAATGTAAATATCCCCTTTGTGGGGCTGGTTGCCACACCACACATGTCACAGGTACCGGTTACAGGGCTTGTGGCTGGGGATATACATTGCACCCAGTACATCCACACTACTGCTACACATGTATGGCTACTAATACCCTTTGTCTGTGTATATGTGTATGTACCCATATATCCCATATATCTTAAATATATATATATATATATATATATATATATATATATATATATATATATATATATATATATATATATATATATAGATAGATAGATTCACTTCATAACACTGAAAACTCAAAACACTAAAAATGAGAAAACTTTATAATATATAAGACCAAAACACTGAAACTTCAAAACACTGAAAACTCAAAACACTGAAACTCAAAACACTGAAAACACATATCATACATATACTGAGTTTAAACAACATAGATCATACTACTTTCCACCAAGTGTAAGCAGGCCTTAGTGTAGTGAAGTGCAATCTTGGAGTTGATATATATAAGTAGCAGGGGGTGTGGGTGGTGGAAAGTGCTATGATTTATGTTGTTTAAACTCAGTATATGTATGATATGTGTTTTCAGTGTTTTGAGTTTGTGTTTTGAGTTTTCAAGATTTTGCAGTTTCAGTGTTTTGGTTTCAGTGTTTTGAGTTTCAGTGTTTTGAGCTCTCAGTGTGTTATGAAGTGAATATATATATATATATATATATATATATATATATATATATATATATACCTCCACATGATTGTCAATGTATGGATGTGTGTGCATATACACGTCTATCTGTATAAATATATTCATATATATATATATATATATATATATATATATATATATATATATATATATATATATATATATATATATATCTGCATAAGTACATATGTTACACTCCCATAAATAGAGGGATTGAAATGGACATTGATATAGCTCTAGCTATGTATATGTATCCATATATATATATATATATATATATATATATATATATATATATATATATATATATATATATATTCATAGGTTCATAGGTTCATAGGTTCATACTAGGCTATCTGCCCTAGGGCATTTATAAGCCTAGCCAGAGTGTGTTTGGCTTTCGCCACCCATTTTAAATGAATTTTGCTATGCCCTTTTTCGAGGTTAGTATACTGTGCCTCTGTCTAACAGTGACACAGAAGTGATACCTGGGGTAAACCTACTATCTCCGATCCACTCATCAAGATTCCTCTTGAAGAGAGTCAATGAGGGACTCTGCCTAACCTGGACTGGGATTTTATTCCAGAGTGAAGGGAGCCTCTGGGTTATGAATCTGTCCCTCCAGCATGTCCTATTTATTTCAGTGCCGAGGTTCAAGTCTCTCGAGCACGTAGCAAGATGAGATTTGGATTTTCTGAGGTGCAGCATGTCCATTAATTCCAGGTTGGACATGGCTTTATATGTCAGGCACAGATCACCTCTGAGCAGGCGGTATGCCACTGAGTAGAGCTGGAGTTTCTTTAACCGGGATGCAAATGGAATCTGCTTGAGCCCTTTGATCCACTTAGTGAGGTACTTTTGGGGTCTTTCCAGTTGCTGCAGGTGTCTGGTAAGGTACATCCCAAAAGGGGCATTGTACTCAATTATGGGCCTGATGAGGGATGAGTAAGGAGGCACGATGACCTCCCCTGATCTAGATGTGAATCCCTTCATGATTAGTTGGGCTATATAAAATGTTTTTCTAACCACTTTGGCCATGTGGTTGTCAAATGAGAGATTGCTATCAACTTGGGTCCCCAGGTCCCTAATTACTTCTTCCATACTTAATGGATTACCACCTATGTGGTAATTTGTGGGCACTTTGTTTTTGCCAAAGGGGATGACTATACACTTTTTGGCATTTAGCTTGAGGAAATGGCTCTGGCACCAGCTGTCTGTTTCTATGAGGCCCTTTTGTAGGATGCTTGTGTTGGCTGGAGAGTCGATTATGGCACCCAGTTTGCAGTCATCTGCGAACTTGGTCAGCCACAGTCCTTCCATGTTAGCCTGTACCTCCAAGAAATATATACCAAACAAGAGAGGTCCCAGGACTGAGCCTTGTGGGATGCCACTTGTAACTGGATTGGAGTCTGACATGGCTCCAGCAATTCTAACCATGTGGGTTCTGTCCTTGAGCCAGTTTGCAACCCATCTAGTGACATAGGGGTTTATATTTAAGCTGGTGAGCTTATCTATAATGCCCGAGTGGGGTATTGTATCGAAGGCTTTTGCAAGGTCCAGGTAGGCTGTGTGGGCCACCTACCCCTCGTCAATGGCCTTGGTGACTGTTTCAAAGAAATCAACCAGGTTTAAGAGGCAGGATCTGCCCTTAACAAAGCCAAACTGGGTAGGATCCAGTGTCTGTAGGTCCCCAATATCTTTATTTATGAGGTCCATGATGATCCTTTCCATAGCTTTGCAGACCAAGCTAGTCAGGCTTATTGGGCGATAGTTTCCAGGATCTGTTGAGGCACCACCTTTGTGGAGAGGGACCACTGTTGCTGTATGCCACTCTTTGGGTACATATCCTGTAGTAAGGCTGAGACTGAACAGTAGTTTTATGTTTGGGTTTAGTTCTTCTTGGAGTTCATGTAGCACGCAGCCCGGGACACAGTCTGGTCCCATTGATGCTGTGTTTTGTGCTTTGGAGAGGGCGGCTCTTACCTGAGCATCTGAGATGTCAGGGGGGCAGCACTCTGCTGGGATAGATATTGGCCCTTTTGGTGGGGAAGGGGGGGAGAAGTTTGCGCTGAACCTGTCAGCTAGGATGTTGGCAATGTCTGTGGGTTCGGTGTATTTTTTGTCATTTTGGACTAATTTTGAGCATATCTGGGAATTCCCACCCAGGTTCCTAACATAACTAAAGAAAGCCTTGTGATTATCCTTAGTGTCCTGTGCAATTTTTTTCTCAAAGCTGGCCTTAGACGATTTTATAAGTGCCCGTAGTTTTTTGCTAATACTGATCAGAGATGCCTTCCCTTTTTGGGATTTTGCTCTATCATGTAGTAGCTTCCTCCTTCTATTGTATAGTTTGTTTATGGCTGGGGTCCACCAGACAGGGCGCCTAACTTTGGAGGATTGGGTCTTGGTTTTATATGGGATTGCATGATCCATGCATTCCTGAAGGTGTTCATAGAATGCGTTTTTAAAGGATTCTGCGGTCTGGGCCGTATTTTCCACAGGCCCAGGGGCTTTGAAGGATTCCAGCTCGGTTTTGAGGAGTGTGAAATTTGCTTTAGAGAAGTTTTTCACTGTGGTTTTCTGGGCAGGGGCTGGGGTCAGGATGTGAATATCTAGTGAGATTAGTTTATGGTCTGATCTTACCAGTGAGGGATACACTTCAGGTCTGGAGCATACAGTCCCCATGTTGGTGATGATCAGGTCCGGTATGTTTTCCCCTCTTGTGGGAGTGGCAACAAGTTGTTCCATAGCATTTGAGTTTATAAATTCTAGGAACCTTCGGGCTAGGGTGTTGGAGCTAGAGTAATGCTCCCAGTCTATGTTAGGGTAGTTGAAGTCGCCCAATATAATGGTATTTGGAGAGACCTTCATATTTTCCAGTGTTCTCAGGAAGGCTGAGTGGAGTTCCTGGGTTTGGGAGGGTGGTCTGTAGTAGGCTATAAACTGGAAGGCAGTTTTACCCACCGTTAGTTGCACATGGATAGTCTCTGATTGCTTCGTGCTGTGCCACCAACCTGGAGGTGTGGGTATCTTTGATGAATATTGATACTCCCTCTCCTTTTGTGATTCGGTCCAAGTTTTGGGGCCGAAAAGCATGGTATGAGGTATAATCTGGTAGTGCTGGGGTGCTCTCGGGAGCCTTGAACCAGGTTTGTGTTACTGCACAGATATCGATGTTCTCCATGCTAAGGAGAGTTTAGAGTGCATGCATCTTGAGGTTTAGACTTCTGGCATTGAATAGCATTACTCTTAGTTTCTTATCCCTTGTGATACCTATGGAGGTGGGTTTGTCTTTTGAGCCTTGCCTAAAAAAGGCACTATGGGGGTGGCAAGAGCCTTTGCCAATATCCGAAAGCCCAGGGGTGCCAGGTGCAAGCCATCACTAGCAAAGCATCGTGACTTGTCGAGCATGTCATCCCAGGCAGACAGGCAATGGATCTCCTTTGAATGACACCAATACTTAAGCCAATTGTCATCATATTGTGGCATCATTCTTGGTGAGGGTAAGATGCTACTCAAGGTCAGGGTCATACCGGCCTGGGCTACATGCTCAGAGAGCTTCTCTATGTCTCTTTTCATGCAGTCCAGGGAGGTACGTCTCAGGTCATTCACACCAGCATGGACAATGACTGAGTCATATTTGTACTTGCCTTGAAGTGACCTGAGTGCTTGTGTTATGTGGCGGATCCTAGCGCCCAACAGGCAGCTCACCATGACCTTTTCTTTGTTCAGCCTGGTGAGTGGGACGTCAGTGTGGCTGATGATAGAGTCACCCATTACAAGTGTATCAGGTGTGTTGTTTAGCCTTAAGGGCTGTGACTGTTCGGCACACTGGCTTTGTGAGCTATGTGTTGCACGTGTTTTGTTTTGGGGTAGCGGTTGCTTGGGTGTCTGCTTTGGAGGTCTCTGCTGCTTAGGCAGATTTTTATTTAGAGCCTCCGAGTATGTTTTTGTGTGTTTATGTGTTTGGTTTGCTGTCGTGGTAGGTCTATGTGAGACTAGAATTGTAGTGAGTGTGGTTTCCTTCTCCTCCTGACTGGTTATGCCAGTACTGAGTTGAGAGAGCTTAGCCTCCAGTTTGGCTATATGGTTGCATCTCTCACATGTGTTGGAATTTGTTGGGAGGACGAGAGGGTTGTCTGTGTACATGAGGCAGTTGTAACATTGCCTCAAGATTCCCAGATTCACCAGCTGGACTGGAGAGGAGATTGACAACTGACCTTTGGACATGCTAGAATAGTATTGGGAATTCCTTTATAATTGAAAAAAGGGCCAATGGGGAACAAAGTACTCAAGAGGAGTTTGTGAGGGTGTAGTGCTTTTAATTTTTTAGTGCTGACTTATATAATTGCTTTAGTGAGCAAGTGCCAGGCTTTAGAGTGGGAATAGGGTGTTTATTATGAGAACTAGATCAGTTCTAAGGGAAAAAGTGAAGAGCAGACTTTGTGGAGCCGAGAATGGTTTAAACCCAATTAAGCGGCGCTGCCCGATGCTGCGCTATGCACAAAATCGCACAAAGCCGCGCTAAAGCGGGTTTTATACAGGGGGACTTGAAAGAGCTAGAAATTGGCCTAAAACGGCCAATAGACTACCAGATTCTTGTGCTGGGAACACTCCTCCAGGGATAGATAGGCTGCTCCAAGCTCCCCACTGCCACTGGTGAACAAAGAAGCCTCCCTTTATCCAAGAAAGGAAATGGGCAACACAGTAACTTTCCAAAAGTCCAGAATACAGCAAAGCCTGTATTTGGACTACTCTAGGTCAGGAAAGACGGGAAACAAGGAACATTTTTTTTTCTTCTTTGCAACAAACAGCAGGAAAATGCAATAAATATGTAACACAGGCTAGCGCACTTGAGTGTGTAGCCTCAACAGGTAAATGCAACAAAAAGGACAAACTTTAAAAGTGCAGGTGCAAAAACAGTTTAAAAGAGTTCAAGAAGCAGAAATACTTGCAGTTTAGCTAGATCGGACAGTTGCCCAGGTATTAACAGGAAGAAAACACTTTTATCAGGTTAGAGTCACTCTTTTAGCCTCTCTGCTGCTAGCACCACTCTGCAGGACCACGAGGAGCTTGGCTGAGTAGTAACAAGTGCACAAACCGCGCCAAAGCAGGTTTTATACAGGGGGACTTGAAAGAGCAAGAAATTGGCCCAAAACGGCCAATAGACTACCAGATTCTTGTGCTGGGAACACCCCTCCAGGGATAGATAGGCTGCTCTAAGCTCCCCATTGCCACTGGTGAACAAAGAAGCCTTCCTTTATCCAAGAAAGGAAATGGGCAACACAGGAACTTTCCAATACATATTTAGTTATATAGACACTGAACATATTAATCTGTCCATGTATGATTGCTGTTATATGGTTATTTGTGAGTCATACATACACATATGTATACCTATAGCTGTCTATCTCTCTACATTTATGGATGTATAGCTGTCCATATGTCCATGCATGTTCAGCTTATATGTGTGGCCTGTACCTCATTCTCTTGGGAATTGACATGGATGACCTTAGAACTGAGGTCAGTCATTCATGCCGACACGTACATGTTTCTGACATATCATCTCCAGCAATATATGTGTTCTACCACATACAACTGTGTATCTTGCAACATTTGAAGTGTAATAGAGCAGGATATGACAGATATTGCTATATGTACCCTCATTATGGCACACTATGTCCGGGATTCATGCATTAAGAGGTTGTGTGGTTTGTTATTACTACAGTCCCTGTGCTGTTGACTGATTGTGCTGGATGATATGTATGTGGAATGAGTGGTTATGTACATCTGTCATGGTTTAATGGTAAATCATGTAGTGTATGATGTGCAGCATCCTGGGTGTGGGCCTTCCAGAGGCTGTATATTGTGTTTCAGGGCAGAACACCGGCTGTCGGATACAGAGTGAGTTAGGGACATTTGAGCGGTCGTACGCGGGTGTGCAAGGGTTTGTGCATAGCTAAGCAATGCTAGTCTCAGGGTGCATTTCCTTACACTCAGCTAGCATCTACTTAGCTCAATCTATGTAGGCAATGCTTACCCCTGCGAGAATACACATACACACACTTACAACTGCTTATCCATACGTACTACTGCTGTTATGCACTTATATATGCTTACTAGTGCCTTAGTCGTTATGACACTTCATATGTGCATTTAAGACAATACTCCTGTGCAAATATAAATGTTACTTAGTAGGTAATACAGCACAATGAAGTTAACATATGGATATCACAGGGAAAATAGGGTGTGCTGCAGTGGGACTCAACCCGGGAATGCGTGCGCATTAGACGGATGCTCTGGCCGCTACACTATTGCTGTTTTGCTTTGTTTGCATATGTCTACCATAATGACATACCCATGTTCTCTTCCTCTGGCCCCCGAGCTCCACATACACATCATACGTCCATTCCCTGGTTGCTAACCCTGCCATACCACACCTCCACACATTTCCCTCTCTGCACGTCTCGGTACACCTCCAGTATATACTGTCCCCACCCAAGCATCTGGAGGCTCTTCATCCATTTAGTCCATGTACATACCAGCCTTCCCTTGATCCTCCTCCGATACTGGTGGTGACATCGATGTGACACTCTCACACGCCCCCATGGTGTGCACCGTATATTATTATTCCCTTCGGTATTATGCAGGACTACTGTTCTCACAGTATGATTGGACAGGCACTGTTTTGTGCTGCACATAGACTGCTCATAATACTGTGGTTGAGCAATGGACACATGTTCTGGTATTAATCTACACACTTATATACATTTCCTTTACTGTTGGATGCCTGTGCTGGATGATGTGCTTGTGATCACAGCAGCTGAATGTGTATCCTCCATGGCTTAGTGGAACTCACATCTACTATAGTGTGCAGGGTCGGGGGCTTGCAACCTGGCAGTGCAGATTATTTTGTTGCTGGCCACAACAACAGCTGTTGGCTACAGAGTGACTAAGGCACTGTAGAACATTTGTAGGTGGGTATGCGCTTGTTTGCGCGAAGCACAGCATTACTGACCTCTGGTTGCAGCGTCTTGCACTCAGCCTCTACATTGCTTCACCAGTGTGATACTCACATACCGGCGGCCAAACAGGCTTACACCCGCTTGCTCCCGCATACACACGCGTAATGTCGTGCATTTTGTTCACATCTGTGAACCGGGACACTCGGACTGTATGCTTGTCCATTGTCAGCGGTGGTCCAGGGTGTAGAGCTCCACATTGACCCCAGCTACATATCCCACTTAACACTGGGTTGTTCACATTAATAGAGGGTAACAGACATAACATAGCTACGTCCCCCATTAATCATGCTTAGTTTACATTAAACTGTCAGTATTATCCATGCTTAGGTCAGGTTTATATGTCAGGTATGACTGCTGACAAAGGTCAGTTTAAGGTGAGGTTGGATTCCTGTTTCACAGATCTGGATAGGTTACATGCAGGTATTCCAGGCAGGTGTAGTTATTCCATACCTGTGTGGTACAGTAGAGGTGAATAGCTAAGGAGTAGGTAGGTAGGTAAGTAGTGGGGGTGACATTGTAACTGTATAGTAGCCCATAGGTATAATTGGATGGGGAGCAATAGGGAAGGCATGTCGGATGTTGGGATTTGTATGTGAGGCAGGACAAGAGGTGTCAGTATCACTAGTTGATGTAGTGGTATAGAGTGTGAGGTGGGGGGGTTGCAAGGTGGTGAGCCTGTGCTGCTCCAGGTGTACTTGTGGTATTCCTTCATGTGTTTGTTACATGCGTCCTATGGGACAGCTGTGATACTACATGTGGGTTGGGGTTCCAGATACTGGCAATATAGTGGGGGAAGAGGGTGTCACCTACATGTACCCATAGACATTAACAGAAATGGAACAGGGGCTGATAGGTACATGGTGTGCATGGGGCACAAAGGGGGGTGTTAGTAGGGAGATTATCCAGGGATGTGCAGGATGGCTGCAGGGAAGGTCCACAGCTGTCCATGTTGTCTACAACAACAGCTGTGCATATGCACTGCATTTGGTGTTGCGTTGGACACTCACACCCCTGGGTGGGGATGAGGACTACAATAGTACCTTGTGATGCCTATTACATTGGTTTACATGCCTACAGTGGGGTGTTGTGACCATGTGTTCATAGGTGTTGTGTAGTGAGTTATGCACCAACACATATGGTTATACCATACTTTGCAATGTAAAGTGGACTGTGCTGCGGTGGGACCCATATCGGGAATGGCTGCCCGTTAGGTGAAAGCATGCCTGTCGACTGTACAGAATCCACGGCCTGTCCAGAGTTTGCTTCATAATATTGGTGTGTTCCTCTTACAATCTGCACCTGTCTGGCAAATACCTGGGAACTGACACCATTAAATACAGACAAGTAATTGGGTTTAAGACTCCACATCCTTCAGATGAGTCATGCTAATGCATAACCTATTATTCTATCAGCTTTCTAAGGTTGTAAGTGGAATATGTGCTTTCTGTCCCTATTTGTCCCCTCAACGTTTTAGGTTTTGTCCAGTGGTTTTGTTCTTAGAGGTTGAGAGGTATGGGCGTAAAGTCTGCCCAATTCGCAATATTACTTACATCCCCAGGGTGGTCCGGATACAACTGCGCCAGCCAACACCTGCATGTCTAGGCCCATAATTGCATACCCATAGTCTCCCCACCTGCCCCTCCTCTACAGCACTCATCCTTACTGAGGGTACAAGTGGGGTCTAATCACACCACTACACACTGCCCACTTTCCACGTGTCAGGACCCATGTCGTATGTTGTCTCGGCCCATGGGTCATCAGGCTTGCACAACCTACTGGTCCATGTACGTTTACAGCCTGGTTAGATAAATCGTTACAGGAACTGACTCCGATGATCATTAATTTTTGGGGAGTCCCACAAGGGACATTGATGTCTTTGTTTCAAGATTAGACTTGGCAGGTCTCTCCCACTGGTAGTATCCTGCCTGTGGTCTGAAAAGCAGTGGTGTGTTTACTTGTATTGTGTGTTTGCATGTTTCACCTGTGTAGGTGGGGGGGGTTGATGCTACGTGTTACACGTTTGTTGATTGGACCCCTCACCCCCATTGGCACGGCCTGTGAACATATGTAATCCTTAACTGGTGTAACATATCTATATATACATATATATATATAATTGTTTTCTAGTCCTGAGGAGCTTTTCTCCCCGGGTCTCTGCTGTAAATGAGCCAACAGCTCAGCCAGACTTACCCAGTTAACAGATGTTTACACACATATATACATATATATTTCTACATATATGTATATATATATATATATATATATATATATATATATATATATATATATATTTCTACATATATGTGTGTATATATATATATATATATATATATATATATATATATATATATGTATTTGTATGCATATATATCTATAGATCTATATATATATATAGATTGTCCTCTGCCCCTCGGGCGCCTGTATCTGCCTCTTTGGGGACTGTCCGTGGCAGGAAAGAACCAGTTTTTGGAAGGCCAATTTCTACTAAAACGTGGGGATTGTACCTGTAGAAAATCTTTCACAGTTTGCATTGATTTAGCCTTTTCCTCCATTTTCCTTAATACCTCCTCAGCATTAGCACCAAATAGTACATCCTTTTGAAGAGGGGCGTCCAGTAATTTAGCTTTAACATGATCAGGCAAGGCTTGTTCCTTGAGCCAGGCATGCCTACGTATGACTGATCCTGTAACAGCAGCTCTACATGAGGCCTCTAGAGCATCAAAACCACATTGTAAGGTATGCTTACCCACTTGTTCTGCACTATGCATCAAATCCTGCAACTCCTTCAAGTCTGGTTGTTCAGGTTGTGACATTTTACTTTTCAATTGTGATAGCAAAAACTGTTGGTATTTTAGCATATGGAACTGACAGTTTAAGGCCCTCATGGCTAAGGTAGCCGAGGTATATACTTTTTTCCCCACCTTTCTAAGGATCTGGAGTCTCTCTCGGAAGGTAATGGATTTTTAGCAGTGGAGGCCTTAACTCCCTTGGGGCCCTGTGAGATGGTTTCTGGGTCAGCAGCATGGCTTTTGTATAGAAATTGGTGTGAGTCAGGAACCCTGTAGTACCTGTCAGGCTTAACTGGAGCTGGAGGTAGAGAGTCCGGGTTAAGGCAGGTCTCCGAGTAAACATCATCTAGGATGTCCAAGACAGGAGGTATAGCCAGAGGCCTGTGTTGAGGTAGCAAGAGAAATTCCCTAAGCCTTTTCTTGGAATCTGAATAATCTTGGCCTTCCCAGTGGAAGTGTTCCCTTAAGGTATGCAAAGTTTCCCCAAATGAGTAATCCTCAGGGGGAGATACAGAAGGGATGGACTCCTCCGCATCATAGTCTTCAAAAGGGGAGTAAGAATGTTCCTGATCATCAGAGTTCTCTGAAATAATGGAGCCCTGATCAGAAGAGGGGGAATCTTCCTCCACTCTGGGCCTTTTGTCCGGTGGGGGCTGAGAACCTCTGATAAGAGTAATTAAATCCTCAGCCATTTTAAGCATCTGTTTCTTAGGTATGGGGCCTGTAGATGGGCTCTGTGTAGCTTGTCTCTTAGAGTGCAGAGAGGGAATGGAAATCCTTATGCGATATTTGCTTCCCACAAGAAATACAATTATTAACTTTGTCTGACATCGGTCTGAGGCAAGAAAAGTTTCCCCAACGGGCTACTTAGCTTTCAAGAAGACTTCGGTTTCCAAATTTTTGTAATCTCAGGAGCTGGCCTACCGGCACTTGCGAACTGCTTCTGCTTCGGGCACCGCGCAGCAAGAAAGACTGAAGAAAATGGCGTCGGCTGGTTCCTTTATACCGCTGTCGCACTGACGTCAGGGAAGAAGTGACGACAACCGATGCCGGACCTAGGCTTTGGAATTCGGCCGACCAAGGACCCGCCTGATGGCAGGAGAACCCATCTGTTATGACTGCAGCTGTATGCACGATGAACATCTGCATGTGTGTTTGTGTGTGTGAGATCCAGAGAGTGACAGTGGTCTTGTGTGAGTGAATGTGTGTATGAAAGCAGAGGAGACTCTGTGTGTGTGTGTGTGTGTGTGTGTGTGTGTGTGTGTGTGTGTGTGTGTGTGTGTGTGTGTGTGTGTGTGTGTGTGTGAGAGAGAGAGAGAGCGATCAAGAGAGAGAGAGAGCGATCCTGTGTTAGTGAATGCTTGTATGAAAGCAGAGGAGATTGTGTGTGTGAGATTGTGAGAGAGTGAGAGGTGTCTTGTGTGCATAGCTTTCAACTGTCCAAATTTTCGCAGAATGTCCAGTTTTTTGCCTTATATTTTTTGTCTGTTCCTCATAAAATTTGTGGTTCTCTGAAGTTTTGTGACAAATCAGTGAGGAGTAAATTCACTAAATAATGACAGGCATTTGCGTTTCATGCTTTATATCTTTCAGAAATGCATTGCAATACAGGACCGTTTATTCTAGCAACTTTCTAAGTTTATAAGAGCAATATTTAAAAGCTGTCCCTATTTTTGGGGATTTGTCCCCCCATTATTTTTGTCTTTGTCCAGATTTTTTGTGCTAAGAGGTTGAGAGTTATGCTTGTGTATGTAAATGCCAGTATGAAACCAGAGGAGGCTGTGTGTGTGTGTGTGTGTGTGTGTGTGTGTGTGTGTGTGTGTGTGTGCGCAATGCACATGCGCACGCGTGTGCGGGCCACATGGGAACACAGAAGAGACTATGTATGAGAGAGAGAATGGGCTCTGTAAAATTGGTGTTTTACTTATTTATTTTTTTAAGTGCTATATTAGTTTTTTATACAGTTTTGATATAAAATGCTTCATCCAACACCATTATACTACAGAAAGTTTGACACAATAGGTGAAGGGACTATTTTACATCAAAAATATATAAAAAATAATACAGCAGTTTAAAAAAGTAAGTAAAACACAACAATTTTACAGAGAGACCATTCTCTAAGCACAATATTGTCCTCCAGGGTGTGTGTTAATATGTCATTAACACCCTTCCAGGGGCAGAAGTTAATTACACATTAACATGCACCCTGTCAGGCATTATTGCTTACTTGATTTTAACTGACTTGTTTTAATAAAGCTTTTATTTGAGGCATAGTGTTATTGACTGTTTCTAATTGTATTTGTATTTATATACACTAATCTGTCGCATTAGTTACTGCTTTTCTGCACTTCATTTTATCTAGTTTATGTAGTTATTAGGAGGGGTTAAGGGGGAAAAGCTTCCTCTTGCAAAACATTTTAAATGTGCAAGAGTGAATTCCAAAATGTATGGCTTTGAGAAAGAACTGCAGTTGAGTGTTTAAAGTTTCAGGCCCTGCAGTTTTGAATCTGACATTGGTAATAGACAGCCCCTCAATACAAGAAAAAAAAATGCCTAAAAAAGATCTTCTTCATTTGTTAATGATAGCAAAGCCTATATCAGCACCATAACATGCTAAAGCATGTCATTTGTTAAGGCCTTGAATATCATGAGCATTAACTGCTGCCTGAGCTGGTGAGGGCAGGTTTTGCAAAAGGCACTATTATTGTGGCTACATTGTGGAATAGGCCTTGCATAATGTTCTAGATGTTGTGGTTTCCCCATGAGCCAAGGTATCAGAAGATGAATCATTATGTGTATGAATGCAATTTTTACCTCTGCAGTTTATTTGCCCTTACCAAACCAAAACAGAACCTCTGGCACTAAATGTAAAAAAAAATCAAAACCAAGAACAACCTCTCATGGGCTGATGTGATGCAATGTAGAATATTTATTAATTTAGCACTTTTGTTTAATATAGTGCTTGCATAAGTTCTTCATAATAATCTCAGTAATAAGTATCCTGGTTTAAATAATAGCACAACATCACGTGATTCATCAGCTGACCAATCACTACAATCCAGTAACATAAAAATACAAAAACTACATTTAAATAAACCTAATAAAATCCATTGTAAAACATAATATATAAACATGTGATTTCTCACTTTTAAACCTCCCACTTAATATTAATTGATTCATTCAAACCCAGAAATTCATTAGCCTGCAAGAATAATTGCAAATACATTTCTATCATTTATAACTGAGTTTTGAAATTCCCACCACACATATCCATAAACTTATGATCCAATAAAAAATAACATTTCTTGCATAACATACATACCTTACAATGTTTAAACAATACATTATTTTCACCTTTTACTTTTATTATATATAGATGTTCTTTTATTCTCTTTGAAATTTCCTTGGCAGTTATGCCTTCATAAAATGCAGGACAATGAGGAAAACTTAAGATATACAACTTATTGAGAGTCACAGGTAAAATGGTAGTACACACCAATAATTAATTCTGTCTGTGTTTTAAACCACGTCTGTATCACGTTATCGAAAGTTTACTTAATCGAATCAATAAAGGTTGAACTTTATTGATCGATTAAGTAAAACATCGAATAACGTAAAAAAAAATTAAAAAAGAAAGAAACTAAATGGTGTAGGCAGGGGGGCAAGCCCCCCTGCACCCCCACACCCCCCACTTAAATATGCCAACTCCGAGTCCACACTACATTGAGGTAAATGGAAATCTTCCCTTACGGAGATTTCCATTTACTTGCACGATGTTCTTCACTTTCGATATTGTCGTGCCGACAATATCAGACTCGATATTGTCAGCTTACGACAACGTGAGGTAGACCCTTTTAAACCACATGGGGTCCTTCATAAATAAATCTACACACACTGCAATTCCCACATTAAAGTATACCATTAGCTTTATTAGTGTATCATACTTCAACAAGAGGAGAATCCATCTGTACAATTTTTTTTATTACAGCTGTGCAGCCATGTCGATTCTCAGTTAGAGCGTCTTCTGTGTGGCGACATGCGTGAATGGGCGTTCCTTTGTTGAAGGTTGTGCGTTAGGCCCGGCAAGCCAGCACGTAAAACTCTACTGGCAATCATTAGCGGACCGGAGTTCCACTGTGTCGACCCCTAACCGGGAAAAGCCGAAAGACACAAACCAACAAACAGCTGTGCAGCCATGTAGTTTCTGTATTTAAGTAAAAGGTGTAAAGGAGCCTAACCCTTCCCCATGAGCGATGCAGAAGGGCTTTCTCACATGCCAAAAATGCTTAATTAAATTTATTTGTTTTGTTTATCACAATTGTGTAGGTTCTTTTTCGTGTTGAATGACTATCAGTATCATTTATTGTGATACTTAGGCTTTCTTGTTATTGGATGATTTTTTTTTTTTATTCTGGCATGAACCTGTAATATTTATACTGCTAGGTCAGTTTCCTGCCCAATGGTCTATGGCACTTATTCTTGCTCTTAATGAGATATATTTATTCTTGAAGTAGTTGAATAGCACAAAACTGGACTCATCCATGATCAGCTGCTAAGCTGTAGTAAAGGAGATCTCTACTGTTTGTGCATTTGAACAAAATTGCCAACTCACTAGTGATTTGGACTTTCATACAATTCAAAGGTCAATCAGATGGAATGGAAAAACCAAAGGAAGATTTAGTTTTCCTTTCCAGTTTTACTTTTTATTAAGTCTTAAAATTACTAGAATAATTCAGAAGGCAAACCTTATTTATGGCAAAAGACTGCATTATACAATAAGAATGTTAGCTGCCAGTCTGGAAGCCTAACATGCTGCTCATCCAGGATGGAACATAGGCAAAATGCACACCTTGATGAGGGGCTTCTAAGAGACAGGAGATGAGCACAGCGGCTCTGGAGTTTGGGTATATTCTAGAATATGCAATATATGTTGCCGCTGTAGTTTTATCTAATTTCTTTTGATCTGCTCTCTGCTGAAATAACCCACCCTCCCATCCTTCTATCCTCCCCTCCTACTAGTGATTACCTTATATACAATGGACTGACATGAAATGGGAATTACTCATTATACATCAGAAATACTCACCGAGTACGCTGGGTTTTGTTTGAGTAGGGCAAACCTTTGCATTCCCTGATACAATAATGTTGATTAGGAAGAAGCATGAAGGATCAGAGGCAAGAATTAAAATGGGACAGTCCCTCTCTGATAAGTTGTATTTGAATAAAGGAACCAGGCAGGTGGTGTCCTCTTTATCCTGTATTTGCTTTATGTGTATAATCATTGGCAAAGAAAATAAGGGACTCAGAAATTCAAGGACATATAAACCCCTATGTCACTAGATGGGTTGCAAACTGGCTCAAGAACAGAACCCACATGGTTAGAATTGCTAGAGTCATGTCAGACTCCAAACCAGTTACAAGTGGCATCCCACAAGGCTCAGTCCTGGGACCTCTCTTGTTCGGTATATATTTCTCGGAGGTACAGGCCAACACAGAAGGACTGTGGCTGACCAAGTTTGAGCCATGGCCTCAAGCTAAACGCCAAAAAGTGTTTAGTCATCCCCTTTGGCAAAAACAAAGTGCCCACAAATTACCACATAGGTGGTAATCCATTAAGTGCAAAAGAAGTAATTAGGGACCTGGGGACCCATGTTGATAGCAATCTCTCATTTGACAGCCACATGGCCAAAGTGGTTAGAAAAACATTTTATATAGCCCACCTAATCATGAAGGGATTCACATCTAGATCAGGGGAGGTCATCATGCCTCTTTACTCATCCCTCATCAGGCCCATAATTGAGTACAATGCCCCTTTTGGGATGTACCTTACCAGACACCTGCAGCAACTGGAAAGACCCCAAAAGTACCTCACCAAGAGGATCAAAGGGCTCAAACAGATGCCATATGCTGCCCGGTTAAAGAAACTCCAGCTCTACTCAGTGGTATACCACCTGCTCAGAGGCGATCTGTGCCTGATGTATAAAGCCATGTCCAACCCGGAATTAATGGACATGCTGCACCTCAGAAAATCCAAATCCCATCGAGCTATGCGCTCGAGAGACTTGCAACTCAGCACTGAAATAAATAGGACATGCTGGAGGGACAGATTCATAACCCAGAGGCTCCCTTCACTCTGGAATAAAATCCCAGTCCAGGTTAGGCAGAGTCCCTCATTGACTCTCTTCAAGAGGAATCTTGATGAGTGGATCGGAGATAGTAGGTTTACCCCAGGTATCACTTCTGTGTCACTGTTAGACAGAGGCACAGTATACTAACCTCGAAAAAGGGCATAGCAAAATTCATTTAAAATGGGTGGCGAAAGCCAAACACACTCTGGCTAGGCTTATAAATGCCCTAGGACAGATAGCCTAGTATGAACCTATGAACCTATGAAAAAAACGTTGGTGGTGTCAGCTACGAAAGATGTTTTTTTGAAAATAGTCCACTGCACAAATAAGTCGTTACTTGTCCGAACAATGTAAAGCACTTATAAAAACTTTTATTTAGCAACCAAATAAATGTTAAACGCTACCAGCGTTTTTCGTTCTGAAAGTGTCAGAACTTCCTCAGACAACAGCCAGTACCATTACAAATGGTAATTAAATATGTACTCCATAATTAGTACAAGTGTTTTAAATTACATCAAAAAACTTTTGCCCTTAATTTAAAGGAACATAAGCATTGTAGCCATTTGTAAAATAATAAATAAAAGTGTAATTATATAATGTTGTAAAATGACTGTCAGCATGGAAATACCTTATTTAAAACACGTAGCATTTCGTAGCTGACACCACCAACGTTTTTTTCTTGGTTTCAGTGTGATTTCTTTTGGTTTGTAACCTATGAACCTATAACTGGTATGGTAATTAAGAAAAGTTGACTTTATTTGCAGAGGTTGTCATTCTATGCTTGATGAATCCAGAAAAGGACATCTCAGTGTTGTGGAAAATTTTGAGACAGTTTCAAGTCTTTTCAACATATAAAATTAATGAAGAGAAAACAAAGGCTATAGCCATAAATTATTACCTGCACAAATTGATTCAGGAATACCCATATTTATGAGGACATATTAAGATGAAGTATTTAGGAGTATGGATTTAAAAGGCTTCTGTTATGGCAGCTAAGGATACGTGAGAACAGACTAAACAAAAGGTAATACAAAAAGTAAAAAAACTGGAAGATCTTGTCTATGGATATGGATAGTAAAATACAAGCAGTGAAATGCTTTAGTTCCTTTAGTTTTATTTACAGGACAGGCATATTTTTATAAAGCACAGGAGAAGTTGTGAACAATAATTAATAAAGAGTTGAAGAAATTTATCTGAGAGAGGAATTCCCCTTGAGTTAAGTGGGATAAGTTGACCCTTCCAAAAGAACAAAGTGGTTTAGGATTACTTAATCTGAAGGGATATTTTAGAGCTACATACTTAAGGCTTTTATATATAACACAAGCAGAAGGTCATAATTCAAAGTGGAAAATGGTGAGGATGATGATGAAGCAGGGGTGGGATTCAAGTAATAATAAATAAGAAGGTAATGGGATTTTAGATGTAGATCCTTAAGGAGAATAATAACCATACAAATGTTATATTCATAAAGTTGCAGACGTATTCTAACAACTAAGCCAACACTTGAATGGAGAAAGAAGGTTTTGCCAATAAAGACGACTGCAAGGAGGGGTATAGAAGATATGCAAGAGTGGGATGGAATTTACTGGAAAAAATGGCAATGGAACCAAGATATTTGGAGCAAATAGACAGGGAAAAGTAATAAAATGGGATGAGGGCAAGAAGAGGTTCGGACTGCAGGCTAGAGACTGCCTTCCCTACCAGGGATTGATAGCAAATTAAAGAGAAAGTGAAAGTGATAGAGGAGTCCTGAGTGAAGAGGAAAGGAACAAACTACATAGAAATAAATGGAATTTGTGGGAACAATACGTGCAGAATAATGTTCAGACGGAGGGGTGAGAGTTAAGGAAAGACAGGACATAAGCAATTTAAATAATGATGGAATGAATGGCAGCAGTTACAAAGAAAGAAAGAAAACATATGTAATGTATAACGGATATAAATGGAAAAATGTTAATATGGTTTATTTTATTTTCTGTTGATGTATCTGTGCTTATGTCTTGAGTGATAATGTAATAAAGGTGTTTATAATAGAATATAGTTGCAAAGACAATAATTAAATAACAAAGTACAGAAAACATACACACTCACCTACATAAATGAAAATGGGAGGGTATGTCTTGAAAAATCTGAGTGACATTAAAAAAGGAGAGAATAAATGATTTTACAGCTATTAAATGCAACATATACAGATAATGGAAGATATCAGTTCAGTGCATAATGTCAAATACTTCTCTAAGACGTGCTGGAGAATGTAGAACTTTACCAACTGTAGGTACTTATCTTCACTGAGACAGGAGGCACCTCCTCCACAAGGTTTTTATCCAGGTTTTGAGGTGCCCTCTCTACTTCCAAGTCTCATATGTTCTACCATGGCTACATCAGAGGTTACTAAGAAAAAGGCAAAGTTGCCAAAAAAAAAGAGACAAAGTTGGACAGCAGTTGTATTTTAAAGAGTAAAGTTGATAGAATATAAGTGCATCCATTCTACAGTGCATCTAACAATTTTTGGGCTGCCCTTACACATACTAATACCTCTATGCAGACACAAAAGTGGAGACCAAGATGAATTATTGTATCCTTCTGAATAAAGACACATAGAACGGTAATATGTAACCCCAAAATTCATTTGGAGGATTCCAGTGTTAGGACGGTAGATCTGTGGGAGAAGAAAAGGGCAAGAAGGTGTGGATTCTACCTCATGCTATGACTGAGGAGGATAATCTTTTGGATAATGGGAGCAGCTTTATGGAATAATAATAATCTGGATATCACTGTACTTCTAATGATAATGTAGGGACAAATAAAGAATCGTTCGGATAATGGGAGCAGCTTTATGATATAATAATCTGGATATCACTCTACATATGATAATAATATAGGGACGAATGACAAGACCAGAAAAAGAATCAGTGCGAGAAAAGGCTAAGGAATGAGGAGTGTGGGGGGGGGGGCATATCACACTGCGTGTAGGTAGTGATAAACTGCTGTGCATTATGGGCTTAAATAAATAGCTGAAAAACCTGCATATGTGCAAAGTGCTGGCTCAACTAGGAATTATACATCTACCTGAAAGATAAAAATGTAATACTGACATGTTAATCTGTAACTGACAGAGGAATCATAAGTAACTAATTTAACAACCTTATTAGCAAGTCTTCACAGTAGTCAGCAGGTAGTTGAAAAACTCAAGAGGGATATGTTGGCCTCTCCACTCAAAATCTTGGGGTAGCTAATGATATAAATGCCAAAAATGAAAACAAGATGAAATGAAGACAAATCACAAATTGGAAAAGAACAGGAATCTGTGTATGAAGTAAAAGAGACTGCAAAAAGTAAAGTAAAAAACAGCACCAATGCCCACAGTCTAGGAAAAAGCAACCAAGTTATTAACTTTGCCTAAAGAACAATATATTGCTATTGTGACAACAACAGAAACACAGTACAAAGAATACCATGCGTGTGACATAAATATACTAGGTCAGAGACATAATTATGATGCAGGACAGATGCGCCAGGTAGAAGTGCTTAGGGGATATGACTAGCAGGTGCCAATACTGCATTTGTGGTTACTGGTGGACTAAGTGTGTGTAATTAACTGCAGCAGTGGTGCTTGTTACACATGTAGCAAACAGCTTACTACAGTTATTCAAAAGAGTTTTTTCTTCTTCTGAACTTTTGGTTGTAGGAATACCAGTTTGGACAGCTGCTAGACAGGGTGCCAGATGACATACCTACGATTCTGTACTGGGATACAAAGTTAAAGCAGGGATACAGTAGATGAAAAAAGAACAGTAAAATAATCTTTCTCAGGAAAGAAGATATCAAAGCAAAAGAACACAATGAGTAAAAGGAAAAACCAGAGACGTCTCTATGATTGTTGTGGAATCTGGAAATAACCTTACAGAGGTTATAATTATAAAACTTCCTTGTGAATAAGAATAATATAGAATAAAAAAATGATAGAAAATGGAGACATACTGTTAATGTCATTATGCAAGATGTTGATCAGGGCGCTTGACTGCAGCCACATTAAAAATCAGGGTCACATTTAAGGGGTAGGTTTCACATAGTGAATATAAGAATCTTTTAAACACAGAGTAGATTTGGATTTGATTTTCTGAAATTGTAAAGAAAAGAAAAGATTGTGTCTGGAATTAGAAGTATTTGGAGAAAAAGTGATTGTCAAACAATATGGTTCACCATCAACTTAGCTAGTCATGTGAACAATCAACGTGAGGGTTCTGGATTTTATGAGGACAAACTTTATCAAAATGTTTTAGCAACTCATATATACTCCAGCAAAAGGGCTTAGCAATGGAATGTAGCAGCAATGACTGCATACTAAAACTGACATTATAGAAGCAGTAAGTGATATCAGAGGTTATGGAAAAACATATATTATTTGGGAAATATGAAGAGACACAGAATGATGATGACATAAAACCACAGTAAATAAAATAAAGTGAAATAAGAATGGTTGTCAGAAAAACGAAGGACCAAACTGTGTAAAACATATACAGTTCAGTCAAGAAAAAGAAGGATAAAACATTTAACAGTTACATAAGGGAATAAAGAACAATGATATTATGGATAGCAAAGTGAAACAAAAAGAACTGAGCAAAGTACAGCATGATAGTGAAATACAAGACTATAAAATGAATAATTCTATTCAGCATTTATGAAGCAAACTAAAATGTAAAAATCCAGTTCGAGACGTGATAATTAATGGTTGAGGTATGCATACACCCACTCAAACATTTAATTCGACATGAGTTCTAGAGCATCAAAAAACGAAGGTGCAACTTCCCAACTAGTGATGGAAGAAACAATGTGCAGCTGAACGTGGCCATTTTGGAGCTGAAGTGAATCATGAGCTGGAGTGGGTGGGCCATGTTGCTCTGTGATCATTCATTGGGCAATGATAAAAAAATTGATACAGTTACACTATCAAAGATGGCAAATAGTTCAGAAGTGATAAGTACAGAATTGGGTAATTTGGCCTCAATATTTATGGCTTCCTTGAAACATTTAGAGGTTATTACAGTGGAGAATGTAGTGATCCTGTGTGGTCAGCAAGTAGCCATGAAGTCATTAAATGCCACAAATTAAAGATCTGGGAGCAACCAAAACAAAACATGACAAGCAGTTGAACAACAGCTGAGTGGAATGGAGAATAAGGCAAGGACATGGAATATACTGTTGATTGATGGAAAGTGACAAAAAAAATATATATATATATATATATATATATATATATATATATATGCATATAACATATATGTATACACACACACACACACACACACACACACACACACACACACACACACACACACACACACGCACAAATATGGTAGATTACGTGAAAACCAAAATTGAAGAATGGACAGACTTTGACAAAAGACTTGTTTGGATTGTAGCAGTGAAATGTTTGCTAGTGCCAGAGACTGATATTATATATGGGTAACCCAGGCAAAAAATAATTTTTAACATGCTATAACAATGAGGAGCATTTTTTGGCAGTTAGGACTATGTGGTAGAAGGTTATCAGTGGTTGGATAATCCACATATGCTGAACAAGACTGTTCCAAGGGGACAATGAAATATCATTTGCAGTTTGTGAAAAACAGAAAAGAATGTAAGCAGAGGAAGTTAACATGCAAACTGTTTTTTTTTTTCTTCTACCTTGAGTGGTTTGGGTTTGGTAGGGTCCTGAGTTTTGAAAAACCCACATGGAGCAATTGCAAACATAAAGTAATTACCTCTAAGATTACCAAAGTTACAAGCTGTACAAATAGGTCAGTCAGGCTGAGAGACACTGATAGTACTTGAGGAGCAGAAAATGAATGGGAAGTTAGTATGAATTAGAGTATAAAAGATGAATGTGTATGTGTGCAATCTCTTGACCAAGACAGCTTGAAAGACATGATGACTCTACTCAAACTGTATGGACTGGGATGGACATAATAAGCATGCCCAACAAAATTTTAAGTTTGCTGGGATGTTTACAAAGTGCTCTACTGGAAAAGGGTACATTTGGATGTTTACAAAGTGCTCTACTGGAAAAGGGTACATTTGGATGTTTACAAAGTACTCTACTGGAAAAGGGTACATTTTGGCATTGACACCTGGCAAGTGATTATTTTTCATATTTTATAGATACAAATAATATTGAAATGTAGGAAGTTAGAAACAGAAGCAGTATCATACTATAGAAAGGTTAGTTCCTAATTATGTGGACAAAAACGAGGTGTTACTATAAATAAATGCCAAGTTTGAAGAACTTCACATTTCTGTATTACCACTAAATTTTGTATAGTAAGATATGTTTGATAATACTTTATGAGAAATGACTTGCATGATTAGATTCTTTGATGACATTTATTGAGACTATTCGAATTTAATAGAATATGATGAAGTAATTACTATACGAAACTGTTGATATCAGGTTTGAAAATGGAACATGATTCTATATTGAACATTCCACTGAGTAATTCTTTAGACTGAGAAAGATATTATGTTAACTTAAAAAAGTTTAAAACTCTAGTATTTCCCTTTCTCTTTTCCTGTAAGTTAATATGCACTTGCATTTATCAAATTTGGGATGATATATTGAGTCTACTTAGAATCTACAGAATATTGTGAAGTATTAGCCCTATGAAACTGTTAATATATGTGTGAAATAAAATAGGAGTACTATTGAGTATATGACTGAGCAAGTCTATAGATTAAACAATTGTTGAACAGTATGCTGAAGTATTAACCATATCGGCATGACACAATTATGAGGCAATGCTGTGTTATATAATATAAATGTAACTTGTTTTGTTCTTTGTTTTTTTTTTTTTTTTTATTATTGTTATTTTTTCATGAAGTTTCTGTTTAGATAATGCTGAATATGATGAGATGGACTTTTAAGTATTTTTGTTTTTTTTCTGATTAGCCACAGTACATGATTTTTCTTGTCATATGAGGTGTCTAATTATATGAAAGGGTTGAGGAAACGTGAATTGGCACTTGAAGCATTTCTGATTATGTGTCTGAACTAACTGTTTAGAACAAACAAGAAATAATATATGAAGCTGATTTAAGTTTATTCGTAGATTTCTTAGTATAAGTAATATATTACAGAAAACTATGGAGGATTATTTATATGACTGTACTTACTGAGGTTATGTTGAATATGGTATAACTCTAGCCAAATTAATATTTTTTTATTAAAATAAGAGTGGTTTATTGAAACAGAATATGGATATAACGCAAAGGTATAGTAAACCTGACTTTATGCATTATAATACAAGAAAAGTATAGGTTAATTTATATAATAATATACTTGATATTTCTATGAGATAATCTATAGTCAGTTACTTCAGTTGTGTCCATATGTACAGGATGAAAGCTAGAATGGATATACTTAGTGGGAAGCACTATGAAGAATACTAGTTGGTGAGTGTTGATTAATTTAAGAATGCGACAGGAGATATGAAACCTTAAATGAAAGACTGGCTATCCAGGTCTGATGAGTCTGCTTAATCCTGGTGGGCATCTCAGTGTGTAGTGGTTGATGATGATTCAAAGTAGAATGCAAATAATGTGAGCTGTGAATGGTTTGTATCATTCATCCTGGATATCCTTTATTTAATTTAACATTATGGCCATACAGGAGATATAGTAATACTAGTAATAAAAGAAATGCTGATAGATTTCCTTATCCCCCATTGGTTTGGATGATGGGTGGAAGAAATGATGTCCTGGTCAAAGAAGGGCGTAATACAGACTGGTAAAATATGCTCATTATAAAATGAGATGTGGGTGTGTACAAAGTTATGAATGTAAGTTATGCATTAATAATAATGTTGCAGTCAGGACTGAGCTGTAAAGAAGATGGAGGTGGGAGGCTGTTTTTCTTATTCACATTGCAAAGTTAAGTGAATTGTTAGATACTGGGGGAAAATCAAGGGACTTGAATTCTGGTTTAAATAGTGTGGGACAATTAAGACATGTAGGTCGAGGTGGATATCTATAAAAGAGAGGAGCAACCTGTGGAGGTTAGGTAAAGTTTTCAGCAATAATTTCTTATAGGGCAATCTAACAGGCGTGGTTGTTTGCTGACTGGGAGTTGTTTGAGCGAGAAGCTAGTGAGTACTTTGATAGTATGAAAATGTTTTGAGTGTTGCATTTTGATATATCATGAGAGGCATTAATATCATGGTCCTTTGCATGACTTAACACGATATGGTTTTATGAAGGGAAAGTCTACTGTGACTTGTGAACTTAAATTATATGATATGATTTTAGCCTTAATGGAGGGGGTACAGGATTTTTATTTGTATTTCTTAACATAACAAAGACATAACATAACAAAAAGGATGTGATACCTTATAACATGAACATATTGTGTTGATTCTTCAGATCATGTGGTAAATTCATATACTATTACATGAATTAATAACTGCTTGACTGATCATGAACAATGCATAATATCAGAAAGAACAACCAATACAGATAAGTACTAATAAGGAAGTACCCCAGGGTTCACTCTTGGGACTGATACTTGTCAGGTTTTACCCTGTCTTCTAAATTCAAGATATGTAAGTATACTGAAGACCACAAAGTAGGAGCATAAATAAAAAGTCAATCAGATGTTAAGAAATTAAATGCCTATTTAAAAGATGTACATGACTGGGTGCATAAAACAAGATGTAAAGTATAATACAAGGAAAAATAATGTGGTATTAAAATATACTTATGATAACCTTGCAGTTGCATTGATAATATAAAGCTGGAAATTGTAAAATATGTTAAAGACTTAGGAATAGTTATAGGAACAGGATTTTCCTTTAAGTCACACATACAGAGAATAAAGATAAAAGCATTAAGACAGCTTGGTCTCATTAATAAAACTACATCAACTAGAGATCCAGAGATTCTAAGTACAGTATTCACATCTATAATTAGACCCATCAACATTGGCATCAACCTCTTTTTCCCATTTTGTATATGAGGTTAGGATGTTACATCTACTGTACATGAATTAATAACTGGTTGACTGATCATGGTTCACAAAGTTGGGTGGCCCATCATAAAATATAATTTATGTTTTTGCTCTTTATCATTGGGTGAGATTACAGTCTTGGAGAACACACAAAGATGTTATACAAAGTGTTTAATAATGTTAAGTGATTATTCATATGGTTATAGGCACCTTGCAACATATAATATGATATATATGTTAGTGACGGGGACATTATGCTTAGCTTTTAAAGAAATTTCTAATTTGGATTAAAAGAAAAAGTTAAATTGGTCAGTAGTAAATTAATATTTGTACTAAGACATACAGGGCCATGCTATAAAAGATATTGTAAGAAATCTGAATACTGAAGTGTGTTTATTACTCAGTTAATACCGAGACTGGAATAGATTGCCTGCTGAGGTAAAGTACTCAAAGTCTTTGTTCACATTTAAAAATAACATTGTAGATGATAAAAAATATAAATGTGAATTGAGTGAAACTGTAGCAGTTGCACTTTGAAATTCTTGTTCCCTAGCCTGCTCTCATCTCTTGTTCCAATACTATTTTATAAGTCTCATTAATTAAATATTTATTTACATTGTTCTTAGCTCTTACCCTTACTAGTTACTACCCACATAATCAGCTGAGGTACACTTTTCTCATCTGCCTGTAATTACATTGTCTTCTTAACTTGTGTTGATAACATATTTAAGATATGTTCATTCTAACCAACTATCCTGTGTCTTTCAAATCCTCTTTAATGAGTAAGTAACTGATTAGAAAGGCTTAGCTGATGTCAATATTTCAGTGATTTATTTTTAAGCCCTCAATGCCAAAACCTTATTTGATCTTTGAAATCTTTGGACCTAGCCCTATGTGGTCATGTGTGGCATTCAGTCCCCATAACAACTAGTTCTAAGCTATGATGCAAACTACTTTATTATACCATTTGCCACAAAGGTATTGAGATGTCTGTCTTTGGCAGCTGATTAGTGATCAAAATATCCATAGTGCTTCCTTTTCCCTCCAACACCAATACAATTTCCTTCCAAACTGACCTATGCATTCAAGATATTAAGATGTGGTATATTTCCAATGATGTAATCTGTAGATAGATGTGTCTGCTATCCCTAACCCTACATAGTCCTTCATGACAAATAGCTTTTCCTTTACCACATATGAAGATTTACCTTCTCACGCAAAGTTTAATATCTATCATTTCATTCAAGGTATGAAGCCCCTGAGGAGGGCCCCAGAAAAGACTTGAGCTACATATAAAATTTGTGGGAGAACAGGCATTTGTAAGACCTGTACTTTTTGGTCTTGATCTAATAGTAATACACTCCCGGCCATAAAGAACTGTTGCGGTTTTTTGGGACACCACTCCACCCCGTAAGTTTCTTCCTTTTCTTCTTCAAATTTTTTTTTAATTCATAGTCCCAAATATTTCAGTTTGCAATGTTCTCACAAATATGAATATGGTTTCTGTAGACTATCAGTGAGTTTATTATGAACCAACACAGTCTGAGGTTTAAACAGTTCTATATTGTATCCAAATATACCCCCGTACTGCTGAAACATCTCAATGTTTCCCTAGCTCTTTCAGTGGGTCTGAATGCCTAATAAGGATATGGTTAGCAAGAAAGGCAAACCTGTCTGTTCTTGAGACAATGATGGCATTCAGATTTGATTTTAAATGTTTTATATTCTTTTCCCAGACCCCTCACACTCTAATGTTTGAGGTTCCAGCCTTTGATACTAATCCTTCGATACATTTAACATTTCCTTTGGCGGCCTTGTTAAGTTACTACCATCACCTCCGTTTGTTTAATTACCCTTTCCACTTTCTGTTACCTTAACCTTACTGCAAGGTTTTTATGTGATTTTTGGAGTACTATCAAAAATAAAATACTTGGAATTTGTCTTTTGAAAATGCAACTTTCTGTCTAAATAAACAAGCAATCAGTTTTGCTTAGCTTTATTCTGGGATCCCTTTTCTAGCTCTGTTAAGCCAAATCCATTTTCTTCCAGTAACCTAATATATCCCTATCCTTCTTTTTTCTTTTTTCCAGTAACATAATCATCTACCTCTCTTTTAACCATTTTCAGGGAATCCTGCTAAAGGACAACCATGTATACTCCAACCTCAAGTAATTCAAATAGCAATTCCTTACAACAAAAGTGAAACTGTCTTCCCTGCAGCATAGCGATAGAGAAACACTAATATTGGAGAAGATTTACCTGACACTGCCTCTTCACTGCAAGTTAAATTGAGGTATGATTTGAAAGACAGATAGGGCTTACTCTGTGCTTTATATGATAAGTAATCAAACTCATCACTGATTAAAATCTGAAAATCCTAGACCAGGCTGAATGTCTCTAGGAACTACGTGTATCTACAGCTCTCCCTGTACAGCTTGGCAATAGCTCATAAGTATCTACTAGTCCTACTTTTCTGCAGAATAATTGAAAAATATTTCTGGTGTTTTTAATCTTTTTCTTCTTCAGTGTGACTCTACCCCTAAAGTATCGGATATTAAATTCAAGTCCCAATAAGAAGAGTTAGGCCCTCGTAAAATGTTAACACCTATGTTATTAATTTAAGATTTCCCTAATATGTTATCTAGGTGGGATATATATTGCCTTGATGTTATAACCAAGTTACCCCAATACTGTTTTTACTAAAGCAACAATTCCCTAAGGACCAGGACTTACATTAGTTAAATGTGACTATATGTAACACACAATAACAAATAATTCATCTGCACCTTGCCCCATCAAATCTATCTGAAGCCCCCAATTAAGAATTTTCTGCACAGAGTTGATTATGCTCTGTGTCAGTCAAATGTGCTTCTAGTACAACCACCACCATTAAATGTTTTCTTTAATGCTGAAAATCTTATGAATAAACCCATGCAGATTCTGTCTTCTGAGTGGATTGAATAGTCCATTTGCATTCCAACGATATAATTCCAACATAATCATAATATCACATTAAACCTACCCACAACAATATTATTATTATTCAGTGTCTTTTTACCAAAATGCCCAGCCAAGGACCCTCCCGCTCCCATCCTCAAGTGAGTAAAATAATACTAGTTTTAGTACCTTATCCAGGTCTGTTAAAGCCAGCATCAAACTGTCCTCTCTTCTGCATTTTTTTATACACTACATCTTTAAAAGGAGAAGCAATGTCTGGCTACATATGTACAATACTTTGCCATCATAATACATCTTTTAAAAGAGAACCAGTGTTTGGCCACACATGTATAATATTTTGCCAGCAAAAACATAAACCAACTTGGTATAAAGACTGTCTTCATAATAACAGACAGTGTACCAAACAAACTCTAATAATAACAACAATAGTAGCACCTAAAGATAGTATACTTACGGACAACAATCCCAATGAGAGGGCTATAGATCTGAGTTTAACACTGACAACTCATCTTGGAGCATCAACTCCCCTGATGTTTGTGATTTCAAATCACATGCAAGAGAGGCAATGACCTCAGCCAAATGTAAATGCAGAGTAAAAGTTACTAACATTACTCCTTTATTGCATGCTTCATTATATCTTACTACGAGGATGAGTTCACTACTCACGTCATATCACAACCTCCAAATCATAGCTTCTACTAAAGCCATCCTAGTATTTAAAAACATATTGTCCCATACACTATCCACTTTCAGCATAATAACGCTTTTTTCACCCCTTTCACATGTAACTCAATAATATTTATTCATAACAATAGTAATCCATGATACTGAATCTCTTTATTTAGACTTATCTGTGTATCTCCTCCTCTCAATCTATTTCGCCTATGCTCCAGGAAAACGTTGTGGGGTATTCAGCATCATCAAAATGTCGTACCTCTGTGCTTTTTAATGACACCACACAGTCTTTCAAACTATACAATACAATCTTAAAAAAGAAGTCTATTCACAGCAACATTAGAAGAAGATGGAAAGAGAACAAACAGGAAATAAAACCAAAAATGATACTAATGCTGCATTTAAAGTACCGCACCATGTACTGTGGTTCAGAACCCTGAGCAGAATATAATCCTCTGTGGATCCAAAGAACCCAAAGTGCAAACCTCTGGGTAGATAAATTATTTCATATCATTTGGATTTGTTCTTGCTCATCCTTCAGTAATATTCACAAACTTCCTGCAGTACATTTACTAGAAAAAGAAAGACTGCTAAAGGAACATTCCATATGATATCCTTAACAACTTGCTGACATTCGTTATCTTTCAGAAAGTTTGCTTATCCTGTTTAGTGTCACCTGATGTGTCCTTCCTGTTGAAATCAAGGTTGCTCTCTCTGTCAATGTCACATTCCTCTAGAAGAGAAGTAGATTCAATCTATGTTTCCTTTATTCAGAGGGGTCCTAATGCTCATCAGTGCTGGGTGCATTTTGCTGCATCCCCCAGTCTTGCAGGGGAAACTGCATTATTGACTGATGACATTATGAACTGACTACACATCTTTTTGGAAATACATTTGTTTTACTCCTAGCTGAAAAAATACCTTAAATATTCTAATCTGCTTTGCATGGAATGTTAAGGATTTTTTGAGGACAGTCTTCTTATTGGCATAAAAGTATTTTTCGTAGGTTCATAGGTGTGTACTAGGCTAATGGCCCTGGAGCCTTTACAAGCCTAGTCCATAAGATTACCCTGGCATCATGCCATCCTACCTCAGTTCCCAGTGCCTCTGTCGAGCAGAGTCACTGGAGTGATCCCTGTGGTGAATTTTCTATTTCCCATCTACTCATCAAGATTTCTCTTGAAGAGGGACAGTGAGGTGCTCTGTTTAACATGTATGGGAGCTCTATTCCATACCATGGACTGTCTCTGGGTTATGACCCTGTCCCTCCAGCTTGTTCTGTTGATTGTGGTAATGAGGCTGAGGTCACTGGAGTGTGTGGTGTGGAGGATTGGATAACAATGCAGGATAGTATTGATCAATGTAGATTTATTTTATCTTCAATGCTAATTGCCTAGCAGCCTCCAAAAACTTGCAAGCACCTGTTATTTCTGAAAATATAACACAAATATTATTGTCCAGGGAGCCTGTTCTGCATATAATTTTATTGGACCTGATAGGCTCTTTCCATTTTTCTGCCCATCTTCATTTCCTGGACCATTTAGCTGAAAAACTTATGAAGAATCCCATGCAGTCTGGTTAATCTCCCTGCTTGGGAAAGCAATTGATTTTTATCTTTTTCTTCAACCACAACCCTCATATTAATTTATCAAACACTCCCTGTGATTCATTTTTGCTGCTGATCCCTAGATCCATGCTTTAATTTCTAAGTTCTCATCTATTAGTGATTGTAGGGTATCACAATGATCACCACTGATTCTAAAGACAACCACAAAGCATTCTATAGTTATGTCAAGAATCTCAATGGCAACACTCAGATCTGCCCTGAGTTACAGCACAACGGCACGAAAATTATAGAACCAACTGATATTGCCAACATCCTGGCAGATAGGTTCAGTGCTAACTTTACCCCCCCTCTCACCCCCCCTAAAGGGTCCATCTCTGTATTGGAAGAATGCAAAGTTCCTGTAATCACAGCTGCACAGGTAAAGACCACACTCTCCAAAGCCAAGAACACAGCATCCATGGAACCTGACAACATCCCAGGCTGCGTTCTACATGAACTGCAGAATGAACTGGCACCCCACCTAAGCACCATGTTCAGTCATAGCCTCACCTCAGGCTTTGTGGCCACTGAATGGTGCACAGCAACAGTTATTCCCATTCCACAAAGGGGGAGCCACCACTGACCCCAGGAACTACTGCCCTGTTAGCCTAACGAGCCTGGTCTGCAAGGCCATGGAATGTATCATCATAGATCTTATACACAAAGACATTGGTAATCTCCAAACTCTGGACCTCACCCAGTTCAGGTTTGTAAAAGGCATATCATGTCTCCTAAACCTGATAGACTTCTTTGAAGCCATCACCAAAGCCGTAGACAAGGGTAAGGTGGTTCACACAGCCTATCTAGATCTCGCCAAGACTTTTGACACCATCCCCCACTCTGGAATTATAGATAAACTCACTAAACTTGGTATAAATCCCTATGTCACAAGATGGGTTGCCAACTGGCTTACTGACAGAACCCACACTGTGAAAGTAGCAGACTCCAAATCCAACTTCAGACCAGTGACAAGTGGAGTACCACAGGGTTCAGTCCTGGGTCCTCTGCTGTTTGGGATCTACTTTTCTGAAGTACAGGCTAACACAGAATGTCTTTGGCTAACAAAGTTCGCAGATGACTACAAACTAGGAGCTATAATCAAAACTCCTAATGATGTGGACATCCTACAAAAGGGCCTCACAGAGACAGATGCCTGGTGTCAAAGCCATGGCCTCAAGCTCAATGCCAAAAAGTGCATTGTCATCCCCTTTGGTAAAAACTCTGTACCCATGAGCTACCACATAGGTGGTAGTCCACTTAACACTGAAAGTGTGATAAGAGACCTAGGGACACAGGTGGACAGTAGTCTCTCCTTTGATAATCACATCACCACAGTAGTCCAGAAATCCTTCTACATGACACACCTCATCACAAAAGGTTTCTCATCCAGGAAAAAAGAGGTCATTGTTCCCCTCTACTCATCACTCATTAGACCCATTATAGAGTACAACGCCCCTTTTGGTATGTACCTCGCAAGACATCTACAACAACTGGAAAGGCTGCAGAAATACCTCACAAAGAGGATTACCAGCCTCAAACAGATGCCCTACACAGACTGTCTCAAAAAACTCCAGCTTTACTTCATTGCATATCACCTACTCAGAGGTGAACTCTGCCTAACATACAAAGCTATGTCAAACCCAGAGCTGTTGGCATGCTCCACTTAAAGAAATCCCAATCACTCCGAGCTACATGCTCTAAGGACCTAAACCTTGTCACTACAATAAACAGAACATACCGGAGGGATAGATTCCTATCCCAGAGACTTCTCATGCTCTGGAACAAACTACCTATCTATATCAAACAAAGCTCCTCATTAGCACTCTTCAAGAAAAATCTTGATGATTGGATGGTAAAGAGGAAATCCACCCCGGGGATCACTTCTGTGGCTCTGCTCGACAGGAGCACAGGAAAATAATTTTCTTGGGTGGCAAAAGCCAGGGTACCTTTTTGGCTAGGCTTATATAGGCCCTACGGCCAATAGCCTTGTACCTACCTATGAACCTATGAACCAAGCATTTGTTGCACTTATTTGAACCTCGGTATAGTTCTCTAAGTGCTCCTTGAATCTTCTATTTATTTTCTGTTCCTTGCATAGTATGAGTCAAAATGAAATATCCTCAGTAGCTTTATCCAACTGATAGTCCTGTCAATAATTGCACTTCTTTGCTATGCCATGCCTGCAGATAGCATACTTCTCATGGACATGAGTATAGCCATTTCCCACTGCTTTGACTGCATCCTTGTTTTTCCACAACATATGTAGACCTCAATTATTGCAAGTGTGATGTCTTTCTATTTTAATGAAAATAAATTATTTCTTGTTTTTAACATTCATCATCTTGTCAGCAAAAAATGGATTTAAGCTATGATTAGCATCATTCCAAAAG
Organism: Protopterus annectens; assembly: GCF_019279795.1. Classification (NCBI taxonomy): domain Eukaryota; kingdom Metazoa; phylum Chordata; order Ceratodontiformes; family Protopteridae; genus Protopterus; species Protopterus annectens. The sequence continues at coordinate 81,774,589 of NC_056738.1, read as the reverse complement.
ACGGACATAGAAAGTTTACAGTTTTCTTCTGTTATTGAACATTCCTGCATACTATTCTTGTACATTTTCTGCTGTGATGTTTAGCATCTTTGTATTCTATTGCAGTCCATTTCCAGGCAGCAAATACAGTATTTCATTTAGTGTCAGTTCCTTGGCACATGCAAAGCTTAACAGCAATCTTCAACCTGTTCAACAACATATATTTTAAACTTCATTTTGTTAGCATTTGCTGTAGTGACTGTCTTAAAATTTCCTTGACTGGAAATGGTTCTTCCTTGTTATAGGGAAAGATGTTATGTCTTCTCTAAGTGTTTTGGATGCAAACTGGAGAAAACTTTATTAATCATATTCACTAATGTACCTAAGTCAATGAACACTGATACTAGAGTGTGTTGTATGCAGTCATATTTGGCTGAGCTTTGTCATGGCTGCTTACTATGGTGCAAACAGAGGAATACAGACTGTAATATTTATGATCTCTTTCTTATGGGGTAGCTCTTCTTTCAGCCATGTTTAGTTTATCCAAACTTAAACCCTTCAAAACCCACTACTTCAGTTTTCAAGACTTGTTTTAATCACTTTAGGCTTGTTCTGAGTTTTACTTTAATTTTGAAGCTTATTTTTAAATCTCCATTACCCTGTGGTTTGGTTCTACACCACATGGTAATAATGTCAAAAAACACTAGCTCGGGGCTCCAGAGTTCAGCCATGACTTCTAATCATCGTCTCTATGAGTTTAATCTTCTCCCCATAGCTGCCTGGGTTTTCTGCTGGTACTACAGTTTCTTCAAGCTACCAAAAGGTGCCGTTGAGAGCACAGTGTTTCACACAGCTTTGTCCTTGTGGCTCAGGACATGTCTGAAAAGCATCCAAGACTGATCAGTTCACTTTACATGGTTGACAAATGAATACATTACTGACGGTTGCAATTATCACAAGATACACATTGTTTGCTTTTTGCAAGACAGCTTTTCTTATGTAAACCCCTTCCATAGTTTCTGCTCTATTAGATTACTTTGTAGATTTTTTTATTTATTTTTCATGTTCCATGCCACCGGCTGATCTTCAAGCATGTTGTGCTTATGTATTTATGCTGAGTACTTTAACTACCTAACGTATTCGTAGTATCGCCAGAAAGGCGAGTGTATGCTGTGCCGTGCAAGATGCATGCAGCTGTAAAGCGATTCCAAAATGACTCGTGTTCAAGCACGTTGTTTGCAGGTAAATTAATTGCCTGACAACTTCAGCATTTAGGAGTGCAGGTGCATTTCTGATGCGTTTGGTTAACATTTTATGTTACGGCTTTAAATGATTTAAACGTTCAGAACAGGTGAAAATCCAGATCATGGAGCTCGCTGATTGAATATGAGAGGTTATAAACAAGCTTGGATGCCGTTGTAAAGTCTGGCCAGGGCATACCGCTGACACCAAAATAAATATAATGCAATGCTAAAGACGGGCGGTATAATCGCTGATGCTATTTTTCAGATTTCCGTTTCAGCCTTTCAGGCAGACTAATTAATTGCCTCTCCCAGGCTGCCACAGTTTCTACCCAACCGTTTTGCATGGATTCAAGTGTTTGTACGTCACAAGGTTTCATAGTAACTGACAAGCTAAATCATTTAAATTGAGCTGGAAGGCTACTAATAGCTCCCGAAAGATCATACCCACTGCTTTAAAAACATCATTCTTCCATGTTCTGTCATTTCATGCTGAGGACTAGATTCTGTTTCACTTGACAGGTAATCTTTAATACAGTGTGAATACATATTTGTACACAATACATTAGATATTCAACGTTTAACACTGCGCTGCTGTAATTCTAAATGGTCGATATAAGAACACAGAACAATCGTAGATATACAGTCGTGTTGCTTATAATAAGAATGATATTAAGTTAGAATACATTTAATTTCAGTCGCTATCGTTTCCATCGTTTCGGCATTGCTTGAATTTGGAAACGACTGCTTAACCAGGAATATCAATGTACTAGAACGTGATGGATGCGTCTAAAATGCCCCCTTATCCCCTGCGTGATCTAAATCTGAACACAAGCAGTAGGTATTTTTATAAACTTCTCTTTGAAGGAACTCACTGTAACTTTTAGTGCATCTGCTGGGCTCATTTGGGCTATTCAAGTACTTTTTTTTCAAAAACTGTGAGGGATAGACATTATATCTACAATAAAGGATCAGAATGAAAGGCTTTTTTTGTTTGTTCTTTTTTGTTACCTGTCCTTACCTGTCCTTACTCCGTATTTAAGTGTGTCCCTGCAGTCCACCAGAATCTGTTCCAAAGACTCGGGGCTGTCGCTGAGATCAAGGTTGAAGCCCTCTATACCTTCCAGCAGCTGGTGTGGGTGGTGGAAATCGAGAACTTTAGTAGATCTGTCAAACGTCTTCTTGACATAATTTAAGAGAATGTCAACCACTTCCAAGAGGAACTGCACTGTCTGTTCTTCGCCATTCTTTGCTGGCAGTAAGTCTATAACAGGACAAACAAAAACATTTCACTACAATGAATGACCACAGGTGGTTGTCTTCTTGACTTCAAGTTTAAATAATTAAATATAACTAAATACACCACAAGATTCTCAGAAATTTTAGTCTAGCTTCTGAGTCACCCTTGATTTGATACTTCGTGTTATGTGTCCTAGAAATGAAGCTGTAATCCTCAAAAATAAGAGAATTTAAGCGTGAATATGGGCATACCTCTCAACTTGTACAAAGGCTTTTGAAACGTAAGCATATCCATCAAAAATCTAGGCAGCTAATAAGCATGCAGTCTGAATACCCAAATAGCAGCTTCAGCTTCAAATGGGAAATACAAGTTTAAGAAATTCAGAGTAATAAAAGTGGTGCAAAAATATAAGCATATTATCAGAAACATACGGTGCAAAATCTGTAGACTTGAATGATATTACAAAAATCTACCTCAAACTGCTATTTAGTTTTACTTCTGAAAAAGTGATGTAAAGTGCGAGTCCTCGCTATTTTTATATTATTGCCAGTATTTTGTCCTGCAGTCTAATTTCCTGTGTAATAAACAGCTTCAAAATCTCGAGCTGCGGGAGGGAGATTTAGAAGACTGCGTGAAGGGGGTAAATAAAGCTGAAAAGTAAGTACCCGCTTTCAAAATAAGTACAGCTGAGAGTTCTACAACCGGGAAATACATGCCCCGAAACTACTGAATCTCAAGAGTATTCAAGGTACAGCGATCTGGGAGTTACTAGACATTAGCAGCGGGGCATGTTATTTTAAATGTGTAAAAGCCACTTTCTAAGTGCGTTGCTACTTGTGTTAAATCGCATTCAAATGTTAATAGTTGTTGAGCTGGCGAACTTCCGATAGGGGCTCCCACTTTATGTTACTTTTTGCCTCTATCTTTGTTATCTTTAACTTTATTCTGCTGCTGAATTTTTTTTTTCAATATAAATATAATGTGAACTGCAATGACTAGATACCCCCCGTGTATTGTAATTGCCGTTGTGTATTAACTTTAAATCGAACCCAAAGCCAAAACTAGCATTTTGCAAGTGGAAAGTCGTCGTTTTCTGAACTATGAACTAGCAAATTGCGAGTGCAATATAATAGTCAAGTAATGTTATTGTTTATGATACCGCTTTTAGTCGAGCCATTTTAGAAAGAACGACACCATGACGGTAGGGTTGCCACCTTTTCAAATGCCCAAAGTGGGACATTTTTGGTACAAATGTCAAGTTTTGCAGGGCAAAAGATAACCCATGGCCAGTACAAAGGACAGAACTTCACTTTTTTGCCTAAATAAAAGCTTATTCTTGTAGCATTTTAGCTGCTTGTTCTGTTTCTTATAAAATGTATGTGTTTCAGATACAGAATAATTGATGCAACTATTACATAAAATATAGAAAATAATTTTGTCCTAAAAATCTCAGGACATTTGCCATTTTTTTCAATTGTTTGCAGGACACAATTGCCCAAAAAGGGACTGTCCCTCGCAAAGTGGGGCAGGTGGTAACCCTACGTGACGGGCATTTATCTAGCAAAACTTAAGTGCAAAAAGTAAAAGATCGATTGAAAGAAAAATATTCAGGTTTCATAGCCATTGTTACACACATCTTCAAAAATCTTATCTATGCAAAGTTTAAGCGACAGTTACATGTTTTAACACGACTGTCAACGAAAAACGCTGAATCCGCAGGAAGAGTAGTGCAAGTTGTTTCATGCATATTACTTATAAGCAAAAGCGTTCAACAATGTTAACGGTTTGAATCCCACAGCTGATAAGGACGGTGCTCTGTTGTTAAGTCAAACAAATGGGTTGTGGCTACTAAATATACTGACTGCATATATTTACTGCTAAATCCGTAGGTATTTGTTGATGTAAAATAAAAAGGGCAGAACAGTATTCAATAACAATTCTTGTGTGATTCAATACAAATTGAGTTAACTGTGTTCTACACTCCAGCAAGAATATATGAAAACTGCAAAGACCACCACACCAGCCTGAATGTACTCAGTCTAAGTAACTAGGTACCCATAAAATACTGCACCTCTTGCATAAAGGTTGGAGAAATCGGTGTCCTGTCGTTGGAATAGTCTGCCTCCTTTCTCGTTGTTCTCACAAGCGTCCAACAGTGTTTTCCCACTGGACTGGCGTTCTTTGAAGGAACTCACGATACGACTCTTGTCATCCAGGCTGTTGTTTCTTTGCAAAAACCCTGCGTTATTGCAAGAAAGAATATTTGATTTCTTACTGTTTCCCAGCATATTTGTAACACACCTTCGTTATGCAAATGTTGTTAGCTCTGGCTATTTTTTCTTTGGAGACCCAAAGTGGTTCTAAGAACCGTATTTAAATGCAGGATATTTGCCTGGAGGAGGCTGCGTTTCCAGTGACATCAGCGAATGGGAAGCTGAAGAAGCACATCCATGCAAAAACAAATCCTTGTCATTTACTATGGCAGTAAATTTTCATTAAGCCTTCCGGACAGCTTCCACATCAGTAAACAGCAGTTAAGGAGTAGTTGTGGATCTATAAACGGAGGATTGTGTAACAGAGCATTTTGCCTAGACAATTTATCAGTATGAGGACTAAGCCGATGAAGCGGGAGATGATTATGATTATGGTAAAGCCAGTTTTTATCCCTCTTTGCAATGCTAGCAGCACACATAGAATGAGCTTTAAGAATTGCCGCATCATTTATTACAGATGACAGTTCCAAATCTCGATTACTCTAACTGGGTCAAAGTATCGTGTATGGTGTGTGTGTGTGTGGGGGGGGGGTACTTGATTTGTCTGGGAACCGTTAGGTCTTCTCTGATAATAATGCATCCTTCTAAGAAATATACTTCATTGTAGGTACATATGTGTTTCGAGAGAGGGATTATTGGAACTTGTCTCAAACTATTTTCGACCAGTTTGCACGCTGCAGCTGACATATACATCCAAAAGAATGATTTACACGTGTGATGTTTTAAATATGGGTGCGTTGCACCCTCTCTTACCTTTTAAGACAAAATATATAAACTATTTGGCTTTTGCAGGGTAAGCCAGTTTAGTATTATACAGATCCCAAGCTACGGTACTGACTTCTTTCTACCATCATCCCTTACCATATGAATACTGAAACCACCCGGAGCAAAGGCAACCGTGCGTTACTTTATCAGTTCTGCTTGCTGGAGTAAATTAAAAGGAAGATGAAACATGCCCTCGAGGTTAGAGGGACTGGCTGCCATTCAGAAAGTGGGCCATTAAATCCCTTTCAGCTACTCTACAGCATTTCAGCTGGATAGATCAGCGAAGATGAGGTTGCCGTTCTCCACATTTAGTTTCAGAAAATACAATTGCCAGAAGCAGACTTACTGCGTTTGTTTTCACAATCTTTCTATACAGAAAGTTAGTCACTGATTAAAATGACGGTCGTTTTCCGATTATTTGCCTAGTTTCTCGCTCTTCATTCATTCAAAATCAAACAAGTTAGGCACCAGGAACTAGTGTATCACACAGAAACAGAAAGTGGCTTGTCTGTGTAAACGTACAGTGCATATAGGATTAAAAGAAAATATATGGTTAAATATCTTAAAATCTCCTTAAAACAAGAGTCGAGGTTTTGTTACCAGGATATTTGAAATTTACATCAAGAGAAGTTCAGTTGCTTGTTATATGTCACATAGCAACGGAAATACAAGCTTTACAGTTGGCAAAATTAATGTTTTTATTATATGCATACTTGATGTGTATGAACATATATACACATTCACACACGCACACACGCACACTCAGGGAACTACCACATCGACAATACACTCCTAAGAGCTGGCGTAGTAGTTCGGGATTTTGGAACTTATGTGGGCAGTGACCTAATTTTTGACAAACATATGTGTGTATTGTTGTATGAAAGTACTTCTGTTTTGCACAACTTATAAATAAAGGATTGTGTCTTGATGTCGGGACGTCATCGCCCCCTTTACTCAGCCCTCATTAGGCCAATCATTTAATATAATGCCCCACATGCAACAACTGGAGCAACCACAGAGATCACTTACTAAAAGGATACCAGGCCTAAAGATGTCCTACATGGACAGACTCAAAAGTCCTGTCAGTGTACTCTGTATCTTATAGACTGCTAAGAAGTTACCCAGGCATCCTCCGACCCATTACTGGTGGATTTACTGCACATCAACAAGCCAAATAGCATCAGAAATACTCGGTTTAGGGATCTAAACCTCTTCTGCAACATCAACAGAACGGTTGGGGGGGGGGGGGGGCAGGTATATCCAAAGGAAGATACTGCTTCTCTGGAGCAGACTTTTAGTCCATGTAAAACAAAGCTCAACCCTGTCCATATTCAAACACAACTTGGATCTCTGAGTGGGAAACATCAAGTGCTGCCCCTTTACTACTAATAGACAGAAGCAGCTCCTAAATGCTTTATCCTATGCATTGGTCCCCTCAAATTATCTATGGTATTATCTCAATTGTTATACGGGTTGGAGACAGTGGCATTGACAATAAGGCAGGAGTCAGAGTTTGACGTGGCAGCATTGAAGATGTTAAGATTAGCACTGGGTGTGACGAGGATGGACAGAATTAGGAATAAGTATATTAGAGGGTCAGCCCAGGTTGGAAGGTTTGGAGACAAAGCCAGAGAGGCAAGATTACGTTGGTTTGGACATGTGCTGAGGAGGGATTCTGAGTATATTGGGAAAAAGATGCTAAGGATGAAGCTGCCAGGTAACAGGAAAAGAGGAAGGCCTAAAATAAGGTTTATGGATGTGGCGAGAAAGGACATGCAGGTGGTTGGTGTGGCAGAGCAAGATGCAGAGGACAGGAAGAAATGGAGACAGTTGATCTGCTGTGGTGACCCCTAACGGGAGCAGCCGAATGAAGAAGAAGAAGAAGATTATCTCAGTTATTCTCATTAGGGATAATATAAAATTATTGACCATGGGATGGGTAGGGCCAAACTATAACCAAATGGGATAGATTAGAGCACAAAAATGGAGACTAGCTAGGCTTAAAATGGTCGACAAGGGAAGCTAGCCTAGTACTTATCCATGAATCTATATAAAACACACAGAGATTCACATAAAGGCACTCGTCACTGGTTTGTCGCATTATCTCATAAAAACGGGGGTCCCATTAATGACTGTTTAGCACATTGATCATTCCTGTCCTTCCACTGAAGAATAGCAGTCTGTGGCTCGAAAAGGCAGAAAAAACTAATACTGTGATTCCCTTCATCACTGAAAGCAGTATTTGTTGCTTGCTCTTAGAAAACATAATATATCCCTCCTCCTCAAACTGGGAAATAGCTAAATTATGAATAATTGGTCATATATGTGAATTAAATGTAGCACCGTGGGTGAAAATGCTGAGGTTACCACCATGTCAGAAGTGTTTTCCAAAGTACAGGAACATCAAGAAGTGGCCTACAGGGCAAAATATAAAAGAAGAGTTAACTTTGTACTAAGGTATCCTTCCTTTTTACTGTAATACCACCCACCCTCAATAACTGTGGTTTGGAAGTTTCATTTTTAAATCTAGGATGGGGTAAGTGGGGTGACAGCGCTTAATTACAAGTATCCTTGTCTATAGTGAGGGTGGTTATATAGTCTTTTTAAAGAGAAGACTGTCTCATCTGCCTCTGATTTTGCAAAATGTCCATGATTTTGCCTCATAGTTTTGCACTGTCCCTAGTAAACTTTGTTTTTCTGGTAAGTCCTTTAGAATTATTAACATTAGCTTTCATATTTCTCATTGTTCAGAACATACACTGTGATATAAATTTCCATGTTCTAGTAACTGTTCATAGGTGTTTATTAGGCTAATGGCCCTGGAGCCTTTACAAGCCTAGCCCATAGGATTACCCTGGCATCGTGCCACCCAACCTTAGCTCTTAGTGCCTCTGTCGAGCAGAGTCACTGTATTGATCCCCGGGGTGAATTTTCTATTTCCCATCCACTCATCAAGATTTCTCTTGAAGAGGGACTGTGAGGTGCTCTGCTTGACATGTATGGGAAGTCTATTCCAAAGCGTGGGCAGTCTCTGGGTTATGAACCTGTCCCTCCTGCATGTTCTGTTGATTGTAGTAATGAGGTTGAGGTCTCTGGACCCTGTGCTGAGGAGGGATTGGGATTTCTTTAGATGTAGCATTTCTAACACAGAGCTGGGTCAGACATGACTTTGTAAGTCAAACAGAGATTGCCTCTAAGTAGGCGATATGAGACAGAGACTACTGGGAGTTCTTTGAGTCTGTCCATATAGGACAAGTGTTTAAGGCCTAGGATCCTCTTTGTGAGTTACTTTTGTGGCCTCTCCAAGTGTTGCAAGTGCTTAAGAGTTAAGTAAATTAGAGTGATATTTTACATATGCCCCTGTTTTTGAGCCTTTGTTTCCCGTCATTTGGGGCTTTATCCCTGATTCTTGAGCAAAGAGTTGAGAGTTATAAATGCTGATAAACCTGTAAAATCTTACTTAAAATTAAACACAAGTGGGAAGAAGTTGTAAATACTACAGCAGGACGCTGCTGTAACTGAAACTGTTATCTGTGCAAAAAGCTTGGAGAATGTGCGAAAAAATGGGTCTACTTCGACCCAAAGCTCATCTGTGCGAATCGCAAGTGAGCAAATCCACTGCAGCGAAAAAGCACTTTCGAAAATTCCATTTCACCGAAGCAGGGGTACAGTGGGGTACGGGGATAAACGCGTTTCCTCACTGTAGTGCGATCGCGGAAGTAGGGAGAGTGTGGGGGGCCCACATAGGGGTGCAGGGGACGCGCCCCCCCCCCCAAAAAAAACGTGTGCAGTGCGTTTTATGTTTTTTTTTCAGATCGGTGAAGTGAAATTCGCTGAAATGAACTTCCGCTAAAGTGGATTCGCTCACTTGCGATTCGCACAGGTGAGCTTTCGATGGATCAAAGTAGAACGGGAAAAATACACTTTACTACTGCATGGTCTCGGTTTTCTGACAAGTCACCAGAAGATGGCAGTAGGCTCCAGGAAAATACCCCGCTACCTCCTATGTTTTGTTTTATAAAATGTCAAAATAAGTTCTTTCAGTACTTGAAATCAGACTCATGTTTGTTAAACAGCAAGCAAAAGCAAAGCACAACTAAGCAAAATGCGCAACTCTTATTTATTTATTTATGACTTTTCTTATTAGTGTTGATATATAACTGCTGCCCTAACGCTTTCAAACGTCTTAGTGAATCACAATGTAGTTTACTGATGGCTTAACAAAGATAGTGTATCTATAGCAAGCTGCAAAAGCAAAATATTAAGTATATTTATATAACTCAGTAAATTTGCTTACCACAGATCTTGAGTCCAATTTTCTTTGTACATCCATGAGCCACACCACACCAGGTATCATATGCTATAAAGGGAAAATACAGTAATGAACACAATAACACTGATGAGTTTTTAACTAAATTATGACGTTATGTAAAAAGCAGTTACTTCAGTCTTGCCTTCATGGACCTCGCTTGAGATAATTTGCAGTCCTGTTTCCTAAGCAAGTGGCTAACCTCTTAATGTTTCACACCATTAATCATTTTTAAAACATACAGTACTTCATCACCTGTTACCATACCTTCTGCAGCATTATTTTCTCCAGCAAGAATATGTTGTAATCATTATTTAGACAGGAAAATGAGCTGTTAATCAGAAGTGGATATGTTTAAAAAGTATCCTGTCGTTAACACAGGAGCTGTCAGTAATAGTAGAATTTGATCATGCCTGAAATAGTCTTTGATGACCTGGGCTGTGCCCTTGGGCTCGAGCCATGCCTGTGACACATCCCACCATAACCCATATAAGCTTGCCGTTGATTATTGTTTAAATTACTTATGCGACACAAATATTCAGAAATTACAAACCTCTTGCCATTTTCCTTCCTCTGCACATCCCTTACACAAACCACTGATGTCTGATTAAAAGTGGAGATGATATTGACTAAATTGAAGAAGAAACCCACAAACATAACTTTTCAGAGTCCTTAACAAAAAAGGCAGTCAAATGGACTCAAATTCATTAACAAAACCTTTTATTAAAAATGGCTGCTTATCCGTTCGATCTATGTACCCTGATGGCGTGTGTCACAATATACAATTTTATTATACCCCAATAAAGCCCACTTTCATGAAACACACTAACCCGGGAACACGTGACTATGCCATCTGGCTGGAGGTCAGTCCCCCTTGCCCCGCCACACACCACAACACACACCAGTTCTAAATGTTAGCCATTATGTGTCTGTTTTCTTCCTTTACACTGAAACTATCTGTACCTGCTTGATTAACAGACATTCATTTGTAATATCTATCCGTATAACATTTCAGCCTCCAAAATGTATTTTTCCTCTAAAGGCTATCAACAACCTACTGTCGCTTGAAAGTAGGACACTTCGTAAATAATCATTAAGTGCCACCACTGTGGTTTTGTGGGTGGCTACTTCATCACTCCCCTCAGATTACCCTCCATTTGAAACAGCCTGGTCCCTCTTTCTTTCAACTTTAAAACGGTAAAACCTTTTATTTCACCATAAGGACTCCCTTGAAAGTGGTTGACAACGTATTTCTACTGTCTACAGTTTTGCTGAATGACTACATTTGGTCTTACATTTTGGTATGTCTTTCACAAAATATGTGTTTTTCTCACAAATCAGTGAGGACTGCAATAACTAAATAATGGCACATCTTGAGATTCACATATCCTACAGAAAAAAATACATGGTAATTCAAAACCTGTTATTATAGCAACTTTCTAAGTTTATAAGATAATTTTTTTAAATCTCTGTTTTCGGATCTTTGTCCCCCATTGTTTTTGGCTTTGTCCTGTGCGGATGAATTGGTCACCCACTTATCAAAAGACCGTTTTAAAAATATACAAGAAGAAATTTTATTGTGCTAAGATGTTGAGAGATATGGCTGACCAAAGATGGAGAGGTACCGCATTATGACTTTGTCTAAACTCCTGTTTCCAAACATTTATCATACCCCAAGTCACCAGAAAATAAAGATTATTCAAGAGAGTGCCATGGACTTCTCACCTGGTGGATGTGCCCCCCATCCCTCCCTCACCTCCAACAGCATAACCAGGACTTGATGATCAACCAAAATAGTCACCTTTGTCTACACCCTCATACAGCGAAACCACACCTCTGCAGAAATTGGCCATATAACCATGGCTACAGTGATGGCCAAATGACTGGAAATGTGAATCCTTCTGTCACGGACACTGATTGCCAAATATCCAGCACAACAGTTAAGCGATTATCTGTGGGCCTAAGAGAAATGCCTAACCAGGAAAGTATCAGTTTAGTCAGATATTCTCTGTGTTATCTTGATTTATTCTCCTTAAATGGAAACGTTTGGTGTTTCTTCCTGAAGACGAACCTGTTTTATCTTCCAATGTGTGTGTGTGTGTATATATACATACATGTATTGTGTGTGCTCACAAGTCTCCTCCTCTACTACACATTTACTACATACGAATTTTCTGCCCCACTGTGAAACAGAAAGCCTGCAGTTTGTCCCCTTGGAATGTATGTGAATAAGTGCAGACAAAACAAAGGGCTGTTGGCGATAGATGTGGCAGTACAAGGGACAAATTAGCTTACGCAAGTCTAAGTGCGTGCATTCTTTCAAGAAAAAAAACGCAGCAGCTGGTTTGACGTTTTATAAACTCGTGAGACTGATTTTACAAACCGGTGACAGTATATTAGCCCAAACGTCCACATTTGTTGAAAAGCAGATGCGTTAAGCTTAATTGCACACCTACTCGCGAGTGGTGTGCGCGTGGGCTGGCGGGGGGCTTTTGCTAATCTGTGGGTGGAGCGCACGACCTGAAAGTGGCGAGCAAGGATCCAGCCAGGCACGTTCTGTGTATTGACCTATGTATATTTTTTTGGACTTCCAAAATTACTTGATTGGAAAGACAAAATGAAGGTTATGCCGTCGTAACCACTACCTACAATAAAAATCTGACAATAAACCAAGTTGCTTCCTACAATGTGTCACATCGGCACTAGACACAAGTAGCAGATGCTCTAATTCAGGTCATAGTATAATTACTTCAGTAGCTTTGAGTTTGACCCCCCTCCTCCTAAAAATAGCCGTGAAAGTGAAAAAAAACAGCCTTTTAAACTCTTATTTCTGTATAAAAAGCCTTCAAATTTAACCGTAACATCTTTATTAAAAGAAACAGAATGCATTCCATTGTCTTAGCTGATTGTCATTCTAAATACTATAAAATTAAGTTTATTTAGCATCAATTGCTACGACAGAATCGTGCATACACTTAGGGTTAACACCCGCCAGTCTTTACGAAGTGCAGTCTATATTAGACTACTTATGTCCTGCGGGGAAATGGAAATTACAAATGTCCTGAGATTTAAGGCAAAATATTTCCGAAGTTGCATAAAATGCTTGTTTTGCATTTGAGCCATAACAATGATAAGAAACAACATAAGAAAAAACTCAAGTTATGCAAGAGTGAATTTTTGTAAAAAAGCGAAGTTCATTCCTTTCCATTGCTTGTGGGCACAGTTTTATAATTCATAAAACTCAGGCTTCTATGGAAAATGTTCCACTTGGTCACATAAAAAGTGGCAGTCGTATTTACACCTAAATATGTCGAACGATTTGAAACTTTGCGTTATTCCTGGCTAAACCACCTACTCCCTTACATCACCCTAAATTAGCTCTTTCTTACAGCTGCAGTTATTTACTGCTAAAAGCTAACTTAGTTCAGCAATGTTTCATTTAGCAATATAAACACATATACTTCTTTGACAGATAGTTATGGAGACTGCTTTGCCCTTCCTTGACAAACTGTATCACACTGTTCTCAGTATTAAGTCATGCTGTTTAATTTTCATCTCAGACAGTGCCAATTTTGTTAAATTTGTAATTATTGTTAGGTGGTTAATTACTTTTCTGATGTTTGCTTTCTACAGTATTAATCTAATTAATATGCGTTTCAACTTGATTGTTCAATACTGCCTATTTATATGCATGGAGCTTTTCTGCCGGGGCTCCGCTGAAAATGGGCTTCAGGCCCAATCGGACATATCCCGGTAAACAAATTATCATCGAGTAAATCAACTGTTATTAAGCCTTCACAGGGCTTCCGTGGCATATTATGGAAACAGATTACGAAACTTTTCCCCCGTGGAAATTTGAGGTGTGCCCTAATCAGGGTTCGAACGTAGGACTACTTGCGCCTTACCCTCGACGCTATATATCTGACGAGTAGATTTTCCACACAGTGCTTAAAAAGACAGGGAAAAAGTCGAATATCCGGGATGTGTACCATTCCCATAGTACTTACAGAGACTCGAAAGGCTTGCCGTATCAGATGAAATATGACATCTGTAAATGTTCTTTTAAACGCCGCCCTGTTGTGTTGGAGTGGTGTATGCAGTCTTTCTTTATTGTTACTTTTATTAGCTTCATCATTATTGTGAGATATCTTTTGCAAGATGAGGATCACAGTAACACTGACAGCTAACGGTATCCATCAATCCATCCACAACCCCCTTTCGCAGGTTTGTACATGGGGTCGGGGGTGTCTCTTCAACAGTGACAGTCATCTCGAACCAGTGTTCACACCGTTGGGTGACAGGCAATAAAACATAATGTCTTGTGACTTACTATACAAAAACAGGGTATACCTGGTCCAGTACTAGTATATTTCATTTTTGTCAATCAAGATAAACAGCCGTGCAACAGTGACCAAACAATAAAACTCTACGTTTGAAGTGTGGTGGAAGCTCTCAGGCATTCTCCCATATCATAATATAACTTATTGAGCAAACGCGGGCATGTAATATTATACATTTCGATTTATTTTATTCCACTTATACCGAAATGCATTTGGTATCAGTGTAGAAGATTTGCAAAATAAAAGTAATAATGTACAGTTTCGTCTAGCATCTTTGTTAAAGAACAGCATTTAAATATTATTTTTTCACGGAACACTATATCAAAAAAGAACAAACAAAACGTGCTGAGATACTATTTTTTGTGGCAAACAATTGTATTTAATTTGTAACTTGGCAAGAAATGGCAATTTATTTGACGCCAGAAAGAATTTCCATGTCATAGTGAGGTCAACGTGTGTGTGTGTGTGTGTTTGTGTGTCGTCTCCATCCTTTGTACAAAAATGAAACATATATATTAATATGTTCATCCATTCGTTTATTTATTCAGTTCTGGAGCTAAGGTTTGTTGAGCAATTATAACACTAATAATTCATTACTTTTCCTTTTGCAACACGATATCCCTGCAATGTAATGAACTTGTTTTAAGTCGAATTTGTTTTTAGTACACCTTATGAAACGGGGTGGGGATTTTCGATTTTGCATATAAATTATTCAATATAAACAGTGTATAGTTATGCATACTATATACGGAAACACTTACAAAATACGTATTCCATCCTACCAATCTGAATTTTTTAAATAAAAGAGACGAGAAATTTAGGTAACAATTACCTGCCAGATTACTATTTGAACAAAACGACTACCTTAAGTTTATTTAGTAACCTAAGTACCCCCCCCCAACACATACACACGCGCGCGCGCGCACGTCGTATCCCTTGTGATTTTATTGTATTAACAGATTACACTTCTCTCTGAAGTACCTTTTTGATTTCAAATACACGTTTTCAAATGACAAAATGTACCTTATACCGGTATAAAGTCTTAGTTGTATTGTACACCTGTAGGTGATTTCAGGCTGTCTTATGATTGGCTTTTACTTGACCTGGGAAAGAAGAATTGGTCATACCTCTCCAACTCTAAGTGCAAGAGATGTGGTCAAAGTTTAAAAAAATAATGGAGGGGCGAAGCCCCCCAAAAAAAAAAAATCAGGAATACATTTTAAATATATATATATATATATATCTCTTGGAAAGCTGTTAGAATAACAGGTTTTGCATTAGCATGCATTTATCGAGGGATATGAAGTATGAAACGCAAATGTATGCCATTATTTAGTGACTTGAATTTGCGAGAATCTATAAATTTTATGTAGAACGGACCAAAACATGAGGAAAAAGTCTAGACAGTCTGCGAAAATCTGATCAATTGAGGGGAACATAACTGGTGGCATATGTGAGGTTGAGGATGATTTGTACAGTTACTCTATATTAAAGTTTGATGTATGGTTGCTAGTACTAGATCGATTTTTAAAAACAAATAATTTAGTTTCTTTTACTGAATATACGAAAAAGATTGTGCGCATGCTTAAACATCTATTTTCAACAAAACACTGTAATAGAACCACATACTTAATTTAAAAGAAAACTCTACAAAAATATAAGAAGGAAAAGAAGAATTGAGCATTCATTATTTCATTAGTCTGTCTTCCTGTCTGACTATCAAACAGTCTGTGTTATTTTGGTTAAGGTCTCTATTGCATTGCTATGTAAAATTAGATTGCACTTTCTTCTGAGTACCTACTTATTTTATGTGTGTGTGTGTGTGTGTGTGTTATCATTTATTTATTTATTTATTTACTTATTTATTTATTTATTTTGAACAAAGTGGGGAAGGCTTATTTCTGGCAGCCGTAATACTTCGAGTTACGTTTGTAAGTCTTTGAATAGTAGATATATAATGCAAAACAGACAATAGGATGGAAACCTGTTTGTTTGTTACCCCCCAAAAAAGCTGTGCTTTAGGGAAACATCCACATTTCTTAAATACCCCCCTTAAACTGTCCAAAGACTATACTACCGGTATTAGACTTAAATAGAAAACCGAATAGTGAATGGCTGAAATGGATAAGTAACACACTAACAAAAATCAGATTTTATAAAGGGTTATCTTTATGAAATGAAATATGTTATATTTACAGCTGAAATACCTAAATTGTGTTTACTGATGCTGTACTGATAATAACAATTAACAAAAAAAAAATTATGGAGATGCCTTAATTTGGGAAGGAAGACAACTGAGCTGCGGGGCGGTGATCGGTATTTTGTTACTGATGTTGATAAAATAAGCTAAAAATATTTCCTTCCTCTTGAAACAAACGTGACATTTTTACCAGGTAGTTTTATCTGTTGTAATAAACTGATTCTTGACTAAATCAAGCCCAAGCTCAATTAGATACCCCCTTGCTCTTTTCAGCAGCATCATTGTGTTCAGCATTGAGGGCACAGTGGAAGCATCCCATTAATCCAGCTATTTGCCCACTCATAGGCCACAGAATAATATTTCAATCAGCTAGACAGCACCACATTTATACCACATGCCTTACACGAACATATTCAAGTACAACAACAGGGTAAGAAACAACACATCTTAACTACAATCGAAGTAAATTATTCGTATGACGTTTTATTTCAGAGTATGTAACACATAGCTAACAAACTGAGCTCTGTTTTGAGATAATAATATTTAACAAGCAGCATGAACTGCATAATTGTATTCAGATAATTTTATTTTATTTATTGTTTTACATTTTCTTTTGTGTACATCTGTCAGTTTTTCTGTCGCTTCCCATCTCTCACTTGCAGACTTTACAGACTGGTAACGAGTACATGCAACAAACTAACACAATCAAAACATGATTTCATTTTTGTTTGATTTAAGACAAAAGGAAGCAAAAACTTACTTGTTGGCCTTAAATTTGTAGCACTGGAGTCTTGCGGAGGGCCGGAGGGAGAAATGGAGGAGGAGGCAGGGCCAGGCGATGCCATAAGTCAAGTCACTAAGATCCTCAGTCTCAATTTTTTTCCTGCTCCGGATGGTGCCGGTTTGGTCGCGAAGATAATCAGGACCTCGCTGCAAAAAAAGTAGGAGTTTTGAACAACCAATGTTTTTCATTACTGGTACGCCCCTGGAGTCTCCTGTGTTGGTCGTTTATTTGCAAATTAACATCCAGGCATATCCAGGGTTGAACTTGTGTATAATGGGCAGTGACTACGATCTTAGGGTCGAGTCAGGTTCTAAGATCTCAGAGTTGGGCTATAAATGACTAACAGGATTTGGATGAAGACAGCAGCTTTATTATTAAAAAAAGCAGGATGCATACCCCCCAATGATCCTAAACCTGGGATTAAAATGCACAGGTAAACTGAAGTTGCTGCTAAATCATCAGTCACCGACTGCTTTGACTGGAAATGTAAGCGGTCTGTAGATTTCGCTCTCTTTAAGACCACCATTCTAAGTGGATATCTGGCTGACCAAGGTCTGAAGGGTATAAAACAATGCTAATTGGAGCAAGGAGAACAGTCCACATTTTCCTCATAAACTAATAATCTTACTTCGAGAACCTTGGTCTGAAATATAAATCAGTAAAAAGTAGACATAATTTACATATATAGTTACATATCTACTTGCATAGTAAAGTCTGTACTATGTACCAAATCAGTTACTGCTCTAGAAAAACTAAGACAGTTCTTATTTATTTAAAATGTTGCTTGCAGTAAAAAGAGTCTAAGTAATCAACACGTAGAGGAGGAAAACAGTTATTTTAAGCAAATACCTTAAAAGCAGGCATTCAATTAAATATTTGGCATTTCCCTCACCCTTGACTTTGCATGTGTAATTATAGCCCTTCATAACCAATCGATCCCATTTCCCAGTGTAAATTGTTACAGCTACTGTAATGACAATCAATTGTTCCTTTTAAATAACCAGGATATGATGACCGGGGTTTACATCTTACACTCCCCTTCTACCCATCACGTAACACCAGGTGTTCTGTTTATCTAACGCTCAATGTTCATTAACATTTTTTCTATTATATGTATTTTCAAAATCTTTTTGTAGAAGCTGTCCGCACATAAGATACGGCCCGGGTTAAAAATTAAAGTCTCTCTCTGACACACACATAATATCTATATATCTAGAGCTAGATCTATATCCATCTATATATATCTATATATTTATATAGATAGATAGATAGATAGATAGAGTGTAAACTGCCCAAAATTCATGTCTATCTGAAAGTCTAAATAAAATGTGCAAGAAGAATTTTTACCAAGATACCCAAGAGGTAGAAGCCAGTCAACCAGGCATGTCCCGGACAATTTATCATTTTTTTCTTCCCCAAAGCAGTATGCAGACTGTGTGACAGGGTACCAGACCATGAAATCTCGAGTAATTATATCGATGTCCAGAGAGCACTGGAATAATGACTCTTGTCAACCTGAGACCATTTACAAAATCTTCTTCCAATGAGCCATCAAAAGTGATCGGCAGTCCAACCACTGTTACTTCTTCATCCTGGAACAGACTTTTCGGCACAGGCACTTGGAAAAAATGACTCAATGCATAATTTGACTTATAATTGACAGCACGTGGGTAATTTGGACCAAATCAAAATAATTTTGTACGAAAAACACAAACACACGCACACACGCATGCACACGTGTGTGTTTTGTTGTGTTGTGTGCATATAGTGCGTTTGTGGTACGTAGTAAAGTAATTTAAGGACAAAAGCCAAAAGACACAAAATTTATTTTACTATGGACTCGTGGAGTACATATATTACAAATAACTAACAATGCAGCAGCTGAATAGTATAGATGGACAGAATTAATAAAGGAACTTTCGAACAACATTTTACACTGATTACTTACTTATCTAATTATTAGCTCGTTAATCAAGTCAACAATCAACAGGGTTGTGCGAATTCTTCAGGGAAAAAAACAGAACGATAAACCACCAACAACCTGAAGATGCGCCATCTTCTGTAAAAGATGCCTTTCATTTCAATAAGGTAGTTAACGCAGTTCAAAATAATGCAATTAAAATAAATCCATTCAGCACAGAAAAAGAGACCAAATACCCACATAAAATGGTAGTACTAGGGTTACACTTACCAGTACGTCTCACAAATGCAACATCTATGTTAATCCATGTATCTGTAGTAGCAGTGTTCACTTATGTCATTCATCGAAATTTTGTACAAATGTAAAAAAGATGGATTTGTCGCCAGCAGAGTTACCAGTTTCACGCTTCTTTATGACTGAAAGGGAGACCACTTACCGTTCTAGTGCCGGCAACCAGCTGCAAGTGTCCAGTTTAGAAGATTCCAGCCAAGGTAATGTTCGACAAAAAACACATTTGCGGAGAGCAGACAAAACAGCTAGGCACTTGTTTATAATTCCGTGCAAATAATGTCCACAAGCTTGGATGAATAATTCCACCAAACTGGTACCCCGTTTGTTTCTTGCTATACCAGCCCCTTCAGAAGCTGTGCGCTTTTTAAAGTAAGGGTTGCCTGCTTAGCTGTGTCTCGACGCAGGCATGAGTCACACCACCACCTCCTCTGCTCTCAGAAGGAGCTCGGCAACGCACACCGGAGAGGTTGGTTTGCGCACATCACGGGACCAGTGGCGCCTTCCCAAGGCTAACGTGACTCTTTTTTTGCAGGTGTTTTTGTTTGCCTCTGGGGCTTTATACCTCTATTAAGAACCCAAATCACGGAGTGAAGCTCGTTGAGGGTTACTTGATGACTCAGACAATTACGTAGAGAGCAACTACTCTAGCAAATAGGGCAACTTTGCCACACTTAAAAATAGACACTGTTTTCTATTTAACTTGATGGTGATTTTTGCATAGCCATCAATATATACATTTAGCCAAATAAGGCACGTATTCACTAAACTTACACACCTTCTAAATATGCGATTCCAGCTGCATTTTTCTAAAAAAGGGCCAATACGCCAGGCTATAATGCCAAGGACTTGCACTGCTATTCAGTTACACAGATAACCTTGGTCCCTCTACCCAACCGAGGTGAGAGCCCTAGCACCACATAAAAACGTGGGCACACGCATGTGCTTAATAGGAAACAGAAAATGTATTTTGTTCACCACTAAATAGTACTTTTACATTGCTTTTAAGTGTCAAACCCTGGAAGAAAACAAGGACAGTTCGAAGCAGAGTAGCTCTCACATGAAACTATGTGTGCGTGGAGGGGGAGGGATAACGGGGAAGGTACTTTTCACCTTTGTAAATTCACTACCTTCATATCACTCGGATAAACATGCCAGTTTCATTCGCTTCTTTTTTTCTGTATATTTCAACACAAGCTACACGTTTATTCTAATGTTGGAACCGGGACCGCTTTCTGTTTTGAGTTGCTTATTGTACTCACTACTCACTGTCCCCCCCCCCCCCTCCTCCCCAAAAGGGAGCTCAGTTGTCCCCACACCCCGCTATCTTTATGTACTAAGAAAATCATAGAAGATGGTCAAAAAGAGGCCACTTTTTATTTTTCACAACAGAAGGTCCTTATATACACTAGACCCTATATAGTTAGTGCTATAGAAGTTTTGCATATGCTTAGTTTGTTTATTAAATAAGGTATGTCCCACAGACAAATCTGACTTTATGAGGACTATCAATGAGTGTAAAAGAGTTGTGCTAAATTTGAGAGCTAAAATCAAATCGCTATGCATAAATTTTAGCAGGGGTATGGCTGTCTCTATTAGGAAATTTGAACGCTAAATCAGAATAATAACTAAGAAGTTAAAATGGCAATAAAAGGTTAAACGAGTTACAATGATGTCTGCATAGCCTCCTGATATTTTGTCACATCTGTAAAACCAACAAAAGCTAATGCAGCAGTCTTAAACTATGAGGGTAATAAATTCAAAGATATTTCTATGACCCTGTTAGGGTGAAGATGATAATGAACATGAACAATATAAGCACTAGAGGTTTCAGCAGCCCAGAGCAGATACTAACTCAAGATACTATTCCTTGCTTAAGAATTCAGTACAATCCCATATTTTGCATCAACATCTATTTTGGACAATAAGTATAAAACTCAGATTTCTGGATTGATTGACTGTAATCCTGAATGATTTACCAGCAAATCAGACGGAAGGTCTGTGAAAGTAGGGACAGTGACAAGTATGCATTACTCCTCAATGAAATAAATCTTACTGCTGCTGCTTGACTGCTCTAAACAGCAGCAGTGACTAATCTGCTTATGCATGTTAGTGTGTGTGTGTGTGTGTGTGTGTGTGTGTGTGGCGTGTGTGTGTGTGTGTGTGTGTGTGTGTGTGTGTGTAAAATAAAACCAGGACACACATTTTATCTTGTGTATCAGTAAAAATGTACCTAACAAGTAATTATAACATAATAACATATATCACAGAACATTCAGACATAGATATTCATAGCCTCTGTTTACAACCACACCCATTCTAAAACCAGCCCTGTGAATATTACATCTTTAATTTTCATCACAGTCAAACCTTAAGTCATTATAGCTTTAGTTTGAGCTGAGGGCAGTGTTTTCACAGACCTCAGAGAGTATTTCCAGATAAGACTTAAATATTCTCACAGCTACTTGAGTTATTTCCGAAACTAAAGCTGTACCACAACAGTGAATTTCTTTCCTTAATTGGATGGTACATAGTGATAGTGTGATACATAGGCCTGCTGCAGGTCTGTCTGTGGATACCACTCCTAAAAGTTTGCAGCATGAAATAAAGGGTTGCTTAGGATGGATGGCATTGTTAGGATGATACTTATTCTGGATGTCTGTTTTCGTTCATTGCACTACAGAAGAGACAGCTTGGCACTCATGGTGTAGTCTAAGCCATCCAGTTTGCTTTAAGATGCTTCCATAAGGCTCACAATCAGTACTTTTTTGTCTTTATTTACAGGGGACAGCACTGCTCTTCATAGACTTTTTCAGTTCAGACTCAGCGTGGGAGCGCTGTCTAATTAAGTGACTTGCTCATAGTCACAATGTTATGTTATGGAGTCTGAGGGAATCAAACCTAGACCACTGAACCTCAGCTAACAACGTATCAACTTTTCGTTAATCCTTTGCACCAACTGGCGGAGGAATAAAGCCAGATGTTATAATTACAAACTTTGGAGCCCGAATGAAATTAACAGCATTTCGAAGCCACTGGTTCTGGAAACTTTTACGTTAACAGAAGCAGTAATATAAAGTGTCAGTGTTTGGAGGCATTTTTATACTTCGACTTGAACTCCAGTCTAGATTTTGAGGTAAAGCCTGCGTATCTCTCAACATCTAAGCGCAAGAAATCTGGGCAAAAGCAAAAATTGAAGGCGCTTTATATATTTCGTAAAAACGGACTTTGGTTTCCGTCCATTTTTTTCGTGTGGTTTCGCTGCTTAGCGTTTGTTTTTAATAACTGTATCACAAGACTCATGTGCTACAGATAAGAGGTAGTAAGGAATATTATTTAAATGGATTTCGATGCTGAATGTTTGCAACGAGCGTGCAAAAGTTTGTTTCCCTCTGAGTTATGTTTCACTCGACTGTAGGGACTTAGCAATGTAGTGTGGAAATTTATAAAAATAAAAGCGATCCGCCACTAGAGGGTGCCAAATAATAAGAAAACTGCGTATACAGTTGGGTTAGAGTTTATTTCCATTTTGATAGTCCCCCACCAGCTCCTCTACATGGATGGGCTTAATACCGTTTACCTCTGGCACAAGCAACATTTGCCTTTTTCAGTTGCAAGTCCACTATTAAGAGCTTAAGGTGTTCCACTTAGCTACGTACCTCTCAACTTGTTCGAACAAGAAATCTGATCAAAACCATAAATAATGGGGGGACAACGGCCCAAAATGGGGACAAATTTTAAATATTGCTCTTACAAACTGAAGAAGTTGATAGAATAACGTCTGAAACGTACATTTCTGTCATTACTTCCTGACTTCACTCCTCAATGATTTGCCAATGATTTGTCAGAAAAAAAAAATTTATTACGAACAGATTAAAGATATAAGGCAAAAAATATAAACATTCTGCTAAAATCTGGACAGCTGAGAGTTATGCTTAGCTAATAATAGGGTGTAAACTTTGTGGAAGAAAGCAGTACTACTTGCTTAGTCTGTTAACAGTAATTCAATCAAACAGCACATATCAACAACGATAACAATACAATTTAACTGATAAAAACAGACACAATAATGCCATGAACACCAAGCGTCTAACCTGAATGTAAAACAAAACTGAATCAGACAGTTAAAGTGTCATTTAAAATGATGGGTGCAAGCATATGCGGCACAACTCTCAAACATCGTTCTTTCATAAACACGGTTTCCTCAGACGACCAAGGCGTGAGATAAACTCAGCAAATCAAGAAGATAATTTGTTGCTACTGCTCAAATGGTTTCATTGTCAATGAAGTAAAAATAAGAGAACAGAACAGAAAAAGAAGCGTCTCAAATAAATATAGCAACCATGTGACATAAAATAATAAAAAAAGGTGGGGACGAAATAAAGGAAAGAAAAAAAATATTCAGCAGTATAATGTATAGACCAATCCGAGATGCCATTTTCTGCGCTTGGCAAATTTAGTTTTTTTGTCGGTGGACGTGCCATGGAATTGCTTGAACTTGATTGAACATGACGAAGGTATTCTAAAAATTACACTGTCTTCTTAAATACCAACCAAGAAACGTTGCTGTCGTTTTCTAAAGCAACCAGTTATCTCCACACCCTCACAAAATTGAAATTTTAAAGCAGATGTTCTTTGGCTGTCATCTTTATTATTTAGTTTGCATGTCTAATTTGGTAATTGTTTTTCAGGTTGCATTATTGCTTTGGACATTTGGTGATCTTAAAACAAGTTGAAATCAGTACTATGGACAGTTCCCTGCCTTCGCTAGGCACAAACCTACAAGCTCACACTCAGGCACGTATACACGCACACGAGTCTGCTTAAATGCCGAGTCAAGTTGCGTGGGTTTCTTAATCAACCACTTATACACCAAGTTGAGTTGCACGCATTGTTTTAAACAACCAGTTATCTCCAACACCCATACAAAACTGAACGTTTAGTTTGTGTTCTTTGGCTATGCCGTCTTTATCATTCAGTTTACATCGTAACACTTAACTTTCCAATACAAAATGAGGAACACTGCCTTCATAGCTTTCAACCTTGCATACCCAAAATGAGGAACATCAGCCTTCATAATGTGGAACAAATGGGCAAAATGTGGAACACATACTAATGGCTTACTGACAACTTCAACTAGGAGAGTCATAGGATGGTTAAAATATGCTGGTTCTACTTATAAAAAAGATATTTAATGAATCAATACGATTTATTTCTATTTTCTATGTATATTAGTTAAAAAATTCTTAACGCATAATGTGTGCCAGACCCTTTCAATGTGGAACTTCGAGGAACATGAAATTTTTAAGACCCCAAATGAGGTACGTTCCTCGTAATGAGGTGCATGGCAGCATGAGAGGTATGACTACCTCTCATAACGTGGAAGGAATGTGCAGAATGTGGAACCCATACTAATGGCTTTCTAACAACTTCAACTAGAAAGCTCACAAGATAGCTAAACATACTGTTTTTTAACTTATAGAATCGATCTTTTAATTAATTAATATGATTTAGTTGTATTCACCATGGAAATCAGCTAAAAAATTCCTAACACTGAATGTGTGCCAGACCCTTTCAACGTGGAACTTCAAACTACCTGGACTTTTTAAGACCCCAAATGAGGCAAGTGCCTCATAATTAGGTACAATTGAGAAGTAGGTTTGCATAGGTAATTCAGACTACATGATCGCATAATTGGCCATTTGGTGGTCTTTAGCAAAAGAAGGCGAAGTGAGTACTATGGACAGCTGCCTGTTTTCGCCAGATACAAACTAACAGGTGTATTAATCTACATCAAGAATACACACACACACACACACACACACACACACACACACACACACACACACACACACATTAAGAAGTATGATGAAGTTCTAAAATGCCCTAGTTGCAGAAGATCAATCGGCAGCTTCCCAAACTACGTTATCCTCTTATCACTGGGACCATGTGCCCTGGTCTGAAAAGATACCTGCAGCACTTAAAAAATACTTGCATCATCACCCACTCTCAATATTCATGCTTTCCTAAATGAATCAAACAAAACAATGACTATGACCTGCTTTTGACCCTTACCGCTGCACCATTAACTAACTCCAAAACAACTGCGTTGTACCAGTAGCAAACATAGCCTCCCCTTTTGTGGATGTGCCAGCAGGACTGAACAGGTACTTCCCCAGGACTTGACCATAACTGTGTATGATGTAAAGCTACAAAACCAAGTCCTCTAAACGAAATTGCTGGTTGTCTACTTCGGTTAAATGGCTACTGGAGTACCCTTTCATTTTTGTTCTTGCTTCCAAATACCAGATGCAAGAAATTATTACGTTTTCCAATCACAGATATGTTTCTGGAACAAATTAAAATTTGCCTCCATCATCTTTGCGTGTGAATTACACATCGATTTCCCACGGCACATATAACAGAAATCATTTATCCGGTTGTCTTTGTATTATTATTCCACAGAGTGTACCAATAGCTCAGCTGGGGTGCCTTCTGTGCGGAGTCTGCATGTCCTCCCTGTGGTGGCGTGGGTTTCCTCCGGGTGCTCCGGTTTCCTCCCACATCCCAAAGACATGCTGTAGACGGATTGGACACACTAAATTGGCCCTAGGTGTGAGTGCGTGCATGTGTGTGCCTTCTGTGGAAGGTTGGGCGTCGGGCTGGCAACTCGACACCGTAAAACTCCACTGCCAATCTTGAGCGGACGGTGATCCGCTGTGGCGACGCCTAACCGGGAAAAGCGGAAAGAAGAAGAAGTGTACCAATAGCTCTACACAACTGCAAAGCCAGTACTGTGGACTAGAATGCAGAGGCAGGACGCGACAACGAGAAAAATCATGGAGAGTGCCATCCATACACACTTAAAAGTTATGGTAACTATATAATGGAGTTAAAGGAAAAAAAATCGTAGAACCTTATATGTGTAATTTTATTGGTTTACAACTGAAGAGCAAGACTAGATGGATAAATAAGGAATTAAGATTCTGGGTTATTTGTGTGGCTCTTACCGCAAACATTATGTTTGATTGTTGACCTAGTATTCTTTTACTTGCTTGTGAATATGCATTTAGGGAAGAGTCTGCCATGTGCAAGCAGGGAGGTACACTATTTACTTTCTCAAGCATTAAAAGCAGATTTAAGCATTTTAGCGTATTACTTCTTTGGAATACCAGAAAATATGAGCTTAACTGCTGCGCTGACAGTTTAGCTCTCATGCAAGCAGATGTTAGGCAACCCAGCAACCAGCTCTGGGTCTCGCTTAAAGGAAACTTCTTAAAGATTAATGCATTTGTAACTTTGAGACAAGGGTGTAGTCAAGAATGCCGAGTGAACTCAACCAAATGCATTTTCTTATATTCATGCCTCAGAAACATTATGGTATATATAGCACAGGGCATGCCAATATATTAGGCATTTAGACTAGCAGCAAGCGCTATTAAGGAACGCATTCTTGTAGTCTGCGCCTGGTTCGATTACTTGAGCTGCAGTTTTCCTGTTGTATGACTTCTAAGAAATCACTTAGCCATATGGTGTAGCTGGGTCCGCCCTCCCCTTGGGTCCAGTAAGATTACCCGGTTAATAGAGAAAATAATGTTACCAACTGTTTTAGTTGCACACAATTATGGATGGTAGGAACAGTACTATTAAATAGCCTTTATCATTTTTTTTGGGGGGGGGGGTGATCAGCAATTGAAAACGAGTTGCACAATTCATAAGGTTATAGGGGGGACAACACTGCGAAGTGTGTAAAACTGTAAATGTCTTAACAAGAGGGTGGGGGCTACAATTGTGATGCCTCGCTTCGAAACAAGAATATGGTGGTAACACCACTGGTTTAAGAAACCTAACACAAACAGCTAACATTTGAATACTACATATGAATTAGGAAAAATACATTTCTAAATCTGAAACTGTAACACACCTGTGTTGACGTGCGAGAAGAAACAGATTTGTGGACCCTGCTGTAATAAAATGGTTTCTGCCCATTAATAGAACATTACTGCAGAAAGATCGCAGATAAGTCTAAAGTTACAGATGAAGTCATCGACGGTACCGCTATGTGACTCGATTATACTGGGACTTCTGTTACCTTGCACACAGCTTTGCCTTGCTCTTGTCTACATAAACATCATCCACCCAAAACAAATACGCACAGGCGCTGTTCTTCTACTTTTTATATTATTTAGTTATTAACGTGATTAAGTCCTTTATTTATAACGTGAAGAAAGTGACCAACACAACTGATTTACAGTAGTTGCAGTGACTGTCCTCTTTTGAGGAAGGGCAGGACAAGGTGTCTGGTGCTTTAAATGTTGATACGAATGTCTGCAATTCTATCCTTAAGCAGGCATACACAGATAAGCATATTAGTGCTGCTGTGAAAGGATGCATGCTTGGTTCCACATAGGCCTGATTCAGGTATTTTCACACATAGTATATACTTACTCTCTTTCTCTCTCTCTCTCTCTATATATATATATATATATAGGTTCGCATTTTTTCTGTTTTTATGAATTTAATAAAGAACTTTGTAAAATGTAGTACAACATATTTGGAAATGTACATCATAAGGATAATCGTTGCTGGTTTTATTACATGATTACTGTTAGATTAGGGACTTCTATTTTAAAGTAGTTTTCATTAGACAGGATAAAGGGTAAAATAGAAATTGTGTTTCATTTAAAAGACAGTCAAGCGGAAAGAGAGGATAACCTTGCTGGTCAACAATTATTAGAAAGGAAAGATAAGCCTACAGTGTGTAGACAGAATGTTCTTTTCTCAAGGAAAAGATAGAATCTTGCCAGCTACGGAATGTTCTTTAACCAAGCCTGGAAACCAAGGGAGCCAAGGCTAAGAGGGCGTATAAAGCATCACAGCATTTAGTCCCACTTGGAACAAAGCCAATTTTTAGCGGAGGCCCCGGGGTGAAAAGTTCCAGACGCATGTCTTTATAACATGGGGGGAAACCGGACCACCCGAAAGAAATCCACACAAATGCAGGGAGGACATGCAGACTCTGCACAGAAGGCATCCCAGCTGAGAATCGAACCGGAGAACCAGTATTATTAAAATATACTTAAGATACAGTTAGAGAATTCAGTTAAGGTTAGTAAATTCGTTCGACCTGTTATTACAGAGAAGATTACAGACAATCGAGCCTGAGTACAGAAGACAGATCAAATAAAGACAGTTTCCATTTACATTATTCAGGACACTCAGAAGATATGTGCAGAAACTTAGAATATATTTAGCTGCACTGTTAATGAAGACATAGACAATGTAGCAGCTCTGTAGTAGGTATAAACATGTAATTAGAGTTATACAAGATTTGTGGAAATGTACAGATTTTAAAGAATTGGTTATGACAGAAACATGCAGATTTATGGGTTCAAGATAAAATAAATTCCAGTTCAGATGACAAAGCTGAAGTACTCAGAAAGACATATTGTGTGTGGCCAGTTAGAAAAAAAGGGTAACCCACCTCTATGTCTTGTAAGATGTATCAGAACTAACAGTCAAATTAATTTGCAGAATAAAGGGTATACAGTTTTAGATTCTCCAAATGAATTTTTTGTGTTATTATTTTGTTTAAGAGTTTTTTATTAGAGTGTTGGAATGCATAAACAATATTGTAATACAGACAGAGACAAAATAATGCTTACTAATTTACAGAATGTAAAATTTAAAGTCAATGCCACATTGTAAAGTGACAACACAGTTAAAAAGTCAGATCCCATGTATAAAGAGTACATTATGTAATCAGTTTGAGACTGTATATGTTTTGTATGGAGATGGCAGTTTGCCAAGCACATCAGCTCAAATTACAGCCAGCCTAGCAAGCTGAATTAAAGACAGTGATATCCATTTATTGCATCTACAGTTTTACTATTTATCCCCAAAAAAATTGTGGACAGTAATAATACATTCTTGCAGTATTCAGTACTACTGAAAAGCTAAATGACATCAACTAAAGAAAAGGTTATGGTGAGAAAGTGGGTGGAGTTTCACTCACAGAACAGTATGTTAAAATCTAAGAGTCACGAGGCAAAATATAAAAAGTTTAACAGTTTAAATTAATTTTATATAGGTGCAGAAATGTACAGTGTTACATTACTGTTTAGTTTCATTTGAGATTATCATTTTGCTTACAGACTTGCAAGAGTTTATTAGCAGTAAATGCTTATTTCATGCAGAAAAATGTAAATAAATTCGGCACAGTAAACAATTCTATCAGTTTATAGTTGTTAAAGCTGCAAATGTTTATTTCATGCAGAAAAATGTAACTAAGGACAGGGCAATAAGCAATGTTATAATTATTAATTATGCAAATGTTATTTTAAGGACCTTATACTAAATACAATCAAGAACTTTAGTCACCCAGCCTTGCACAATAAATAAAAAAAAGAGGTTGAAAAGGCTTAACTACTTCAACATTAAAGCAGGCTTTCCTTTACCTCATCAGTGACTGGGACAATGCAGAGTAAACTATGGCAAGAGCTGTGGTGCAGAAGTTGACTGTCTACGTGTTTCAGTTATTTCTTCAATGTTTATTTAAAGTTAAAATGTATGAGTTAAAGCAAGTATGTATGTTTTCAGACAGTTATTTAACAGTACTCATTTTCACTCTATGTTCAAACAGTCAAAGTGTTCTCATGTTTTAAGACAATTATGAGTTAAAAGTATGTATGTATGTTTTCAGGCAATTGTATAACAGTACTAATTTTCAGTCAATGTTCAGACAATCAAAATGTTCTCATGTTTTCAGACACTTGTGCAATAGTACTAGTTTTAGTTTATCTATGCCCGGATAATACTGACAGAAAAACAAATTTCAGTTAATTTTTCATCTGTGTTTATGTAACAGTGTCAAAATGTCCTTGTTTTATACAATTTGTCAACTGTGCTAGGTTTCAGTCTATGTTCAGACAATAATTGTTTGGTTTTCAGAATATAACATGTAGCAGTTTCAGTTATGCTTTTATCTGTGTTTAGTTAACACTGGCAAAATATATTCTTTTAGTGTTAGTTTAGTTTCCAGAATATACACAGCTATTTTAAATGTTCAGTATACGCTGATGTAAATTTCAGTCAAGATTCAAAATATGACATCATACTCAGTTATGTGTTCAGTACAGTACATTTCAGTCAAATCTCAAAATGTAAAAATAATAATCAGTTTCTTCAAATTATCCAGTCAGTGTAAGAGTAAAGTAACAGAATTACAGTATTTAGTCATTCGTTAAGGGTAAAGTGACAAACTTATTTGTAACAGGCTTACTACATTATTCAGTCATTAGTTAATGGTAAATTGACAGAATTATTTTTTTGCAAGCTTATTTTAAAATAAGTTATTTAAATAGTAGGTAGTAATAGTTATTCAGTATACTCAAGGTATAACATGGCAGGCTTAATTTGTTAATTAATTTACAAAATACAGTGCACTTTGCATAATTATTGTACATTAGTCAGAAATTAAAAGGACACTAACAGATAATGCAAATATATATACTTGAAATACAGAAAATATAATTTTAGTAAACTATTATAGCTCATAAATATTCATAAAAGTTAAAAAGGTAAGTAGCATTTAAATAAAAATTTATAGACACAAGTTAACACCGAATATGGTAATTATGCTTTAAGACCATTTATAAAGTTATCATTTTAGTGCAGATTTCAGAAAATAGCCATCATGCTTGATAGGCTATACAATCAAAAGAAACAGCACAGTGTTTAAAGAGGTAAATCTATAAACAAGAGGAAAATGTTTCATTTGCTGTAAGAGAGAGACATCACAGTACAATAAGGCACCAGTTCATAACATAAAAAACGTGCATAATAAACAGTGTAACTTTACCATTACAACATTCAGAAATATAAAAGGAAAATAGGCAGGGTTAACAGTTCATACCCTGTCTAACTTAAATAAATATTCCCAAAGATGGGTTAATCAGCTTTAAAAGCCACATAATTAAAAGACACTCATTTTCAGAATAATGTACAGGTTTTAAATATATCACGCATTCATCAGAACTTAGGCTTAAAGACTCTAAAGACTATAAATTTAGATAATGTGAAAATCAGATCATAAAGTTAAGAGATTTCAATCCAAACAGGCCATAAATGTTCAAGTGACACCTAGTGGTCAAAATTAAAATTGCAAGTTTATTCACCAGATAAAGAAAAACAATTGCCTAGGTATAATTAAATCATAAAGATAAAAGATTTAAATCCAAACAGGCCATAAATGCTCAAGTGACACCTAGTGGTTCAAATTAAAATTGCAGGTTTTCTAAATATTTTTTTTATTTTTAAATTATGAGTCAGGTAACATAAAGCTGTATACAGTAGTTAGCAATACAAATGTAAGGTAACTACAGAAGTAGGTCCCTGTTGACATTCATCAGGGATGTCAGAGACAACTGTTAGATTAAGGACTTCCATTTTAAATTAGTTATTAGACATCAGACAGGATAAAGGGTAAAATAGAAATTGTGTTTTATTTGAAAGACAGTTAAGCAGAAAGAGAGGATAACCTTGCTGGTCAATGGTTTATTAGATAGGAAAGATAAGCATAAAGTGTGTAGGCAGAATGTTCTTTTCTCAAGGAAAGGATACAATCTTGCCAGCTACAGAATGTTCTTTAACCAAGCCTGGAAACCAAGGGAATCAAGGTTAAGACGGCATGTAAAGCATCACAAGGTTTTGGTATAAATTAAAATATACTTCAGATACAGTTAGAGAAGTCAGTTAAGGTTAGTTAGTTCATTCAACCTGTTATTACAGAGAAGATTACAGACACTCAAGCCTGAGTACAAAAGACAGGTCAAATAAAGACTGTTTCCATTTACATTATTCAGGACAATCAGAAGATATGTGCAGCAACTTAGAATATATTTAGCAGCACTATTGTTATCAGCACTGTTAATGAAGACAGTATTCGGATATTATAAACATCTAATAAAGCCTTATTGAATGAACTATGGTGTTTGGAAAATTCATTCTGAAAAGTACACAAGACTTGGCCCATAAAGGAGAGATGGGTATCTGTTCAGCATGAGTTTGGGTAATTAACAGGTAAAGACTTTCATTCTCAGTCTCATTACAGTGTTTCCAGCTAATTAAAGTACAGTACAGTCTTATAAATTCTTACAATTTGGATGCTTGGGCTGTCTGCCAAATGTTGGTTATTTTGACTAGATTTTACCTCACAGAATTAGCACTTGCATTCTGTAGTTGAGTAATGAAGCTTCCTTGCTACTCTCCCCCCCAAAAAAATAAAAAATAAAAAAACAATTGCTTCATAAGCTCTGCATTGCAGTCCAGGTGAAGAGTATGATTCAGTCATTAAAAAAAAAAGCATTTTTAAAAGGAGGTTGTTAGACTGAGGGATTCTTAGTGAATTCACTATAGTACATTAAGGTAGAATTATAGGCCTAAAAATATAGTCAGACCTGTTTTCATGTATGCATTCGGTTTCAGGGAAAGACAGTTATTATCTTGCTGGCTAAGCGTGAGATGTGCAGAAATACAGAAATACAGAAATACAGAATGTTCCTTTCTCAGGGGAAAGATATGTGCACTTGCAATGGAATGCAAGATAAGAATAAACTGTGTGGCAAGTACAAGACAAGCTTGGAAACCAAGGCTAAAGAGGCGTGTAAAATATTACAGGGTTTTGGTATTATTTGGATATACCTCAGTCATGGTCAGAGAAGTCCGTAGTTAACTTTTGGACTGACATTTAAAAGGGACTTCAGCGCCAATCCAAGAATTTGCAAAGGGGGGCGCAGTCTGGTTAGTTGATTACCAGAGTGGGAGAGAGAACGAAAGTGGGATAAGAAGCTCTTTATCATGTGTGAAAAGAAAGCAGTACACACTCAGCTGTACAAGAGTTTGCTGTGGATGCAGTGGTGTAGACAGGTGTTTCCTAATCGGCACACAGCACATGTACACCCAGTACAAGTATTTTAAATGCATGCCTGGAAGAGAAGACTGGTTTCCTATACCAATCACAGTTCCATTGCATGGCATAGCAGGCATAATCATTGTTATAACCTAGGAAGCAGTCCCACTGGTGGGGATAATAGGCGCAGCGAAAAATTATTATTTTTTTTAAGTTAAATAATGATTTATGTGGAATAAATGAAGCTCAGGTAAGTAAAAGTAACACAGCAACTAAGGAAGTTGATGTTATAAAAAAAATCACAAAAAAACAAATAATTTAGTCATGTGCAATAAAAAAAACTATTGCAACCATTGTAGCATTTAGAAAGGATTGCAAACCAAAATCTATTTTACTGTTATGTAACAAAAAATATAAACCACAGGCTCAGAGGTTTGGATAAATTAGTAAAAGCTTCATTTAATTTATGAACCAAATGACTAAACTCATAAAGGTTTCCTAAGCAGTTTCAACTTGCATTCTCCAGAAGGAAAGAACCCAAGTTAGAAAGATGGATTTTTTATTGAAATTGTGTGTGTACTGGCTGGATGAAATAACTATGAAAAGTTAAAAAGGCAATTTTATTTTATACAGTAAAAATTTGTGTAATGAGACAAAGGGTTTAAGACTGGAGATGGAATGAAGGCAGATAGAGATCACAGGAGCAAAGGCAGAATTGAAAAGGAGAGAGTTAAATAGCTTGTGGAAGATAACATAAAAGACAAGAGCAGATGATTAGGATTGTGAAATTACATTAAAGCTGCTTTAAGGGTTTAATTTGTAGAGGAGACAGGGAACTATAGAGAGAGCAGGGGAGTAACAAGAGAATAGAAGAAATGGAAATATTACAGAAAAAAGATGATAAAAGGGAAGAGGAGGAGGAAGAGGAAGGAAGATAAGGAGAAAGGAGAAGACTAAACTAAATGAAATAAATGCTGGAAGTTGCAGAAATATAAGGACAGGTACTGAGAATGAAGGTATTCTTGTATGTAAAAGGAGAAAAGATGGAAAAGTAGCACAGTAGCCGAATGAGAGGAAACAGATTCAAGACATGGAATGGGACAGTAGCAGTGACTGACAAGGAAAATAACAAGACAATGTGAAGTTCTTTAAAGAACTGTAAAACAGAGGGAAGCAAGAGGAAGAGGATGTACAGGTACATTAACCTTAGATTTGATAAAATATTAGATAAAGAATGTAAGTTGTTTGATGAAAATGACATGGTGAGGATAAAACAGCAATAGGGTTACAAAGAATGGGTAATGCAAGCACAGATGGATACAAACAGAAATAAAATTGTTCAGAAGCAAGTCAAGGAGGGATTGGGGGACTCACTGTGCAGACAGTTATTTTCAGTTTGTACTCTAAGGTCTAGTAGTGCTAGCCCCCATGCATCCACACTGCCATGCCCAAATGCATCCACTGCCCTATCCTCAATGCATCCACATGGCCCAGGCTCTAATATATCCACCCCACTGAAATTCAGTCTTCTGAGATGTCTACAGTCACTCTTAACTGGCATTTAGTAGCAGTTATTAACTGCAACAAGCCCCTGTACCACATCAAGGTAGCCAGTCCCACAGAGGTCCATTAACACCACACACAAACCACCACCATAACTTTTTAAATAATGCAAAACTGACAAAAATAGAAAGTCTAAAGATGTTACTGCTCAATTCCAGGAATTTAAACAAGAAACTATACTTGCTAAAAGCCCTCTCCACTGTGGAGCATGCAGACATTTGTGCATTTAGACCAGCTGCTGCACAAACATGGAGTAAAAGTGGAGATGTCACATTTTACATCTAAAACATGCCTCAAGGCTGATCAAACAAGATGATGTGCTTCAGCTTCCCCATGTCCAAATTACTATAGGAAAGTCACATACTATATCCTTAGAAGATACAGGTCCACCTCTATCACCCAGGAAATGCATAACACACAATGTACTGGATCTCCTCACCACTCATCCCAATACCATATTCATGGGTGACTACCCTACTATAAAATGGGAATCATACACTACCCAAACTTGCAAGCCCAGAGATTGCTTCACTTTGTCAACACATGCATCCTGGACCAAACAGTCCAAATTACCACTAGGAGTGGGAACGTAAGTTGATGTAGTCATCACTAGCATGGAAGAATACTGCACCCTCCCTACTGTAATGTCCTCTTTGGTGAGGGAAAACTATTTTAAGGCAAACTTCATACTATCAGTAAGTAATTTAGCAAAATGTTATGCCCCACCCCACACCTTAAGAATGCTGCTTCTTCTTCTTTCGGCTTTTCCGGGTTAGGGGTCGCCACAGTGGAACTCCGGTCTGCTAATGATTGGCAGTAGATTTTTTACGGGTGCCAAGGTGCCAGCTCGACACCCAATCTTCAACGAAGGCACACCCATTCTACACATGTCTTTCGAACACCACTCAATCACAGGGAGGACATGTAGACTCCACACAGAAGGCGCTCCAACCGAGAATCGAACGGGAGAACCTTTTGCTGTGAGAACGGGAGAACCTCTTGCTGTGAGGCAACAATGCTACCACTGCACCATCGCAGCTTAAGAACACTGCTAGGTATTCAAAATTGTTCAACAACCATGTACAACCATGTACAACCATGTTAATAGAGGCACAGAGGCATTTCTGCTTACCAGGAATAATCACAGAACAAACTCAAACAAGCTAGCCTGGTGGTGTCCTATCAACAGGATGCACAGCAAAAAGGAAGAAAGTCATGGCAAAAATTAGGAAGTGCAACATCCAGCAGGATAAAAAAATCTAAGCAAGAAAACTCAGGGCAAATTAGTCACTATACGTATCTTTCCTCTTCTGTGGTACAATCATATTTTATATGAACATCTGCTCCCCTCCCACTAGAGGTATACCACTGCAGTATCAGACAGCTTCAGTGACAACAGAACTACTCTAACACAGCTGATGCAATTCAAATGGGAAATGAAGGTAATGGCTGTAGAGCACTGATTCACTGTTCTCACTGCAAGTTAGCATGAATATTTCACAACAGGCCATTCCTAAGATACAAGGCAGCAAAAACTGCTAGTGAGAAAAAGCAGCTTGTCAAAATCATACTACTGCACACAATTGCATTTGTCTCCACACCTTCAATAATGACAGTACACCCACTGTATTTTACAACTGAAATTAAGCAAATTTGTAAATGCATGCAACATTTCCAGGAAGGGGGGTGGGGTAGCCGTACTGTATAAATCTGAGTTGAATGTCACCATAGATGTAATACAACCACCTCAGATTAATAACTCAGAGATTCTTGCCACCAAATTGCAACTTAATAAAAATAAATGCATTAATATCATCTGTATGTACATTCCCCCAGATAACAATATATCTACACTTGAAGATATCTTGCACTGGCTATCATGTCACTACCCCCAAGAAACCCTAGTACTTGGAGACTTTAACATAGACTGGGGCATCTGTTCTTCAGAATCCCCGGGCAACCACCCATATTAACCTGCATGCATTTACACAAATCATATCCACCCCTACCAGGATAGGTAAACCCAACCAAAAAGAAAGCATACTTGACTGGGTACTCGTAAATAGTCACCCCCAACTGTACACCTCTGGTACCCTCCCTGATGGCCTAAGCGATCACCTTCTCACATATGTAATTAAGCACAAAGCCATTAATTCCCAACAACCCTTACTCAGAAAGGTTAGAAACAATAAAAACTTTGACCCTGCCAAATTCCAACAAGAACTAAACTCATGTAATTGGTCTATTCTAAAACACCTCCCCTTAGAGGAAGCAGTAGCATACTTTAACAACAAATTCCTTGAGATCCTTGATTTGCATGCACCTGTTTGTTCAAAGAGAACAAAGGCAAAAACTGCGCCATGGCTTTCTAAAGAGTCTAAACTCAAAATTACCCTTAGAAACAAAGCATGGGATTTATGGCGTTCTTCTAAAGACCCCCAAGATCATATTAAATACAGGCAATCCAGGAATGAAACTAAAAAATCCATTTTACAAGACAAAAAACAATACTACTGTAATTTACAGACAGTAAATCAAAATAACCCTCAGAAGTTTTGGGCAGGTTTAAATAATCTACTACATCCTGGACAAACTTCAACTCCAATCCCTGCTGCTACTATTGATAAAACCCCTGAAGATGTTTCTGACAGTTTTAACCAATTCTTTACTGAGACAATTCAAGCCCTAGCTAGTCAACTACCTCCTAGCTCCCCTGGTCCTGAAAGTAGCACCCCTAGAAACCTACTCGCGTTCAGCTTCCAACCAGTCGCCTCTTCACTTATCCGTACCTTGATCAAAAAATTAAAACCCACTACACTTTCTGCTGATCAACTCTCTGCCAAGTACCTACAAAAATCAGCTGATGCTATTGCTTACCCCGTCTCAATACTAATCAATCGAACCATAGTAGAAGCTAAAATTCCCTCCATCTGGAAAATATCCTATGTAATCCCACTTCACAAAGGAAGCAGCTCTACTGAATTCTCCAATTATAGGTCAATAGCTATACTAACTCCACTTGCAAAGATTATGGAAAAATGTATTCATAAACAACTCATGCACCACCTAATCCAGAATCACCTTATGGCAGACACTCAGCATGGCTTCCATCCTCTTCACAGCACTACTTCAGCCCTCCTAGCCTTTACCAACACCATAAACCATAATCGCAACAATAATTATATATCCTCAGCCCTCTTCTTGGATCTTTCCAAGGCATTTGATATGGTGATCACCAACTTTTAATCCACACACTGCAAACATTCTATCTAGATACTAGAGCCATTCAATGGTTTTAATCCTACCTGAATGGTCGACAGCAGGCTGTCCTCTGGCAGAACAAACTCTCCAATCTTCTACCTAACACTCTTGGAGTACCACAAGGCTCTATACTAGGGCCCTTGTTGTTCTCCATCTTCATTAATGACCTTTATACTGTCATCCCAAAAGTCAGCTGTATCCAATATGCTGATGACTCTACTCTGATTTGCTCGGCCACATCTCCAATAGAGTTATGGTCAGCTACCCAGACCACCTTTAATATAATAGAAAACTGGCTTTCTGAACGTCATCTGATCCTAAATCCCAAAAAAAACTAAAATGCTGTTATTTTCACCAACACGTAGGTCTACCACTTTCACCTTTACCATAAATTCAAATGATGGCACAATAATCTCCCCTGACCCCTCTACAAAACTATTAGGTGTCATCATAGATAATAATCTAAAATTCGACCTTCATGTTAACCAAACTATCAAAACCATCAATAAAAAACTAGGGTCACTTTAGAGAATAAAAGCCTTCCTAACCCCTCCAGCTAAAATTGCCATAGCTCACTCTCACCTTCTTTCAACCCTTCTATATGCATCCCCTCTACTCTCGAATTTAAACAAGACTGTCCTTAACAAACTCTCAATTTGCTACAACCACATTGCCAGATTTGCCACTGGGCTGCCTTTTAGGACACATCATTGCATCAATCTAAATCAGCTTGGGTGGCTTGAACTACCCAGTCTAATCCAGTATAACCAACTGATTATGGCCTATAAAATCCTCTATAATCCGGACAATACTCCTGCACTTAAAAATATTATCACCCTCTATAACAATCTTAGACCGCTTCGATCCTCTAACAAACTACTAATTCAGACTAGCAAAATTAATAACACAGCCGGTGACTCTCTCTTTGCAAACTCTGTAAGTAGATCCTGGAACTCTCTTCCAGCTGATATTACCTTACTTTCCACCTTAGGTCAATTTAAAACTAGACTCAAACAGCATTTGTCACTTAACTGGCTATGTCAATGTATCAAGCCTGGCTAACTCTCTCTAGAATGTGTATAAATCTGTTAACCAGCTTACTGTGTAATTTAATTTAATCCTGACTTACGCTCAGGATTAACTCTAACCTGTGGAACTTGTTTAACTTGCTTACGTATGTAATCTCTATAAATAGTCTGTTTGTTATATGTAATGCTGGTGTCATGCAATGCTGTATCTGCTTACCCTTGGAGCTTTTCTCCCCGGGCCTCTGCTGAAAATGGACATGCATCCAGTCGGACTATCCCGGTCAACAAATGTAAAATAAATACAAATAAAATAAAACATCAGCGTTACACACAAAATGAAAAAGTACAATGCAAAATGTCAGACTGGTGCTCAGTTACAAAACATGCTGTAATACTACTCTCACAGCTTCCAGTGTGGCATAGCTTTACAGAAAAAAAAACTGTTGCTGAATATGTTAAGTAAATAAACTGACCAGCAAGTTTAGCATGCAGTGTTCTCAGCAGAACATTTATCACAGTAACACAATGAAGACCAGCTCTAAAAGAAAAAGGCCAGATGCAGCAGTGAAAGCACATGAGCTATGTACACTGGGACAACTGGAAAAAAACAAAACTCATGTCTCATGTTAGACTTTCATTATGTGATTTGTACACAATACAACAGGGTATTTAAGCCCAAAATACAAAGAGTGCAGTAAGGTCAGAGCTTCCAGTCAGTGTCTCTTGAATGTGAGTTGAGTTTTAGTAGCTTAAATGGTTGACACTGCATAGACAACATAATACAACTAAATAGTTATATAGTGAACTATACAGGATTGTACTTGTACCATAATGTAAACTTAGAAATCATATCCAGAGGCACCAACTTTACCACACCTTTTATGCAGAGGTCATATTGACCTGCTTCCTACCACACAATTTCTACCATTATGGAAAACCACAGACATCTTTAAAAATGATCTGAAGTTATCCATTACATGATCAGTACACCAAAAGAAAAGAAATGCAATTACATTACAATCATGAATTCATCTACAATGGCTAACAGTAAAAGGATACACAGTGATTCGACTGCAACCCTGTTAATACCACTCAAATACTACAAAGATTCACACACACACCCCCATTTTATTCACTGGATATTATGCAAGATGAAATATTTTGTGGTAGAAAAATGAGTGAAAAGTGCTCTTGAATACAAATATTTCAAGAATGGGAAATACTGCCTTTGTAGCCTGCCAATACACCAAAACAGTTGATCTCATAATAAGTGTCCAGGATATTCTTATATCTAAACTAGTGCTTGCCTTAATGTAATCTGGTAGTCTATTCATGCATCAGATGCTCTGTCAGAGAAAAAAAAATAGCATACTTCTCATTGTTATAGAATCTTCTATAAAGGTTGTCTGATGATTTTCTACTACTATTTGATAGCCACAAAAATTTCCAGAGGTAGTTGTCTATAAATGCTCTGTATACCAGAATACAGTCTCCTCTTAAATATCTGTTTAACTGTACAAGTTTGCTTAGTTTTGTCTTGTAGCTTCATAGGCGAATATCAAGTTAAGCCTTGTCAATAACCTGAGATCAGAATCAAACCCTGTACCTTTTACCAATGAGGCAAACTTAAATTTTCACATCCATGATGTCATATTTCCACTGACTATTTCCTGTTTTCTCATACTTGTTTTCCTATAACGTTTCCATATTATTTCATGTTCAAGTTAATGAACAATGACTTCATTTCTGATTCTCTAGACTTTATAAATCTTTTTATAAAACATATAGTTCTATAATTATTAAACAATTGGGTGATATGATTTGAAAAACTCAAAGATGGATATGCCCATATACCCAGGTCCTTAAATTAATCTACAGTTTCTCCCACTGTGTGCTGTATTAAATATTCCTATTTCAGTGGATTTTGGGAGACTCAAATGCTTATTTTTTGATTCATCAGCACCTGCTCAAGTCCAGCATTGAATATAGGAGGGATCCAT
This sequence comes from Protopterus annectens, assembly GCF_019279795.1. Taxonomy (NCBI): domain Eukaryota; kingdom Metazoa; phylum Chordata; order Ceratodontiformes; family Protopteridae; genus Protopterus; species Protopterus annectens. The sequence continues at coordinate 81,733,488 of NC_056738.1, read as the reverse complement.
ACCTCTCAACTTTCCAGATTTTTGCAAAATATCCAGATATTTGCCTCATATCTTTGGTCTGTTCCTTATTACAGGTTTCTGGCAACTAATTGAGGACTGAAGTCACAAAATAATGACATACATTTGAGTTTCAGACTTTATATTCTTCAGAAAATGCATATAAAAAGAAATCTTGTTATTTCTAGCAATTTTCTAAGTTTATAAGAACAATATTTAAAATCTGTCCCTATTTTTTGGCTTTTTGGCTTTTGCCCCTATTGTATTTGTCTTTGTCCAGATTTGATGCCTTGCACTAAGAGGGAATGAGTGTCCAGATCTTTGCCTCATATCTTTGGCTTGTTCCTCATTTCTGCAGCTAACTGAGAATTGAAGTCACTCAATAGTGACTTATTTTTGAGTTTCAGACTTTCTATCCTTCAGGAAATGCATGCTAACACAAATTCTGTTATTCTAGCAACTTTCTAAGTTGATAAGAGCAATATTTAAAATGTACCTCATCCTACCTTATCCAATTAGTTCCAAAATGCCTAGAATCAGTGGACATGGGCACGGCAGGAGAGTTAGAGATCATGGGACAGCATTTTTATTTTTTATTTATTTTACATTTGTTAACCGGGGGTGTCTGACTGAGCCGAAAAGGCCCTTTTTTTTCAGAGTTTAGTTATTTAGACATAATCAGTATACACACAAATTACAAGAGACATGTTTTTTTTTGGTATAAATAGATAGAATGACAGAGGCAGAGCTGATTGTAGGTTAGGAGGCGGGCAGTAGTCATGGATTGTGAGCTCTCAAAAGCAGTGCAGTGATGAGTTCTATATAGGCAATTTGCAGCAAAGCGGGCAATTCTGTTATAGCATTTTTCCATTTTGCTTAGTTCAGTTTTGCAGTGAGATTAGTCAGATGAGATGAGTAGAGTAGGGGTGATTGAAAGAAGAGGAAGCGATGAATGGCCTTTGATTGTGTGTTGTTGGTAAGAAATGGTTTGTCTGGTAGAGTGACCTCAGTTTGGCATGTACTTTTTAAAGTTGAATTTCACAGCTTGGTACCTGTCAGTTAAGTAGCTTTGGAACCAGGTAAGAGTGGAATAGATAGATGATATTTGGTTAGTTTTTTTTTAGCAGATTTGGTTTATTAGATTACTTGGTGGTTCTGATATACAGGTGAACCAATCTAGGTTGAAGTCCCCAGAAATAAGGTTTTTTGTGAGGTATGTGGAAGAACACCAGGATAAGAGAAAGGCTAGCAGCAGCAGGTGTATACCCAGGAATATCATTCTGTAGAGATTTTGGAGACTTTAACTACATTAAGCAAGGATGAGGAAAAAAACTCAGCAAGCCAACCAACAGGACACACTGTCACTTAGAGTCATGGCTCGCTTGGCTCAGCAGCTCCATAACCAGGAGAAGGAACATGGAGAAGCATTCAATTGCAGCTGTATTTAACGAGAGTTAAGAAGCCCACCAAATACACCTGCAGCCAATAATAATTGTCATCGCCATTGCACCAATCACCCCTCACCCAAGCAAAGCAGGTAGCAAGTAGGAAAGTGAACCAACATTTTTTTTTTTTGCTACCCACTGGCTGGCAATAGTGCATGCTATAGTGTTCAGAGCATCTCCCTGCCACTGTCCTTGCATCTGACTGCAACATCCAATTGCAATTGCATCTCCCATGCGACTTTCAAATGAAAAACAAGTTTGTAAGTCGAAACGGAAAAATATACCATTTTGGCAGTACATTTTCCAATTTCAGTAGAATAATAGTGCAGTGAATCTATACCCCCACAACCCCTAACTATATATACCACTTCCAAGATTGTACTACAGTGGGCAAAAGGGCAAATTTATAAAAGGTTTTGTTCAGTTTATGTTAGAAAATGGGATATTTCCTTGTTCTTGGCCAACTATTACAGTTCAATTATTTTCTTTACGATGATATCACTGTTCTATAAAACGGACGTTCAACGTTGTGTTCATTGAGTAGTCATTCTATGAACTTTTTCCTCGATAGGTAAACATAGAACCCCTTTCCTATACCTAAAACTTTTAAATGTTAGACTTGGCAACAGGTAAATCAACAAAGGTATTATTATTCCTTGTGTTTCATACATGTGATGAGAAACAAATGCCAAAAGTGAATGCCAACAACTCATTTTAGTGGCATTTGTGAATCAAAATAACCTAATCCCTGGGTAATCTATATTGTGCAGAATATAAATTCAGAGCTTTTAGCCTTTCCTTATAATGCTGATGTCATACCCTGGATATGTATCTAGCTTTTTTGAAAAGTTTAAATTATAAATTCAGACTTGTCCACAGTACACATTGTGTGACCATATAACTGACATATATAGAGAGATCAAAATATTTTTCTTCCTGCTGCTGATTGAACAAAGGAAGTATCTCCTAATACCACAGTAGCACCTTAGAAGACCTATTTTGTGAGGATCAAATGTCTGTTGGTCATCAAAAACAACTCTCAGGTCTTTCATAATTTTAAATTCTGGTATAATTTCTTTATTTGTTGTGTAGGGATAGATATTGTTACCTTAACCATAATGGATCATATTTAATTATGCTAAAGAGCATTGAGGTGTTATTTGGCCAACTGTCTAGTCTATCAAAATGCTAATACACCTTGCTCTTTCACATTTCTTACTATAGCTCCTGTTTTGGTATCATATGCAAAAGTACTATTCTGAATATCCTCATCAGTTGGAAAAAAGACATAAACAAATCAAATAAGAATAGTTACAAAACCAGCCCTTGTGAGACTTTCACATTGTTTGTCCTTTCTTCTGGTAGTCTGTTCTACTTCTAATTTTTTATCTTGTCTTCTATAATCACTGCTTTACACAAGTGGTAACATAACTATAGATATTAAGAGATACCATGACCTGTCATCTTTTCAAATGGAACCAAATAAAAGGCCTTAAAAAGATACAAATGAACCACAGCAGTCAGTGTTCCTAATTCAAAGAAGTCCACAATATTTTCATAAAACTCCAGCAAGTTACTTAAACATGCTCAGTTAGATATCTCTCCATGCTATGTAATACTTATTAACTGGCTGAATGAGTTTCGAAGGAGCAAAACTTTATCTCTTTCAAAGACTTTTCCTTCTAAACTAGTTAAACTTACCTGCCTGTAGTTAGCTACTTCACCAAATTTACCACCATATGGTATTGGAATAAGTATGGACTCTTTCCAAATTCCTGAAACATATTTTAAACATGAAAATAAATTCTTAATGGCTTTTTTTCAGAAAATATCAATTGAAAGCAGCAGAACCTGCAGCTACACTAAGGTTTTATACAATTCACAGCGGTTCTCATATATAGTATGCCGATATTCCTCATACAATCCGCGGTGGTGCAGTGATAGTGTTGTTGCCTCACAGCAAGAGGTTCTCCCTTTCAATTCTCAGCTAGTGTGTGGGGAGTGCCTTCTGTGTGGAGTCTGCATGTTCTCCCCGTGGGTTGAGTGGCATTCCGAAAGACATGCATGAATGGGTGCCCCTTCATTGAAGGTTGGGTGTCGAGCTGGCAACTCGGCACTGTGAAAATCTACTGCCAATCATTAGCGGACCAGAGTTCTGCTGTGGCGATCCCTGCTAAACTGAAAGACAACAACACTCTTTATCCCTCATCTTTTCATTACAGTTAAGTTTCCTGATGGTAGGTGACCCTGCAAGGAGTTTTTGGCAAAAAAAAATGCAAATTTACTCAGGTATGTGATTACGGTGTTTCCAATACTTATGTTCCAAGCATTTGATTTACTCTATTGTCTCACATTTGTAAAAACATATTATTATTACCCTTTGAGTGTCAAACAACAATCTTAGTTTATATTGAACCTTAGATCTTGTAATGATGTTCTATGCTGTCTACCGGACTGTGTATATCTAAGTTAGTTTTTAATAGACAGGTACTTTCTATAAGTAATCCTAATATTTGCTTTTTCTTACTAGGATACTTAATTAGGCAACTATACTACCAAGGGATATATTTTTCTCAACACCTTTATTAATCATTTTAACATCACTAGCAGGAAAACATGGATATAAGAGTAGCCATAAAATGTAAAATATGCCGCATCACTCCTCTATACTATTATTTTGTCTTTGCATTTCCCAGTTCCACTTTCAGTACTTCTTCATCTTCTGGCTTTTTCTGATTAGGGGTTGCCACAGCAGATCACCTGTCTGCTCATGATTGGCAGTGGAGTTTTACTGTGTTGAGTTGCCAGCCCAGCACCCAACCTTCCACAAGAGGCACACACATGCACACCTAGAGCCAATTTAGAGTGTCCAATCCACTTACAGCATATCTTTGGGATGAAACCAGAGCACCTAGAGGAAACCCACGCAACCACAGGGAGAACATGCAGACTCCACACAGAAGGAACTCCAGCTGAAGATCAAACTGGAGAACCTCTTGCTGTGAGGCAGCAACTCTAGCCACTGCCCCACTGCAGCCGCCCTTTTGCAGTTTTAGCACTGATAGACTCATATTATTTCTCTGGTAGAGTCCATTAACACTACCTGTTAAACATACATCCACAGTTTTTTAAATATACTTTCCCATTTTAAACACAGACGGTCAAAATTCCCAACAGCTTCAGCTGTTTTGCAATGCAAACTGCCACAGTCATCCTTTAACCAGACAGCATCCACAATACTGTTATCACAGGCAAACTCAATAACTATTTGAGTGTAGTTAGACTACAAATATACAAAACTAGCTGCCACATTGTACAAACTGAGGATGATATCATATTTGGGTCATTTACATCGTCTGTAATAAAATTTCTTCTTAAAACACTATTTTAACTCATAGGAAAAGGTTTGCCTTTTTGAGACAGTCATTTTAGGTGACTTACAAAAAGTTGTAGTGTTCCAAACCTCTCCATTCACCACAATGGACGCTGCCACAATACTCACTGATGACTGAATATTGTTGGAAACAAAATATAGAACCCCCCACCCATTTTATGATTTGTATAATGATAGTATGTCATAAATCCTGTGATAACAGTTGGTGAACTTGATTTACTAAGTCAACTTTTAGTAACAATCACTAAGTCATATCTATCAGCATCCAGAGAAATTATGTCAGAACATTAAACAAATGTTTCACTCTCCATTTCCTAAATATGACAGAAGTTACCTTTCAAAAATTGGTGATTTTCAGAAGTTATCTCTCAAAAAAACTGGCAATTTTATAAGTAAAAAAGCAGGCTCATGAAAAGAAACAGTTTCAAATTGAAAGAAAGGTAAGGAGTGACAGGAGGCTATAACATCAATCACTTCAGTTCAAGTCCTACTCTCAACAGGCCAAATCTTTCTACTCAGTCTTAAAACGCCAAGGTGCATCAACAGTTGTCTCCTGCCCTAGCTCATGTAGCACAAACAGGAAAATGATTTTCCCCTTTTGTAGACTAGTTGTTTTTAATAACGTCAAACTGGTGGTTCAAGGAGATAATTTCAAGGAGATGCTCATTTATTTTGTAGTGAGTTCCAGGTCCCATTGCTTTTACTCAAATATATCAAATGTCTTTGGTCATATACCGGTGCTTCAAAACCTGAACAACAATGTAATAGAACAATTATCAGATGCAAAACTAGAAACAGGGTTTTTGCACAAGAGTCGACTTATACAAAAGAAAGAAAAACAATGGAGACCAATTTTAGATCTGCTGAACGTGTGCAAATTTATAAAAAGAAAATAAGTTCATGTTAATGACTGTATAGAGCCTTCTTGCTACTCATGCAAAAAAAAAAAAAGTTTTTTCTAGTGACTCTGATGTACAGGATGCTAACCTTCACATCCTTTTGGCAAGTGTACCTATGAGGGAGATCCCTCAGTATTTGAGAAACTTATGGAGCCAGATGGATCAATCATTATACTTCAATCTTCTTCTCCATTCCGAAATTGAAGAAACCAATGGTTCACTCTTAACAGTGTGGCCACAAAATAGCAACTATTCTGAAATTTGTATTTTAAAACTGCAATATTTCAGAGACTTATCCTTACTCCAAGATACAGTGATTTCAGACTTAGTATTTAAAAGCAGCTGGGGTTTTGAGGGTTGAGCTATCAATGCAGAAAGGGGATACAGAAAAGCAACCCATTGCAAAAATACTGCAATAAAGTGTTGCAGTGAGTTTTGACTTTGCCATTTTACTGGAAAATTGATATTTTGTGATCACACTTCATAGTGTATCAAAATTTTGCCTTGGAGGCTTTAATTTCAATCATTCTTAATCAAGAATTGTATTGGTGGACATGAGTTCCTGTTGAAATTCTGGTGACCACAATTGCAATCCTCACTCAGACTAGCAAGACTGACACTGCAAATATCATATATACTAAGTCAGATATCACTTAGCCTCAAAGCAGCAGGAATTTATTGCATGAAAGAAGTTCAGGTATCTTGGAAACAATGAGAGACAATGTGAGTCTAATGTACTACACAAACAAACAGGGAAGTATTCACTCTTACCAGTTGTGCAGGTTAGCAATCTTAATCTAGGAATAAGCAGTCTAACTGAATATAATTTTGTAAATTTACATTCCAGTTTAGCAGAGCTAACAATGAACAGTCAAAGCAGAAAGGTGAGATCCTGTCAAGAGTGAAGTTTAGTGGGGACTATGTTTCTAGACATAGAAGGGAAGTGGAGGTCTGTGACGATGCAAGGTATTGTCAGCTATGCCAGGAGTAGTAGGACAGCGGATGTGTAACATATTCCAGCACAGCAAGCTGGAAGTTTGTAAATAATTATATGTCATTTGTACATCAAACTGATTTGCAAAGGTGCTGTGTTGAAAATGTATTTGTAAAGTTGCCTGTGTTAAAACTATGCCAACAGTGGGTCCTGAGTGTACTGTAACTGATTCAATGTATATGTTGTAATAGAGGATACTGGAATACAAGAGGTTAATCTGAATCCACTTAACCTTGAAAAATATTCTGAAATAAAATGACTGGGCCTAGGCCATAAAGATGTTATCTCACAGTTTTGAATGAAGCCAGAGACACAATGTCTGTAAGAAGTATGGTTTGTAAGTCTCTGTAGGAAGAGCAGAAGTGTTAAAATAGTTTTACAGCATCCGTATGCAATAAACCTTAGCAAAGCTCAATATGTGCATTGTAACACATCTGTGCTAAATTCTGGCAACTTCTAGCCAAGGAGGTAGCATGTGAATCAGAAGTCAGATGACCAGATCTATATGATGTCATTCTGTAATACATCACTAAAATGATATTTTAATACTAGGTGAGACAGAAGTCTCAGAGCACTTTGTTTTTGGAACATGACAAGGAAGGACCCCTCACCCACTTCTTCTTGTCTTGCTCTAGTAAGTGAACCAGAGAATAGTAATTCTTTAGATCAGTCAGGAAAATATAGTGAGATTAGTTAAGTACTGTTTTTCTGTATCTGTGTGAATCTATTCATCTGTGTTATTTTTGATTGAAACTCTGGTGCTTATTGTAAATAGATATTCCATATTTTCTTGTTCTTTTATTATTTATTATTAAATATATTTAAAGTTTAAATTGTGGCTGGTCCTTTAGAGAATATTTTAACTTTTGAGAATACTTATATCTATTTGTTGACCCTGTAGCCACTCCTGAAAGCCTTAATGCATTGGTCAAACTACCATTTATTTTAATATTAATTTCACTTAGTATAACTGGGTACCCTTGTAAGATCCTTAGAGTAGCTGGCTTTTGAGTGTCTGGTGACAGTAACTACCTTATAGTGTGGGCAAAGGGGCATAGCCAGTCAACTCGTGCCAGCCATTCCCAGGTGTGTGTGTGTGTGTGTGTGTGTGTGTGTGTGTGTGTGTGTGTGTGTGTGTGTGTGTGTGTGTGTGTGTGTGTGTGTGCAAATCAAATTTCCAAGAATGTGTATGTCAGCTGTTTGGAGCAGGGACATGAACCACTCGTTTCACAGAGAGAGTGCTGGAGAACTGGCTTGCACACTCGGCTGAGGACTCAACTCTACAGCTGTGCCAGTGGGGAGTCTTATTGAGGACCTGGACGGAGACAGAGAGAGAAACTCAGATCCCAGACTAAGTGTGTTCCCTGTGTGCTCTTAAGGAAAAGTGTGCTTGATGCAGAGAGCTGCATCTGGAAATACTGTGTATATTTATTTTTGTTCCAAGTGAATGTGCCTCTCCAGTGTCAGTGGTGAGGATTCAGGTTCCTTGATTACTGGCCCAGAGAGGGGGCATCAAATATTGGTGGCAGGGTGGGATATTAATTGAACTTCTGTAGCGTGTATGCAGTTGTCACTGAAGGTGGGTGCACTTTCAAGCTGCCACAAGGTAAACATTCAGAGTTTCATTATCACAACAGTTTTACTTATTTATTTTTTGTTAGCTTAGTTTAGTCAGGGAAAGCAGGCAAATATGTCAGCAGAGGATTATGGCAAGTTGATAAAGAACCAATTGGCCAAGGTATTTGAATCCCAAGGACTAGTTCATGCCAACTTGACTAAAGAGGAAACAATTTCAGAGTTAGTCACAGCTCAGAGCAGCACCAAGAGGATAAGCAGTTTGGTGATGGGAATTTGCAGCCCTCAGAAACAGGACAGTTAATCTTTTTCTTAGAAGACTTAAACATCTGTCTGGAGTTAAAGAGATTTGAACTTGAGACCAAAAGTTTGGAATTAAAATCAGCAGACAGACTACAGCCGAAAAAAATGAGAAACAGTGTCAACATAAGAGGGGGATGCTGACTCTTTGTCAGGGCCATGGAGGTAATGAAGAAGGAAATAACTGAAACCCAGAAGCAATAAAGGTCAGTAAATTTCTTCCACAATTTACAGAGGGTGATAATCTTGATAGTTGTATTCATATGTTTGAAAGAGCATGTAAACAGTATAATGTTGAACAAGGGCTCTGGGTACAGTTCCTGACCCCCTTACTCCATGGTAAAGCTGTAACTGCTGTTTCTAAATTGTTTGATATTGATTGTTTAACATGTGAAAGAGTAAAGCAATGTTTACTAGAATGCTTTAAATTAACACCTGAAACTTACATAAAAAAAGCTTCTTGAGCATAGACACAAGACATATGAATGTGTGTGTGATTGTATTGCTGAGTTAAGCACTTATTTTCTTAGGTGTGTGACTGGGTGTTAGGCCACCACTTTTGATGGTCTGGCAGACATTTTGGTGAGAGAACAACCCCTTAGCACTTTGCCTGAGGACATGGAAATCTGGTTGGCAGATTGAGAGTGTAACTCTGCAGATGAGCTGGGGGAAAATGGGCTCTCTAATTAGCAAGCAGGGCATCACTGCACAGGAAAGGGTTATGCAGTGCTGCACATGGATCTAAGACGACCCATGGTGAGCAGCCTAAACCACCCCAACAGAGTCCATCAGTAACAGGGGAAGCCACTAGTTCAGGTACACGGCCAGGATCAAGGGTTAAATGCTTTAAATGTAACCAGTGGGGCCATGTATCATATAAATGCCCATGGAAGCAAGTTGTGGAACAAAAGATGATGGAGCCAGCAAGTGGGAATAATAGTTTGCCAGTGGTAAGTTATCTAGAGACAACAGGGGTACCAAACTATCACCAGAGTTTATATCCTATCAGTGGACGGAAAACAGGCCACTGCTAAGAGAGATACAGCCTCTGACATAACCATTGTGAAGGCTGCAGTGGTTAAAGAGGAGCAGTACTTGCATGCGCAGTCCACTCCAGTCAGAGCATTTAGAGGGACCCCTTTTCAAATGCCTTTGGCCAGGGTTCACCTTGACTGGGAGAGTGGAAAAGGATGCAAGCAAGTAGGTGTTTGTGACAATATCCCTGCATATGTCTTGATAGGGAATGATTTTGGTAATGCAGTACTTTGTGTGCATGCAGTTTGAAGCAGTCAGGTTTGGAGGCTGGCATGTGGGTCTGGTAGCCTGGGGGAGACCCAGACAGACCCCACACCTGAAGCCAGAGCTGGTGAGGTGGCTATTTCAGGGAGGGAGCTACCTTGTAGCAGTGAGGCTGAAGGTGAGCCATGGTTGCTGGTAGGTATTGATGTTCCCTTGGACAGGGTGACTGCAAGGGCAGAGGTGAGTGGTAGTACCCAGGCTGACAGCAAGGTACCACTGTCAGAGGATACTAGACTTCCTGTGTAAAGGGAGTGGCAAGGGTCACAAAGACAGAGCTGAGACAGACTCAGCTATTGAACCCTACATTAAAAGGCTTGAGGAGGTAGCTAGGGAGGCATCTGATTCTCAAGGAAAGGGGAATCTGTATACTGGAGCAAAGGGTTACTGTATAGGGAGTGGACCCCTGAGGGAGGGCTAGAGGGTGAGGTAATACAGGAGTTGGTAGTGCCTAGAGCCTTCCATCTAGCACTTCTAGCCATAGCTCATGACACTCCTTTTGCAGTTCAAATGGGCATAAACCATACAAAGAGATGTATTATGCAGAACATTTATTGGCCTGGGATTGCAAGGGATGTAACAGGGTACTTCAGGAACTGTGAGCAGTGCCAAAATGTAGGCAAGGCAGGAGACAAGTCAAGGTTTTTTTGAGGCCTTTGCCCGAGATTGCGGAGCCATTTCAGAAGGTAGCGATGGATATCGCGGGGCCTCTGAGTACCCCAAGCTTCATTGGAAAGAAGTATATCCTGGTGGTAGTACGTTATGCTACTAGATTTCCTGAGGCAGTGGCAGTGTCCTCCATTGAGGCAGAGAAGATGGAAAATGCTTTGGTAGACATTTTCAGTGGAGTAGGTTTCCCTAGAGAAATACTGACTGAGGTGCCAATTTCATATCACACCTGCTGACTTGTCTGTGGTACTGCTGTAGGGTGAAGCACCTAAAGACCACCCCTACTATCCCCACACTAATGGTCTTGTGGAGAGGTTAAACTCTACACTAAAGACCATGCTACAGGCATTTGCAGACCAGTTTGAGAGAGTGGGACATATATTTGCCACATCTGCTGTTTGCATACAGAGAGGTACCCCAGGAATCCACAGGGTTTTTGTTGTATGGACATAGAGTGAGGGGGACTTTAGATTTGATTCATGATGAGTGGGAGGGTGAGTGTGAATCCCACAAGGAGTCTGTTGTGGCATATGTCCTAAACCTCTGGACAAGGCTGAGGGAGCTCATGGGCTTGGCCCAGTAGAACCTGGCAGAAGCCCAACAGCAGATGAAGGTCTGGTATGACAGGAATGCTTGAGCCCGAGAATATGCTGTTGGGACAGCAGATTATGGTTCTCATTTCTATCAGAAAATATAAGCTACAGGCAGCTTAGCAGGGACCCTTCAAAGTGGTAACAAAGGTCAGTGATGTTAACTGCTAGGCAGGAGGCAGGAGCACAAACTGTACCATGTTAACATGATGAAGCCTTACCACGATAGTGAGGCCCTGGTGCTGAGCATTTGCAGTGGATGTCAGGAAAATTCTGAGGGGGATCTGGTGACTGATTTCCTTAGTGAGGCTCGGACTGACACCTCAGTGGAAGGGGTAGCAATCTCCTAGCAGCTATCCCCTATCCAGGTTCAAGAAATCCAAGGAGTGTTACAGGAGTTTGGGGGCATGTTTACTGGGAAACTTGAGTGCACCCATCTGGTGCAACATCATGTGGATACAGGACCCCAAAGGCCTACCAAGCAGGCCCCATACAGGGTGCCTGAGTGAGTCAGACAGACTCTGAGGGAGGAGATACAGGAACTGTTGGAACTGAGGCAATCCAGGACTCCAGAAATCCAGGGGCCTCCCCTGTGGTGCTGATACCAAAGAAAGATGGCAGCACCAGGTTCTGTGTGGACTACAGAAAACTAAATAGTCACACAGAGTCAGATGTTTTTCCCATGCCTAGGACCAAGGCAATCTCAGACTCTGCCCTACTAGAGATGCTCTATATCCATAAGTCTAACTCCTTATGCACTACCCACTAGAAAGGCCTGGATCTAATATGCAACATCAACAAAACCTGCTGGAGAGACAGGTTTGTCTCCCAGAGGCTGCTCTGTCTCTGGAATAGACATTCCATACACATCAAACAGAACACCTCGCTGAACCTCATCAAGTGCAACCTTGATGAGTGGATGGGAAACCACAAATTTGTCCCAGGGATTCCACCTGTGTCCCTCATTGACAGGGGTGACAGGTGCTGACTGAGGTTTCTTTTTGGGGATAAACTCTTGGCTAGGCTTGGAAGGGCCCCAGGGCCATTAGCCTAGTAACCTACTATGATCCTATGACAAATGAAGCCTTAGAGCAGTGGGGTGGGGCTAAGTATCTGACCACTATTGATCTAACCAAGGGCTACTGGCAGGTGCCCTAGACTCTCATTGGTAGAGAGAGGTCAGCCTTTATGGCTCCTTTCAGATTATAGAAGTTTACTAAGATGCCCGTTGGGATGTAAAATGCCCCAGCAACCTTCCAGAGGCTGGTAGATCATATTATAGCAGGAGCAGGAGATTATCCCCTTGCTTACCTGGATAATATTGCTATTTACAGCCATTCCTGGCACGAGCACCTTCAGCATGTCAAGGAGGTCCTGGGCAGACTGCGAAGGGCAGGGTTGATCATTAAGTTAAGTAAATGTCAGCTGGGTATGGCAGAGGTCTCCTACCTGGGACATAGAGTGGGGAGTGGTAAGATCAGGCCAGAACCTGCCAAACTGGAAGCTCTTCATGTGTGGCCTGCCCCTGTTACCAATAAGCAAGTGAGGGCATTCTTGGGAACAATGGGGTATGATAGAAAATTAATTCCCAATTATAGTACAATAGCTGCTCTCCTCATAGACCTGATGAGGAAAACAGGACAGACAAGGTAGTGTGGACCCTAGCTTGTGAGCAGGCATTCCAAAAGCTTAAAGGGGCTTTGAGAGGACCTCCTGTGTTAACTAGTCCAGATTACAACAAATAATTTGTTGTGCAGATGGATGCTTCAAACTATGGGGTGGGAATCTGTACTCAGCCAGGTTTCTTCAGAGGAAGAAGAGCACACAGTTGTATATCTCAGCCATAGACTCCAACCTAGGGAGGAATGTTATGCACCAGAAGAAAAAGAATGTGTAGCCATAGTATGGGCACCACAGAAAATTCAACCCCATCTGTATGGAAAGAAATTCACTATAGTTACAGACCACAATACTTTAACATGGCTACATTGAGCCAGCTAGCAAAATTCCAAGTTATTAAAGTGGATCCTAGGGTTGCAGGCATATGATATGACAGTGTAGCACAGTAGTGGGCTTAACAATGCCAAAGCAGATGGGCTCGCAAGACAGGGTATGGGTTAATGTATTCCCAGACAGACTCATTCCACTCAAGCAACATTTCTCCAGGGTCTCTTGAGAAACTATCTTGAGTCCTCAAAGGGGAGAGAGATGTGATGATGTGAGGTATTGCCAGCAATGCCGGGAGAAGTAGCAAAGTGGATGTATAACATATGCCAGCATAGCTAGCTGGAATTTTGCAAATAATTGTATGTCATTTGTATAATAAACTGATTTGTGCAGGAGCTGTGCTGAAAATGTATTTGTAAAGTTGTCTGTGTTAAAACTATACCAACAGTGTAACTGATTAAATGCATATGTTATAACAGAGGATACTGGAATAGAAGAGGTTAATCTGAATCTACTTGACTTTGAAAAATATTCTGAAATAAAATTACTGTCCCTAGGCCATAAAGATGTTAGCTCACAGTTTTGAATGAAGCCAGAGACGCAATGTCTGTAAGAAAGATGGTTTGTTAATCTCTGTAAGAACACCAGAAGAGTTAAAATTGTTTTACAGCTTCCAGATGCTGCAATAAACTTTAGCAAAGCTCAAGATATGTATTGTAACACATATGTGCTAAATCCTGGCAGATTCTAGCCAAGGGGGTAGCATTGGAACCAGAAGTCAAATGACCAGATGTATGTGATGTAATTTTTAATCCATCACTAAATTATATTTTAATACTAGGTGAGACTGAAGTCTCAGAGCACCCTGTTTTTGGAACCTTGCAAGGAAGGACCACTCACCCACTTCATCCTGTCTTGCTCTAGTAAGTGAACCAGGGAATAGTAATTCTTTAGATCAGTCAGGAAAATATAGTAAGATTAGTTAAGTACTGAATTTCTGTATCTGTGTGAATCTGTTCATCTGTGTTATTTTAATATTTCCTGTGATTGAAACTCTGGTGCTTATTGTAAATAGCTACTCCATATTTTCATATTCTTTTATTATTTATTATTAAATATATTTAAACTTGATATTGTGGCGAGTCCTTTAGAGACTATTTTAACCTTTGAGAGTTCTTATACCTATTTGGTAATGCTGTGGCCACTCCTGAAAGCCTTAATGCATTGGTCAAATACCATTTATCTTGATATTAGTTTCACTCAGTATAACTGGATTCCCTTCTAAGAGCCTTAGAGTAGCTAGCTTTGGAGTGTCTGGTGGAATTAACTACCTTATATTGTGTAGCTATTAAACCTGTGCCAGCCTTTCCCAGGTGTGTGTGTGTGTGTGTGTGTGTGTGTGTGTGTGTGTGTGTGTGTGTGTGTGTGTGTGTGTGTGTGTGTGTGTGTGTGTGTGTGTGTAAATCAAATCTCCAAGAGTGTGTGTGTCAGCTGCTTGGAGCAGGGACACAAAGCACTGGTTTCACAGAGAGGGTGCTGGAGGACTTGGCTTGGACACTCAGCTGAGGACTCAACTCTACAGCTGTCCCAGTTGGGAGTCTTATTGAGGACCCAGAGGGAGACAGAGAGAGAAAACCAGACCCCAGACTAACTGTGTTCAATGTGTGCTTTTAATGGAAATTGTGCTTGATGCACAGAGCTGCATCTGGAAATACAGTGTATATTTTTGTTCCAAGAGAACTTCCGTCTCCAGCATCATTGGTGAGGATTCAGGATCCTGATTACTGGCCCAGACAGGTGACATCACAGGGTCTGCTAGAGACAGAGCTGTTTCCTTCACAAACTGGACAATGAACATCCAGTGTTTTTCTCCAATTTCCTTCACTCCTTACCACTGGTAACTATGAAAGTCTTTTTCGTTTTTATGGAACCAGTCTTAAATATGCTCTCCTTCTTTCTTGTCTAATACCAAATATACTTCTAAAGGTTAAAAAAACAAGGAAAAGGCAAATTTAGTCCTAATCATGCCATTCTGCCAAACACAACTTTGGTTCACTCTTTTAACTTGAATACCAGTAGCAGAATTCTTAGTGCTATCTTGCAGTAGTAGCTTTTCCCTGTCAGCAAAGAGAATACGTTTTCAACATAACATGAGAAATCTCATCCTAGCTGTGTGAAGGGATTCCAGTTAGCCCTAAATTGTCATTTATTATCTGCAAATATTTTGCCTAGTCTGAAAGAAGCCAAGATGCCTCAAGCCAGAAAATCCCATCTTTCTAAGGACCAGATTTTATATGTGGTTTAACAAAATGTTTGTTGATGTAACTAATATGTCAGTTCTTTTTAGTGTATTTAGTGTATTGTCAGGTATTTTAGTGTATAGTGTAACTGGTCTATGCAAGGCTAAAGTACATACCAGTTAAGGCAAACTTTTCTATAATATCAGCATGTTTAAACATATAGATTATTTTAGTTACAAACACCCTTATTAAGCTTTAGACTTAAGGCCTTAGCACAGTTTTACAAGTATGTGTATATAACATTTGGGAGACTGCATACACGTTCTAAGGTATCCTGAGAGATTGAAAATTTACTAATTATATTTCATCTAACATAGGCTCTGATATAAAGATCTACCCTTAGCCTTCCACACCAGAAAAAACCCTGTCCTGCTTGATCTACTTCACCTATGCAGAGCTAACAGCATCACAAACACTCACATCAATGACTTTAACTTACACTGGCACTTGCATATGACCTATTAGCATGATAGTTATTTAGTCTAATGTATTCCCTACTTATGAAACAGGCTTCCCCCCACAAATCCAATTAAGAAGCATATTAGCTACTTTTAAGGTCAGTCTCGTGACTGGATGGGCATTTGTAACCTCAGCCATAGCTCTCAGCCTCTTGGTACAAAAAATCTGGACAAACCCCAAAATAATGAGGGGACAAAGCCTCAAAAATAGGGACAGATTTTAAATACTCATCTTATAAACTTAGAAAATTCCTAGAATAAAAGGTCTTGTTTGCCATGCACTTTCTGTAGTATACAAAGTCTGAAACTCAAACAACTGTCATTATTTAGTGAATTCAAACCTCACTGATTTTCCACAGAAATCCAGAAAATCACAAATTTAATGAGGAACAAACCAAAAATATGAGGCAAAAATCAGGACATTCTGCCAAAATCTGCACAGATGAGAGGTATGAACTTCATCCCTGGGATGTGTAGTATGGCTGCCCATAGTCAGATCAGCTAATGCTTTTTAAGTATACTGAGATAACACTGGCTAAGCTCTCAGTGGTCATTTATACATCATGCCTAGTATATGTGACCTATGAGTCTAAGACAGTGGATTTCCCATCTGTGGTGACTTTTATAATGGGATCCTAGATATGTTTAACAGATAAACTAGCAGTCTCCTCATTGCTCATTTGTGGAAAGAGGGAAGGGACAGAATTATTTTTATTTATTTATTAGCCAGGTAAAAATCAACTGCCAATCATTAGCGGACTGGAGTTCCACTGTGGCGACCCCTAACCGGGAAAAGCCAAAAGACACTACATTAGCCAGGTAAGAGAGCTGGTGTTTCTCAGACACAATCTGGATCATACGGGCAAGGATAAGTCTAACATGCCTACATAAATTTATTGTAGGCAGTCCGTACGTTTTTGTGAGGTAAATGAGGCCTCCCTCAGATATGGGCAGTACATGAAAACCTTACACATCCAGCAGGTAAACACCAGGACTGTGCCACACATAAAAGGACTGTAAGGCAAATATTTCATTAGCTAATCTATACTATTCCTAATTTTTTTTAGTTATTAATATAAAGGCAATAATGAACATGGAAAATACTTCTTTGAAATAATATATGTGATATTCCTTTCTCAGTCACACAGTATTATGAATGTTTTAAAATCAGATTCAAGGTTAAAGTGATGACAGAATGACCATAAGTGATCGGTGTGAGTCATAAATGTTATACTTAGGGTAATCTGGAGTTGGTTATTGGATATGATTTGCCTTTTGTTTAGAGTTGTCATCCTATTTAGGTAAATGAGGAACACAGAAATTAAGTAAATAACAACACTGTTGTCAGTGATGTGACATAGAGGGATAATACCCTGACTACAGCCCAAGTGACCTGGGTTCAATTTGCAGCTTGGAAATTTAATGGTGCTAGCAGGGGAGAATTGGTGTGCTTATCCTAGCAGAGGGAGTGCACTTGAATTCATCTTGTGGTTGATCCCCAGTGGAAGCCAAGGATGTGCAGGGGGGACTATCATCTCTAGAAAGGCAGAGCAGAAGCTGATTTACCATGGATATAGGATGATTTGTCAGCACACCCATTGCAAATGTGTCCCTGATATGTAAAAAGGTGCATTCGGGGCGTGGCAATCCAGGTCTCCATTCCTGGGCAGGCGTATGACTTTACTTAAGGTACTTCAGTCTCTTTATTGGCCTAAGCACTGGTTGGAGTTAGTCTGGGAGAAGCTTAGGTGGGTTTGGTAGACCTAGTGAATGAGGAGAGATTCCTGCCTGGGGGCAACTGATAGTCAGCTGTATGGAGCAAAAAAAAAAAAAAGTAACAGCCTTGTCTATTGGTAACTTGAGTAATTTTGCCCAGTTAATTATATTTAGTATATAGTTTAGGTAGATGAGATAAATGCTGCATTTTTCCACATGTGTGCGGCCCTCGCTGGTGAAGTCTGATCATAAATCAGTCTCTTTCAAAGTAACAATAGCATCATCCCCCCACCAGGAGAAATTAGGCTAAAAAACTTTGCCAAAGCCAACTAGAGCCTCTTACAGGCATTAATAGCTTCAAAGCTCCTGTCCCCACTGACGACAAGGACACGTATAGTGGGGCATACACCGATGCATTCTATAAACATCTATACAATTGTATTGACTCAACCATTCCTGATAAGACCAAACCAAGATCCTCAAGAAAAAAACAAGCCTGCCTGGTGGACCGCCACCATAAACAGCTTATATAATAAGAGGCAGAAATTGCTATGTAAGAGCAAGAAGAAATTATCTCAGATTGGAAGTGCACCCTTCTCAGCTTGAATAAGCAAATAAGACATCTTGTAAAGTCCTTAAAGCTAACTATGAATCTAAATTAGCATTCCTAGCTAAGTATAACCATAAGGCATTCTTTAGCTACATCCAAAACCTTAAAGGAAAAGCCCAGATTTGCACTGAACTGGTAGAGAATGGCACCACATTTACTGAACCAGTGGAATTAGCCAACCTGCTTATGGACAGGTTCAGTGAAAACTTCTCCCCCTCTGTCTCCACCACATATACCCCAAAACATTCCTATCACCTATTCTCCCCTTAGTATCTCTAAGCAGCAGGTCTTAACCACTCTCTCCAAGACCAAAATTACAGCCTGTATGGGACCTGATAACATCCCAGGCTGCTTTCTCAATGATTTAAAACAGGATTTAGCAACACCATTGGGTACTCTTTTTAACCACAGCCTAAGCACTGGTTTTGTCCCTGCAGAATGGAAAACAGCTACCGTCATTCTCTTACATGGGGGGGCATCCACCAACCCTGGGAACTATAAACCCATTAGCCTAACCAGCCTTATCTGCAAGGCCATGGAGAGAATCATCATGTAGTTTATCAACAAGTATATATGAGACCTTCAAACACTTGACCCGACCCAGTTTGATTTTGTTAAAGGGAGATCCTGCCTATTGAACCTGGTGGACTTCTTCAAGACTGTCACCAAAGCCCTGGATGAAGGCAAATCTGTGCATATGGCCTACCTAATCTTGGCTGAGGCCTTTGACACAATCCCCCACTCAGGCATCATTGAAAAACTCACCCAGCTGGGGGTCAACCCATATACTGTCAGGAGGGTTGCAAACTGGCCCACTGACAGAACACATACAGTCAAAACAGTGGACTCCACCTCTACCAGCAGACTCGTTACCAGTGGTATTCCACAGGCATCAGTACTGGGGCCCCTATTGTTCGGAATCTACTTCTCAGTGATGACTGCAAACTGGAAGCAGTCATTGAGTCCCCAAATGATGCCAACATTCTGCAAGAAGGACTTATGCAAAACAATGACTGGTACCAAAGTCATGGTCTTAAATTCAATGGAAAAAAGTGCATTATCGTCCCCTGTGGCAAAGGCAATTTCCCTGCAAATTACCATATTAATAACAACACCCCGCGCTCTAAATCAGTGGTGAGAGATTTGGCCACACAGGTTGACAGCAATCTTACTTTTGATCACCATGTCTCCAAGGTGGTAAGGAAGGCCTTCTATGTGGCTCACCTTATAAGCCAGTGCATAGCTTTTAGAACAAAAGAGGTTATAACCCCTCTCTACTCTTCCCTCATCAGGTCAGTAATAGAGTACAGTGCTCCCTTTAGTACATACTTAAACAGCACCTGCAAAGGTTCCTCACAAAGAAAAATCAGGGTTTTCAGCACATGTCTTATGTGGATAGACTGAAAACATTGTCACTATACTCTGTATCGTATGGACTACTCAGAGGTGACCTGTGCCTTGCATACAGAGCAACCTCTGATCCTGCATTAATGGAAATGTTACACATTCATAAGTCAAATGTACATGATTCACTTGCTCTAGGGACCTTAACCTAGCATGTGACATCAACTGGACTTGCTGAAGAGACAGATATGTCTCCCAGAGGTTGCCTCGCCTCTGGAATAAACTTTCAGCACAGGTTAAACAGAGCCCCTCATTAACCCTTTTTAGGAGTAACTTGGACGATTGCATGGGGAACCACAAATTCACCCCTGGCATTTCACCTGTGTCCCTCTTGGATAGGGGCAGTTGGTGCTGATTTAGATCTGCTTATAACATACACCATATCTCTAGACCCTTAAGGGAACAAGAGTTGAACTTGGCTAGGCTTGTAAGGGCCTTAGGATCATTAGCCTAGTAATCTCCTATGAACATATGAACCTATGAATTTTAATTTTATAACTCTAAGAAATTTCTAGCATCATTAAATACAGCCATTGAGAAAGGTGAACTTTCATTAAGCCCAACTCTTAGTAATCGTTCTACAATGAGGCCTGATTGTCTGACTTGATACAGAAAAGTTATTTTCTTTGTAGTTCAATGTATACCCAGCTGAGTATTGAAACCAAATATTATTCAAAAAGATTCATATATAAAGAAAGCGCACAGTGTATGCAGTCTCCCAGATTGCTTTTGTACACACACAATTGTAAAATGGCATTAAAGCAGGCATTACAATGGTTCCCTTAATATGGATAACATTTTCAATAGTGAACAACAATATTTTTGTAAAACCAGATTTATAAAAATATAATGTAATTTATATTTATGTATACATAGAAAATTTATAGAATCCTTGTCTCAGTGTAATGAGCTTTGACAGAAAGTATGGGAACTCGTTTTAAAGTAGTGATATTTCTGATTATCATCATGGAGGCTGGGTTCAATGTCATACAGGAAAGTAGTAAGCTTCATTACTTGTGCCAATCAAAATGAGTGACCTAACAAAGTACTGCTGCTTGCCAGAAACAATAAGACAAATATGAGGGGATCGTTTTGATATTTAGGTCGGATAAGCCATGTAAAAGATGGATTTTTCTATACACTAGTTGTGGTGGTTATTGCAGAGACCTTTTTCTTGTGCTCAATGCATATTTAGATAACAGTAATTCTAAGATGAAGCTTAAAGATAAGTTCAGCTGTTACAGTATTACATTGTAGATGTCTGCTTTTGGGAAGTGCTGCACTGTGGATTCTTGACGTTTGCAGATATAGGCCGACTCCTATTCTTAGTTGCATTTCTCTGTCTTCCTTTCATGGAATACTAAAAAAAAATCCCCCTTGGGTAATTTATGAGGGTATATGCAAATACTACTAGTGATATCAAACTAACTTGGGGATGCACAAAAAAGCATAAAACTGCCATGAAGAAATATAAACGGGTTCATTCAGAATGTACTGACTAAAGTAGTGAATGAAATCAAGTTAAATCTTTAGAGTAGAGAGACAGATCTTACAATCCACCACCTGGCTACCAAACTACAAAATAAGACAAACTGGTAATATGAGTTAGTATATACCACAGTGAGAGTCTATATAGCAATAGTTTTAAGAAGCCCATTAAAGTACGGAACTATCATATCAAAAGGGAGAATTTTGTTTTTCTGACCTACATTTGTTTAAAATGACAAAATTCTTAAAAGACTCAGAAAATTTGTGATCAGATAGTTGATACAGTATTGTAAGATCTGGCACTGTAAGACTTGCAGCCTACAAATATGAAAGGCGCAGACATATTTGTTTATCCCATTAATTGCAGTATAGATTCAGGTTTCTGGAATTACAGCAAAAATGTACGGTATATAATGATCATAATTATTATCATTATCATCATGAGCATCATCGTGTCAGACTACAGGGATAAAATCCCATCATTCCTGATCTGACCATAAGTATATTTAATTCATATTCTTTGGGTCTATATTACAAGACCGAAGACGCATTCTTTTGAATGCGTCTTGGTCGAACATAAAAGGCTAAAAAAGCAAAAATATGGAATCTGCTGTGAAGTGAATTCTTTCCCTGGGGAAAAATTCACTTGGCCACTTCGGTACTTTGCCATTTTTAGCACTGTAGTGCAGTCTCGGAGTTGATATATTTAAGTAGGGGGGTGTGGGGGCAAAGCCCCTCACTTTATGTAATGTTTGAAATTGTTTTTTATTTTTTTTTGTTTTGTTGGAAGAACAATTTTTTTCCCTTGGAAAAAAATCGCTGTTCTGACACTTCGACATTGTAAACTTTCGCTTACATAGGGTCAATTAATCACTGTTTGCTTTTTTAAGCATTCTGTGATCTAATATAGACCCATATTTTTTCACATCTCCCTATCTAAGGCTAATTTCAGTATTATCAGTGCAGCAATTAATTTAATAGTAGCTTGTAACAATATATTCCAAAGCTTAACAACCATTTGTTTAAATCAGTCCAAACCTCTAGTAACACTACATAGATCACATTTTAACCTTGGAGCAGAACCTCACATATTCTTAATTCCTGCATAAGCACTGAAAGCTAAATATTCCAGGAGAAACCCATTATTTATTTCCTTGTAGATCAAAATTATAACCACATGAACCTTTTTCATACCAGATAATAAGCATCTAGCTTTTTTCAGTTTATCTTCATAAAAAAGTTCCCTTAAGCTGGACATCTTTATTTATGCATGCCTTTGCTGCATTTTATATCTTTTTTCACTTTCAGTATCAATAAGAGGCTCTATATTATGCCCTGGAATAAATGAATGAAAAATAGTGCATGCACTTCAGGTGCCCTGGTTGTTTAACCTGAAACATCAACCACAAAGCCTTTAAGGATTCTTTATAGACAATGCCAGTTTGCAGTGAGACTGTGGTTTTGGTATCCATACCAATTCACAAGTCCTTAAATGTTAAACTTTATTTGGTAACATAAATTAGACCTAAAAGAAGAACTGCACTCAAAACTGAAAAAAAACAAATGTTTTTGAATAAATGTTGATCTATTCTGTAATGATAATATCCATCATTCACTCTATGATGTTATTATTTTCGGATTTATTACACCCCAAAACTGGCTAATGGTGATGATATGTCAATGTGATTTCTTTTTACATTGAAGTTGTCTGTGTCCCTGATATAACTTTAGGAAAGCAAAGAGCACATTTGGGTGAGATGAAAATTTACTTTGGTCATGTTTCTCCAACAGCTTCTCATGCATGTGCTGTGATTTCTAAAATGTTCTCTGTCTCTTGCAAGACAATCAGTTTGCCTTTTTCAGTGACTTTACTTCTCTTGAGGTTTTCCTTAATGCTCATCTATTATGTAACATATTAAGGAATATTTACATGTCAGGATTTAACAATAGCTGTGCCATTTTTTCAAACTCAAAATTGTAGCTCCAACCAAAGTTTCTCACTAATCATGAAGCTTGTCATCTGTGCTTAGCTGCTTATATTGAACTGAGCCAGGAGTGTCTGCCAAGTTTCACACTCCTTAACAGATACTTTATTGGTCTTAAACTTCAGATTAGTGTCTTATACTCAGCTATCTACTCGACTACTCATTCACTTCTTCCCATTGTTCCTGAGTGAAATGCATTCCTAGATAAACTGCATGAATTTGGTCTGTACGTGGTGAATGATACTTTCTTGGGTGGCGTAAGCCTGGGAACCTTGTTGGCTAAGCTTACGTAGGCCCTTGGGCCGATAGCCTAGTACCTACCTATGAACCTATGAACCTATGATTATGTGAATAATCCACAGATCAACACTGACAAATAACACAACCTTTTATGAGATACCCTTGTGTTCAGACTAAGATCAGGTTAGAAAGCAGGTTTATTATGATGGATGCCGCCAGATGGTAATAACATGAGATTTTACAAAGTACATACATGGCATGTAGGTCAACTGCAAAATCAGGTAGATGCAATAGGTCAAAAGAGACTAATACTAAAATCATGGTTTCATTTATGTGAGGTTGATTTAAAACGTAAGAAAAGCAATTTTGATGAGAAACATCATTTATGTCAGTTCTTCTTTTCAAGTACATTCAGATACTAAAGCTCGAAACATCTACTTTTGTTTAAGAGCTGTAGCTCTAGATCACACTTTTCAACTATGGTATGTAGTTGACCAGCCGTGTCTGATTAAACACACTTAACATATCCACAACTTAAGACTTTTTGTGGCCTTGTAGATAAACTTGGTGATCTACCTAATTACTCTTTTTCTAAAGGTAATATATACCTGAGAAGCACCTACCCTTCTCTTACTGAAATAGTATACATAGTGTAACTTCTCAGGCAAACAACAAAAAGAAATCATATTAGATTACGTAAATCATGTTTTCTCTGCATGTGGTACTATGGGCCATGGAATTTAAGGAATAAAAAGCAGCTTGTGATAACAAAATGGCAACTAGGAGAATATGTCCTTTAAGTTAAACAATTTCTCAGCAATTAGAGGAACTTTAGAAGCATGTGTCTGAGGTGTACTTGATATAATATCTTTTGAAATTTAATTTGATCATGTTCTGACACAACTATATATAATCCAACTTTATGCCATAATATATAACATATCTAATCGACATAGGCCGGATCCCAAAAGACTTGCTCTCAGAGTAATTGACCACCTACACTCACAGCAGATCTTTTGGAATCCAGTCCCTGGTGTAAACCTGCTTATAGGTAGTCTTTACACAGAAGTAAGTCACTTACACTGAGAGCAACTCTTTCAGAATGAGGGTAGACTTACACTGATAGCATCTCTTTTGGAATCAGGCCCATAGAGTCATCAGAAAATATAAAGTCCTCAAATATATATAAAGTGAAGAGATGTGGGTCACTATCAAACCCTGAAGCATGCCTTTACCCGTACCACTTCAGTTATAATACATCAGATTCTATTTCTTAAGCAGCCTTTTGCCCACAATACTATGTAACAGTTTATCCATTTTTGACAGACTTTTGTAAAATGTTACCATGGTATCAAAGCCCCGCAAAAAGTGTAGGCAAGCTACAATGATATGCAGTCCAGAGTCAGCTGCGTCTCTGACAGACATCATTAAAATGCTTGCAGATAAATATAGATTTTGATGTTTGATAAGTAGTTTTGAAAATGTCAAAATCTTTCCTGGCCAGATCTTTACAAATCAACCTGACCATCAGACACTTCATAAATTTCCAAACACAAAAAAGAAGGCTGATTGGTAAGTAACTCTTTCAATTAAGGAATGAATCCTGTAGCTAAACATCTATAAAATAAAAACGGAAGTGTTTTCACAAAATTAACACCTATTTTTTTGTACCTCTATTAATTATATTGTCCTTCTCAGTATATGTGAAGAAAATCGACTTCCAAGAATACCTTCGGAAACCACCAATAAGTGCCAACGACTGCCAAATAAGTTATATTCCACAGTTTATTGTAGCAAAGCACGAACACAAACTGATACGACAAGCAGATAAAACAAACAAAATTTAGTGAATGAAACAGAGTTAAGCGCTTTCAACCATAATAACTGGTCTTCATCAGAACTATTGCATTTTAATTGTTCCGCTACTTAAATAAACTTTTTGGCACCAAAAACGCTCACCCCATCTTAAAGATACACAATCACATTATTGAATAAATAAATAAATAAGTCCATACTTGCACAACATATAAATATTTAAAATATTTAAAATACCTTATACCAGACTATTAAAATTCCCAGATTTATACAAGGCAACTACGTTCTTATTTTTGTCTATGAATATAAATATAAATATAAGTATGTTGCTAAGCAATTAATGTTTTTATTGAAAAACACATAGTTCGTACGAAGCAAATTTTTCAAAAACTCACAAAATGTAAATATAATGTGCTCGATAACTATCAATAAACCTAAAAAGTATATATATAAAATACATATATATTAAAAATGTATATGATAGAGAATATGGAAATTAAAAATGTAAAAAGTTTTTAATATTCTTATACAGATAAATTGCATTACTTAATAATAACTCAAGGGGCAACAAAGATATAAATGGACTATTTCATTTTCACTAAAAATTTTTTCCTTTAAAATCCAACTAATCAAATATTTACTTATTGATATATCTATAAAATATAAAGTAACTACTAAAATTTGATTAAAATTACATAAATATATAAATATATAAATATCTTATAATTTCATTTTATAGTAATAACAACGATTTAGTTGATATAAATTCATTTAACCCAGGAGGAGTGGTGGCATATAAACATATTTGCCACCATGTTTCTTTATATGCTAGTAAACTTTTAATATCACCACCTCTAGGGTCCATTTCTATTATGTCAAGAATACTGAAAGTAAAATAATGGTCATCACCTTTAATGTCTACATGCTGAAATAAGGCATTAGTTTTATCTTTAGTCTTAATACTATAAATGTGGTCATATATACGTCTTTTAAGGCATCTTTCCATCTTTCCAATGTAAAAACTTGGACATTTGTCACATTTAGCTAAATATACTACGTTTTTTGTATTACAATTCCCATATCTACATCTTATATTAGATTTCAATCCATTCTGTAGTTTTATCTTACTTTCCAAGGACATATATTTACATTGATTGCAGAATCCACATTTACTACTTCTATTAGTGTTACTCAAAAATGTTTTTCTTTTCTTCTCAGTATATCTGTGTTCCATAAGAGACTTCATATTTCTACCCATTTTATATATAAAATTTGGTTTGGTTCCCAATAGTTTAACCAAGTTTATATAATTACTAAGTAAGTGCCAAAATTTATAAATAATTATTTTAATCTGATCTACCCCTAAATTATATTGTAATATAAATAATCTCTGAAAATTGGAATTAAATGTATTCATAGGGGAATTGTTATCACCATTATTAAGTAATATGTTACCAGCTCCCAATAATGGTCTATATTTTATGTTCCACTGATTAGTAACATATACAATTATTTCATCCAACATTTCTTCAGGATATCCTCTTTGGATGAATAAACTTTTAATATATTCCAATTCAATTTTCATATCTTCGAAATTAGAAACCATGCGTGCTGCACGGATACATTGACCCTTAAAAACATTATGTTTAACTTTGGGTGGGTGACAACTATTATAGGCTAAGTAACTATTAGAGAAAGTACTTTTTCTATGTATTTTAGAATAGACTGCACCCTCTTCATAATAAATATGGGTATCTAAATAAGGTAAGCCTTTATTATTCTGAGAATATGTAAATTTCAAATAGTCGCTACTAGTATTGAGAAAGTAAATAAATTGTTGTAACATTTCTTGTTCGCCTTCCCACAAAATATAAATATCGTCAAGAAATCTTGAATAATATTTTACATAGCAAAAATATTGACTGGGAAATAAGAGAGTATCTTCCCAATTAAGCATAACCAGGTTGGCGTATATGGGGGCACAAGCTGCCCCCATAGCTACCCCCCTGGTTTGCTTAAAATATTCTCCTTCAAAATATATGAAATTGTTATCCAAAACTATGGACATCATTTCAACCAGTAAACAAATCTCATCCCAATCAAGATTAGTATGTTTAACTATGCTATTTTTGAAGGCCTCCAAGCCTTCCTGTTTTGGGATACAGGAGAACAAGTCAATAACATCTACTGTGACAGTAGTAAAATTACTATTCTTTATAATGTCAATTGGAAAATTAGCTAAAAAAACCCATGAATCCTTGACCATATGTTTAATAGTCGAATACATACCTTTTAATTTAATGTCTAAGAAAATCGACTTAATGGTGACACTGTTAGTGCCCCATAAGTACTGAGTGATGTGAATGAGCTGCTCAGTGTTTGTTTTGGATGCAAACGTAGTAAGAACCTATGAACCTATAGTAAATATTAAAAAATAATGCTAAAGAATCTATATGGCTATCACATTTGCAATGAAGTTATCACCGGATTATAAAAACATAACTAAAGTGGCCACTTCTCAAAGCAATGCTTTACTGATGCTTCTAAAATTAAAAATGACATGTTAGCTTTCCTATCTACCCTACAATGACGTTATTACTGGATTGTAGAAACATATCAATAGTGGCAATTTGTTGCAGCAATGCTTTAGTAAAGCTTTTAAAGCGGATCTCTTATTAATAGCAGTAGGGAAAATAAAGAAACCACTAAAGATGGTAGGAATAATCACATATAAAGTGACATTGGGTAAACCACTAGCTACATTTCAGTTTAGCTGCATGTTTGAGCTGGACAGATGGGATTATTATTTGGAATCACTAGAGCAATTTATTTTATGACCATGTGTTAAGGCATATTAATTTGTAATGATCCAAGGAACATTTTACCCAGTCATTTTATTTCTAAACAGAAAATTCAAAGTCTGTTTTGAATGTGACATTAAAAATGTACAGACCAGATGTAAATTGTGTTATTTGGAAATGTACTCGACATATTATTAGGAATATGAGACACATGATTATTTCACAAGTAATTCTGAAATAATAGTTTTTTTCCAGTTTTCTCCTGGAACAATGCTTTTATTGTGCAGACCCCTACCCCATAAAGAACAAAAATTTGAATTTAAAAACTTGCCAGTTTTAATATTAAATGCAACAGAAAAATCCTTTTTTTACATAATTGTGAATGATTTATTGAAAAACTGACATTGTGAGAATGAAAGTAAGCTTACAAATGAAACTTAAATGGATTTAAAAGACAGGAACAGAAAATAAATGGTATTGCTTTTCAATGTGATACTCAGGGGCAGAAACAGATATCCTGCAGAGATTTGTTACATCATAGTTTGCGTTTTCTACTCTGGCTGATGGATTTATATTTTAGACTACTGATAGAATGGAATTTAAAACCAGCGTGTAAAACTGATCAGGCTGATGAATGTAACAATGAAACATTTTGTTAGTTCACCTTTATAAAAGTACTTACTTGCCTTATTTCAGCTGCAGACATTTAATGGCCCAGTTTTTGTGATGCTTTAACACAGTACAAACTGTTAAGAGAGGCACCAGTAGTTTATTTTTTCATGTGGAACAAAGCTGTGGGAAATCAAAACTTTCCTTCTGAATTGTTCTCTTAGATGTTACAGAACTCATGTTTCAGTGGCTTAGACTTGGGGAACTGCTGAACAATGACCCAGCATTAAGAAGCCAGTGAAATGCATTCCTAGATAAACTGCATGAATTTGGCCTGTACGTGGTGAATGATTATGAAAATAATCCACTGATCAACAGTGACAAGCAACACAACCTTTTATGAGATACCCTTGTGTTCAGACTAAGATCAGGTTAGAATGCATGTTTATTATTAATTTGATTTATTTTATAGTCAATGACTACGGGACAAACATCAGAAACAATTTAAAACAAATAGTTGTAAGTTCAGGACTGTAACTATGAGACCAAGAAGCACAGTGTATAACTAGATGCTAAGTTTTATTTTCATGAGAGGAGATCTAAATCTTTGATGTTTTCTGTAGTTTCAACTTGCTGAACAGCAAGATTCAAAATAGTATGGCAAATAGCATCTTATGTTGTAAAGATGTTTGTGCAGAATATTTCTGCAAGGATTAAGAAAGATGATCCTGACTTAAATATTAATTATTCTTGGCTTTTACATTAAATACTTGAGAGAATTTGTAAGAAAGGAAATACGATTTGTAGAATTATTCAAGTTCCTTGCCCACATTATTTATGACTATAACCAATACAAGTAGTAATATAATTCAAGGTAAGCATTAGAACTTTATAACTCTTATTTAAATGTAGACCAGTATTAACAAGATGAATGTTTTCCATGAGGGTACACTTTACTTGAAACTCAAAACTGAAACTCGTAACAATTCTTTATCTAAATTAATCCAAGAATATGGAGAATAATTTGTCCTCAGTTATTCATACAGACTATTAGCTGTATGATCAAACCCTAATACTAACACAGCTAGTCAATGCACTGAAGATATAAAACAGACATTTCAGTTATGCAGCAGTTTTACAAAGGTGGAATAAAAGTTTCATCTTGTGCCCTGAACATTTAAAATCTTAGATGCAAGCCTCTAAGTTACCTCACTGTCACTTTTAATACCATGTTAGATAGCTTGGTCACAGCAGTCTGACATACCTAACACAATGTTAATAAATTAAAACTTAATTTAGATATATATTTGACAGCATGCTAAAAATAGTCTGATAACAGAGGATTATGAATACAAATAATGGAAGGCAAAGCTTAGATTCAAAAGCTTCAGCAGAGAGAGTAAGTATATTTTATATTTTACATTTGCTTGCTATGGTGGATAATCCATGTAGAATATATATATATATATATATATATATATATATATATATATATATATATATATATATATATATATATATATATATGTGTGTAAAAAATGCAAATAAAATCAATTAATTGTGTTGGCAGTGAGAGAAATTGAAAATTACAAGACTATATAATAGTAAAAAATTGCAAGGAATGAAATAATTTGAAACTGGACAAGATATTCTGGATGATCTAAACATTTTTTAATATGAAGCAAAAACAGGAACAGCACAAAGGTGCAGGAGTTAGTGTTCTCAGTTCTTAGTTCTCTGCTTTGCTAGCCAGTTAAACATGTGCCCTTTGTGTGGAGTCTGTTCCTCCCACTTCCCAAACATATGCCAACAGGTGTTGTGGTATCCTCTAAACTGCCTATAGCTGTGAGTTGAGATTATGAGACTGGTTTGCCACCTTATGCCTGCCATTTGCCTGGGTCAGGCACTACCTATACTATGCAATAGGATAACAGCAGAGAATGAAAGAACTAAAAACAAAGTAGTTACACCACGACAGGTGTCCTGCTTTTGATAAATATTAAGACTAAGGTGACCTTAACATCGAGTTACTTTACTTCTCTAAGTAGCTTTAACACAAAAATAATTCATTCATTAGGTGGTAAAGATTTGGAATAAACTACTACCTGGTAACAGGCAATGAAATGAAAGCATGTCTCAAAACTGTATCATATGAGCAGTTAATAAAAGGAAAAAAAAAAAACAAAGCTTCCTGTCATATCAGATACTTATAGTATGACTACACTATATTCTTAACTGGTTGCCAGCTTTGCAGTAAACAGGAGAGAGCATCATAAAAAAGGAGAGACTCAGAACCACTGGTAATATCATTTTCCCCAAATGACTTTTCTGATACCGAGATCTCTGTTTCTGGCATGTGCCATTGCAATAAAAAAGTTAAGACAGAAGATAAGGGCACAATCATGCACCAGTGTAAAAAAGTATCACCAACACTTTTCATCGAACCGATCTCTCAGGCCTTATGATGCTTGTGTTTTCACTATTAAATGTTAATTACCCAGGAAGCAGTG
This sequence comes from Protopterus annectens, assembly GCF_019279795.1. Lineage (NCBI taxonomy): Eukaryota > Metazoa > Chordata > Ceratodontiformes > Protopteridae > Protopterus > Protopterus annectens. The sequence goes on along the minus strand of NC_056738.1, from coordinate 81,702,446 downwards.
CAAATACTCTTTCCATTTTCTCCTTGCATGATATTTTCTTACCACAGCTTGCAGTTCACAAATATACAATAAGATTTTCTGAAGTTTCTATCTGAACATGCCATCATGACTGGGGGGAGTGTGAATAAGGAAAACCTAATTATAGCTTTTGCAGAGTATAACGCTACTCTTTATGTGATGAAAAGGTATATACTATCTCAAATGTTATAAGTAGAAAGAGTCTAATTTCTGATTTACTTGTGTTTATACAATTATAGCTTGTCAAGCTGCGTTATGCAATGGAAATCTCTCAGACAAGAATAAGAAAATACACTGTATGTTAGTACAGTATTAGTATACCGCTAGCTGCAAGAAAGAATCCGATACCTGCAATCCTCAAGAGTTCTTAGATGAACTCTTCTCAGATAAATGTGAAAGCAACACAAGGAAGAAGTGATGATGTACCTCAGTACTACATTTGCTACCTGTGCATATTATTTATTGTTTCCTTATGGAGTGACATCTAGTGGTGACACATTGTCATAGCTTCTTAGCATCACAGTGTGTTTCTCCAAGCCAGGTTCCCAGCTGAGGTCCCTTCTGTGAAGAGCCTGTGTGTCTTCTTCATGTCCATGTAGCTTTCCCTGTATCCATCAGCTTCTTCTTAAATCTAAAAGACATCCTGTAACTGAAATGGTGATCCTCCAAATTGTCTGCAGTATGTCCACAATGTGTGAATTTCATATTTTAAATCATTATAAACTACATTTAGGAGTCATAAACTCTTCTACAACTCAGTTTAGATGCACCCTCAACTAATTAGCAATTTTTCATGACTAACATTTAGGAACACAACTTTTTTTGAAAGATCTCTTATGGTTTTATCATCTGTTTTTTTGACTGAGCAAGTTACATTTTCTTGTAGACTTACAGAAGAGTGCAGATCCTGGTATATATGAAGTTAATTGATGACAATTAATTTGGGACAAAATTATGTAATCGGTTTAGTCAAATGTTCGTTAGCTGTTTATCATGGATTCCTTTTTGAGATCACAAAAGTTTGAGGTAAAAACTTGCCCCTTGCCCTAAAGGTAGATTAATTTCAGAATCCTTCTATGTAGTCAACAATTACTGTGGGAGTATAGTCCCTAAAACTGTTAGACTCATAGGTAGTTATTAGGCTTTTGATCTATGAGGCTGTTCATCTATCTTATTCAGCTTTCTAATTTAAGTGTGCTTTATGTGTTGGCATTCATTTCCTTGTTATACTGTGCAGTTACAATAATACTAATTAGCTACTAAGCCATTCCTATCAACACAGAAGTAAATAAGTTTAATTACTTGTGTACAATGTTCATATTTAGTTTAATTACAAAAACATTTATTGTACTGCATTCAAAGTGTATTTATAGATATATAAAAAGTTTTATTTTACTTTAAATTTGTCCACGTGTTTTAAAGACTTACAATTTCACACACACCTATTGGTGTAAAAAATGAAACCATGCTGGAAGATGAAAGGCTTTATCAGTGGAAGAATGGTTATGGTTAGAAGACATCTCACTTCTATATTCATGGAACATTCGACAAAGACGCTGTTTCAATAGAAAAACAATTATGAGAGGAGGACTGGTGTAGCTTTTCAATATGCATTGACTGTTCTTGAAAATGGTTCTTGTAAATTAGTAGCATTTTCTTCTCAAATAGTATGCAGATTGTGACAATTCCTTTTACTCAACATACAGCTTGGATAGTGACTTTTTCTAAAAATACTAAAAATACCCCTGTTTACAAATTCCATGTTTACTTTTCTTGCAAGCTTAGTAATAATGCATTAATACTGAAGGAAGTGCTATTAATAAAACTGATCTACATCTGCTTCATTTCAGAATCGTAAAATTTTGTAAATATATTATTATAGCATAGGCCCTAATTTTATCAGATATTATATAAAGCAGCACTAGAGGAATTAGAAGACATCACTATAACAGTCTTATAACTGAAACACCTACGTAACTGCAAATTTTGCCTGGATGTGGCTTGTACTTCCTTATATATCCCTACACCCTTTCACACTCTTCACCAATCAATGTTATGCATATTCAGTAAAAAAGATACAAGATCTACATATACAGTCATGTGTTGACATAAATCAAACCTGTGTATTTTGCCTTACATTTGTGTATTACTCATCAGTGACACTTGTGACTTGCACACAGTCTGTAAGTATTATGTATGCTGCATAATTACTGGTCAGGCTCACTCTCATACTCTTCATCTGCTAAGCATATGTAAGACAGTTCCAGTACTTGGACTTAATGAATTTCACTAGGTAAAAATCAACTAGCACAACTGTCTTGAACCAAAGTAGACCACTACCTTCAATGCACAGCATGGCAAAAGAGGGTACCCTATCTATATTTATGAGTTCCCAGGAGTCCTTGACATTTAACCTAGCTTTTTCAATAAATAAAAGAAATCATTTTGCATTGTGATTATTTCCATGTCAAGTCCACTGTTTTGTTCAAACTCCTACTTATCTTGGCTCCCAGTTAATCAGGAAGAAAATTTATCTCGCGAACGTGGCTTTGCAATTTGTTTATGTCGTCACAGAAAATTGTTTTGGCTGATTTCTTCTTGACATTCTATAGTATTTATTGTAGATCTGGAAAATGCACAGACACATTTTATGGTGAAAATCACAAACCCATTTTGGCTTGGATGCATTCATTGCAATTATCCCTCCCTTACAGCTTGCATCTCAAGTCATTCATTTCTGCTGCATTGTTTTGATTCATTAGTTTTTATAACATCCACCTACCATATTCCAGACTTGACTCTTTACTCTGACCTTAGACCTTAGAAATCCCCTTTATACTTTCTGTTCCTACTCTGCTGAGGTTCCCATGTGTGTCTCCACTTTATAATTGTTAGTTATCCAGTGAATTATATTTTGGCAAGATTTAGAGAAAACTACATGACTATAGAAATATCACTGGTACAACTCGTTCATTTAGAGTTAGTCTGGTGCTTCATTAATAGAGAGGATGGTGCATGAACAAGAGAAAAGATGAGAATGTCTTGTCCAAAATGGCTACTCCACCAGCTCCTGTAAATGGGCTATCATTTCTACACAGTATATAGTCTAGATGTGATACTTTTGGATTAGCAATGCAGTATTTCAGCCAGGTCTGAAAAATAGAGTATATATATAGAAGCATAAATCAATATGTTTATATCTGAAGAATTTTAAGACCTTAGTGACTATGCCTAAGTGAGTCACCTTGAAAATTTATCTTTATCAGTTGTCCTCTTTAACAGAAAGTGTAACATCTTGATTAAAAATGAAATTATTAAATAAACTATGTATAATGTTTCTTTCAGTTAGTAGGGTTGGAACATTTGTATAGTTAAGCAATCTAAACAAGAGAGATGCAACCAGCATAAATAAGTTTTAGAGTTTTGACAGTTCATTAAATGGCAGCATTTTGAGATGTGCCTGGAAAAGATTGGGGGAGAACTGTACAAAATGTGTGTTATTCTAATATGATATATTGCTTCATGGTTTATATGGTATGAAATGTGCCATAAATTCAAGTTCTAGATGCACAATTTTTTTATATTATTGATACATTTGGCATTTGTTTGTCTGTTTATTAGTTATTTATTAAATGTGTAAGAAGGCTGGTCCAAGAACCCTTTTCATCCATGACCTTAGCTATAGGGTGAAAATAAATCTTGTCATATACAGTTCTTGAAAATTAATATAATACACAGATGTTGAAAAGATAATTTGAAATACATGCATGCAACAAACAATGGATATTTATACTTTGTCAGTACAGCGGTTTTCAATATCACAGACTGGAAATATTTATAAGTAAGGTCATCAGTTTATAATATTGTTAAGCAAGATCTACAAATAACAGTGAATTCAAAATGTCTGCAATTTACAATCCTGTCCAGACAGCTTTACAGTAACAGGGCAACACGAAAGGCAGGTCTCAGTCTTGCAATACTTGTATGAATGTAAATGTACATATGTGAATATGTTTTCCATAGTTAATTCAGTTGTCTCAGTTACAGCATTAATCTAATAAACAGATAAAAAAATATGGTGGAAAAAATAGATCACAAATTTCAAAGTGAATCTATATTGTCTCAGCCCCCCAAAATTCTAAATAAATATGATGTGTATCAACTCATAGCAACATAGTGTGTGGGATTCATAGAGATTATCACCATAGTGATATTAGTGACTTACTGCTGAGCTCTAGTAGCACAATGACGATAAAGTGAATCAGAGAGATGCGCGATCAGCATGGAACAAAAGCTCAGTAGTATGTCTCGATTTTGAAAGCAGCACGGTTAAATGTAATCATGCCAGTTTTCCCTCTACCAAGCCATGTAAATGTTGCATATGACCTACATATAAATGCACACACACACACACACACACACACACACACACACACACACACACACACACACACACACACACACACACACACACACACACACACACACACCACAACGTTGCGGTGCTTACCTGCTGAGGTACTAACAGCCACACTCCCACCGTAGACATTAATGGGTATATTCCATCAAATCAAAAGACAGTGCATATTTTTATCACTGCCCTCCCTAGATAGGACTATACATCTTGTTTGTGAATCACTCTATTGTGATATTCCAGTTCTGGAATAAGGTTCCTGGTAAGAGCATATAGCAAATTTATATATCCTGAAATTAGTCTGATGATCTAGTTCAAATTATTTTTTTTCCAAAGCAAAGTTAAAATGCCAAGGAGATGCCATCTGTTTTCTGGGAGGTCTGATATGTAACAGCTTTTTCAAAAACATTTTAATATGGGAATACATTGAAAGTGGAGGATTCATGTGCAGACATACTGAAATATCAGACAAATGAACCTTGGTAGAGGAGTAAGAAAGGTTAGATGATAATAGATCACACCACTATAGTAGAAACAGAGAAATCCTAGCCTTAAAGTGACCATGGTTCTTATTTTGGCACTAACTAGACAATATTTACATTCATACCTCTGAACCTCTTAGAGTAAGAAATCTGAACAAAGCCAGAAATAATTGGGGGCGGGGGGGGGCAATGGCCAAAAGGCCAAAGGCCAAAAAAGAAGGACAATTTTTAAATATTGCTCTTACAAACTTCTAAAGTTGATAGAATAATAGGTTTTGCATTGATCTTCTTGACTGATTTTCTGGAGGAATGAAGTCTGCAACTCAAATACCTGTCATTATTTTCTGACTCCATTCCTCGATGATTTGCTGATGATTTACCAGAAAACTACAATTTTATGAGAAACATACCAAAAATATGAAGCAAAAATATGGACACTCTGGGAAAATCTGTACAGTTGAAAGTATTTGCTAATTTATAATTTCCTAGTCATAGTTTTTTTTATGTTGGGGCCATATTGATTTTAGGTACCACTGAATTTTTCTCATGTAGTATCTGGCTGCAGGAATCATGAGAATCATGATACCATGAATCCTAGTATCCTGAGAAATTCCCATGCTGAGGCTTTGGGCTGAGTGGAAACACTCATAAATAACTGTAGATATAGATTTACTTTTTTTCTAAGGAAGAAAAGCTCTTTGAATTGAGGTATCTAGGAGAAACCACAGAAAAACAATCCTGTGAGGAGGCAAGCAAGAGTTTCAGATGTTCTCCTGAAACCCCCGATAGAGAGGGAGATCTCTCACTCAAAGGAGAGATTCTTGACACTACAAAAATAACTCTGCAAAGATAAGCATGTCTTCTAAAGAAGAAAAAAATATGAATACATTGCAGTCATCCATTGGCTATCTATGGAGCTTCACATTTTGTGAATACCCTTGGACCAGTGGATAACCCAAAGGGTTATGCAGAAAACTGAACATGTGATCCAGATAGTCTTACCATATTTCTGCTTAGTTTCTTGCCATGTTGTTGTTGTTGTGTCTTTTGGCTTTTCCCTGTTAGGGGTCGCCACAGCGGAACTCCGGTCCTCTAATGATTGGCAGTAGATTTTTACGTGCCGAGTTGCCAGCTCTGATGCACAACCTTCACAAAGGTACGTCCATTCACACATGTCTCCACACAGGAGACGCTTTAGCTGAGAATCAAACAGGACAACGTCTTACTGTGAGGCGACAATGCTACCGCAGCACCACCACCGCAGTTTCTTGCCATACTATGTGAAAATTTCCATATATGTATTGTATTGTATTTCTATCCATTCTATATATTCCTTTATTGCATGTTATGTAATTACTTCAGAAGTATGTATACTTAAAATGTGATCTGTGTTTATCTTTGTTCTTACTATTTGTTTACTTAAACTTTTTTTTGGGAGCTTTTCTCCTCGGGTCTCTGTTGAAAAAGGGCTTCTAAGAACCCAGACAGACTAACCCCGGTAACAAATGTAAAAATAAAATAAAAATAAAAGATATAGAAAACCTTAAGAAACATTTGTAATCTGGTGATATAGGAGTATGATAAGCATCCTTTAAATTTAGGGTCATAAATAAAGCTTAACAGCTGAATGAGAATTAATAGGTTGTGAACTGATAACATTTTGAACTTTGGAACTTTCACAAATTGGTTTAGGAAGGAAATATCTAAAACTGGCCTCCATGAGGTGTCTTTCTTTGATATCAGAAATATTCTTGAATAAAAACTTTTTCCTATCAAATCTGGGATTAGAACTTTATATAATCTATCTGCTTTCTTATGGATAGCAGGCTAGAGGTCTGACAAGTTACACACTTTAATAAAGACATATTCCAGTGCCGGAAGAACAGGCAAAACTACAGCAGATACAGGAAATTCCATTTTAATAAATCATAACATTGCTTCAAAGACGATGGAAATAATTTTGCTCCCACTGAAACAACTGATTCATTTTCGATATGGTTTCAGGAAAAGAAAATCCTTCTAATAGATTATCAGGAAAGACATTCTACCCAGAGTCAGAATCAGTTACTTGAGGAGAGAAAACAGAAGTTGTCCCTCACATTCATTTCCTGTTTAATACCCTGGGCATCTTCAGAAACTGAAGAATTCCCTTTACTTTAACTAGAAACAACAAGAAATGGTAGGATCAGGAGTCTGATCTAACACCAATAAATCATTCCTGTCAAACGTAACAGAGACACAGGAAGATAAATGTTGAAATTCCTGCTCCTTTTTAACAGGAAATTCCACAGAGGCAGACCGACTCCTGTCAGACATAACACCCCTGGGAAGAAGTAATCCAGTCTGGCTTGGAAGAGGAACATTTCCTGCTCCTTTCTCCAAGACATACCAACAGCCATAGATGATGTTTCTAACCCCCTGTCTACGGTGGCTGAAAGGACTAAGACCAGAGGCATCCAAAGTAGAAGATGAATGATCCGAGGAACCGGAAATAGGTTCATAGATTAGTACTAAACTAACTGCCCTTATGAGCCATTTTAAACCTAGCTAATTATCCCTTGTGAGACTCAAACCCTGCACCTTGTGCTTGTAAGGCAAATACCTTAACCATTAGGCCACCCTCCACAACAGAGTCTTCCATCTGCAACTGAGGCAAATTTGTAGACAACTGATGTGGCAAAGGCTGACTGGAAACTTTTTTTTTTTTTATTAAAAGAAGGAAAAACTGAGTAACTAGTAAACTGTTCCATGGCAAAGCCAAAAATGTTGTCTGGAACCCAGGGAAGACTGACAGCAATAGTCAGTAAAATAGTTAAGTAATAAAAAAGTATTTTTCCCCCAAAACAAAGTAAAAAGCACATAAAACACTTACTCCAACCTTTAAAGGTACTTTAATAGAAGTTTAAAGTTGAAAAACAGTGAAAAACTGAAGTTTAAACAACATTTTTAAACTAAAAGTTAAAAGTCGTACTTCACTGTAAAAGTGACTAAAAGTCAAATGAGTACAATAAAACACTTTTTCCTAGCTTATTAAAATTAATTTCACAAAAAGGTAAATTTCTGAAGAAATAAAGAAATGTGAAAGGGTTTTCTCTGAAAAGGAACTTATCTGCTCAGCAATGGTGAAACACTAGATGACTGTCAATCTTTGAAAGCCCACAGGAGGAGAGTTCTTTGGATACATGAAAGCTCTGAAGGGCTTGACACCCAAACTGTTGTTTTTCTTCAGCAGTGTTTGAGATGATAATGGTTTGGCTGTGTGCAAAGTGCCCTTAAGTTTTGGAAGATTTCTGTCTGTTATATCCTATGCAGAATATAACCCATATGGCTTAAACTATTGCAGCAGTGCTAGGGACCTATGGGTTGGCTTAATGATTAAGGTATTTACCTCACAGGCATAAAGTACAGTGATCAAATGATGACTATCTCCTGCTGCCAGTTGAAATCTTCTAGAAGAAAAAGTCAGACTCCAATCTTCTGATTAAGTTGTTGTCACAGAGGTAAATGAAATGTAGAAATGGGGAACAGACCATGATGCTAAGGCAGTTGGGATGGCAGGAGACTGAAAGCAAAAATAAATCCATCTGCCATACCATTTATTTATTTATTTGGAGGGGGGACATTCTTTCTTTTTCCTTAAATCTTCCCGTAACAAAAGACAGGGATGAAAGAAGACTAGGCAATCCTTCCAAAATAACAACCTCATTATCAAGACTTTTAAAGACCCTTGCCAGTGAAGGACCATACAATACCTCTTGCCCAGTAGCAGTTCAGAATATTAGTTTGAGATCCACTGGAAAACTGAAACGGCACCCATGCCAATATTCTCATCAATAACAATGACAGATAAAGCAGAACTAGCCTCAGCAGAGCATTTAGGTTGTTAAGGTCTCTCAAAATAAAAATACATTCAGACCTATTCCCTGAAATACAACTGTGGATAACCATTAACCAAACTGTGTTTGCTTTAATATTGCTACATACTCAAGTGTGCTAGTTTGCACTGCACTTGAATTGCTTTTAGTGCTATTTTAGCTGCTTTTCTGTAAAAAAAAAAAATCTAAGCTTGTTTCCCACCTTTCCTGTAACTAGTCTAGTCCAGATACAGATTTCCTGTATCCAGAATGGTTTACTATTGTTTCTTAGAATGGAAAAACATTTTCCGTTCGGAAAAACGAATAGTAATACCGAAATGAAAAACAATGTCAAACCAAATGCTCGACGCATTTGATTCGACATTACTGTTGAAACCACCACGTGATAGCCATATTGGAGCTGATGTAAATCAGACTCCTATACAACAAATCACGTTTTTGCAGGGGGGCAAGCCCCCTGCACCCCCTATGTTCCCCATTCCTACTTATATATTCTAACTTCGAGATCGCACTACAGTGGGGATGTGGATGAATTTCCACTCCTCATTGTACCGCAATCTCCATGCAGATAGTCGACTTACACTTATGCGAATGCAGTAGTGCATTTGCATAAGTGTAGTCGACTATCTGGTTCACAAATGTTTGTGCGCTCGACATTCTAATTTTTGGCACATTGCAGCTGACAGAATGTCGTTCGCACAAATGTATGTAAACCATCCAGGACTGTTTGTAAGCTTCTGAGTCCCCCAAGCCTTTCTGTGCTGGAAGGAAGCCTTCTAGCTTATCAGTGGGAGTGGTAAGCAATAGGTAACCTACCACAAGAGTGGTTTCTGGCCCAGAAATTGTAGTTTATTGGCCATTTGGGCAGTGTTTCCATTTCTTTCAACTTTCTGGTCTAAAAGACCATGTTTGCACTTGTTCCTGCCTTTTCTGTAACTAGTCTACTCCAGATACAGTGGGAGTGATAAGCATTGGGTAGACTATCTACCACAAGAGGAGTGGTTTCTAGCCCAGAAATTATAGTTTATTGGCAGTTTGGGCAGTTTTTTCCATGTCCTTCAACTCTTTGGTCTAATAGTCCACATTTGCGCTTTTCCTGCCTTTCCTGTAACTTATCTAGTCCAGATACAGATTCACTGTATCCAGGACTGTTTGTAAGCTTTTGAGACCCCCAAGCCTTTCTGTGTTGGAGGGAAGCCTTCTAGCTTATCAGTGGGAGTGGGTAAGCACTAGGTAGCATATCTACCACAAGAGGAGTGATTTCTGGCCCAGAATTTGTAGTTTATTAACCGTTTGGGCAGTTTTTCCATCTCTTTCAACTTTCTGGTTTAAAAGCCAGTGTTTTCACTTGTTTCCCACCTTTCCTGTAACTAGTCTAGTCCAGATACAGATTTGCTGTATCCAGGACTGTTTGTAAGCTTCTGAGAGGTGCCATAGTCTGCTCTTCAATTTTTCCCTTAGATCTGCTAGTTCTCTCCTCTCCTGTACTTTTATTAGCTTATTAGTCTAGCACTGTACCATACCAAACTTCTTGTAGCAATTATTGTAGCACACAAAAGTGCTACCAGCACTAAACGTTCTACAAGGAAACAGCTCCAGTACTTATTATTAATGCCCTCCCCTGCAGGCATGTCTAAAGGTCAGTTCTTCCCTGGGATTTCTCCTATTAACCTGGTGAACTTGGGCATCCTGAGGCAATGTAGCAACTGCCTCATATACATCGACAACCCTCTCCTCTTACCTCCCAACACTCAGACATGTGAGAGATGCACTTATATATCCAAATTGGAAGCCACACACTCTACAGCCAAGACCAGAATAGCTGGTCAAGAGGAGAAGGTCAACACATGCACCATACCACATGGAACACATAGCCCTTCAGAACACACACCAGCACTGCCTTCACATAGAAACATAAACCACACACCCACCTTCACTGAGGCTCTCAATAAAAATCTACCCAAACAGCAGAGACCTCCAAGGCAGAAATGCACTTGACCACCAGAACACAACACTAATCACAAGACACATAACTCTCCTAAACAGTGTGCCACTCAAGCAAAGGCCCTAAGGCAAAACAGCATGCACACTAGTCATAGGTGACTCGATAGTGAGGCACACTGATGTCCCACTCACTAGTTTGAATAAGGAGAAAATAACAGTCAGCTGCCTGCCAGGTGTCAGGATCTGCCACATAATGCATGCACGGTTTACCTTTATAAAGGCGGTACACAGTCGGGTGAACAGCAAGTGTTCGAAAGGCTGTTTGCAAATTTTGCAAACGCTGAAAGAAAAGAGGTTCGAATGTGCAATGAGTGAATGCACAGTGACATTCGCCATTGCACATTTGACATTGTGGGGCAGATTGCACTATAGTGGGGATCGGCAAATGTTCCTTTCCTCACTGTAGTGCGATCTCAGAGTTAGAATAATAAAGTAGGGGGGGTGTGGGGGGCTTGTCCCCTACATGGGGGGTGCCAGGTGGCTTGCCCCCCTGCTTTACACTTTTTTTTTTGTTTGACATTAATGTTCGAAAAAAATCTGCTTTTCGATTTGCTGTTTTTTGAACATTAAGGACTGTCGATGTTTTCACTTTTTTGGTTTTGAGTCACTCATATGAGCACTTGAACCACTATGATTCGAGTTTATGAAGGTAAACCTGCATGCACTCAGGTCCCTCAACAACAGGTACAGATATGACTCTGTCATTGTACATGTGGGTGCGAATGACCTGAGACGTATCTCCCTGGACTACATGAAAAGAGACATGGAGGAGCTCTCAGATTATGTAGCCCAACTGGATATGACCCTATCCCTGAGCAGCATCCTACCATCACTCAGAATGATACCACAGTACAAGCAGAAAATGATTGATTTCAACAATTGGCTAAGTTTCTGGTGTCATTCTAAGGGGATCCAGTATCTTTCTGCCTGGGATGACATGATTGACAGACCTCAATGCTTTGTCAGAGATGGCCTGCATCTGTCACCCCTGAGCTTCCGGATACTGGCCAAGGCACTTGCCACCCCTATAGTGCCTTTTTTAGGCGGTGTTCCAAAGACCAAATTACCACCATAACATCTACAAACAAATGCAATCTGAGGGTCATGCTGCTCAACGCTAGAAGCCTAATTCTCAAAATGCACTCACTCGAAGTGCTCCTTAAAATGGAGATAATCAACATTTGTGCTGTAACAGAGACCTGGTTCAAGGCAGCAGAAATCACCCCTGCATTACCAGGCTATAATTCATTCCACACCTTTCAGCCCCAGAACCTGGACCAAAGCTCCAAAGGTGGTGGTTTTTCCATATTCATAAAGGATGCACACACCTCCAGACTGGTAGCCCAACATAACACATCAGAGATACTTCAGATGCAGCTGACATTGGGTAAGACAGCGACTCAGGTCATAGTATGTTATAGGTCCCCAACCATGTCCCAAGACTCACACCCCATGTTCCTGAGCACCCTGGAGAATATTAAGGTCCAACCTAACACTCTCATACTGGGTGACTTCAACTACCCCTCCATTAACTGGGAAAACTACTCATGTACCAATACACTTGCCAAATGTTTCCTGAAATTCATTAATTCCAATCCCCTGGACCAGCTCATTCTTACCCCCACTAGAGGTAGCAACATCCTTAACCTGGTCATTACTAACATGGGCGATTGCTGCTCTACACCAATAGTCAGCTCCTCCTTGGGTAGATCCGACCACATACTAATCACCTTGGAAATCCCCAACAAAGGTAACCACCATGAAAAATTTCTCCAAAGCTAACTTTGGGCTCCTAAAAACAGAAGTGGCTAACTTCATGGAACCCATACAAATGGACAATAGTTGCATGGCCGCTGAATCATATGCTAATGCACTGTACGGACATGTACCGAAATGCATGGATGTCGCCATACCCAATAGAACCAAGATGCTTTCCTCCAAAAAAAGGAAGCTAATCTGGTGGTCCCCTGTCATAAACAAACTCTATAACAGAAGGAGGAAACTGATGCAGTATAAAGTGAAGTCCCAAGACTGGAAAAACTCCCTTATCAGCCTCAACAATTTATTTATTTATTTATTTTATTTTATTTTACATTTGTTGACCGAGCTAGTCTAACTGGACATATATCCGTTTACAGCAGAGGCCCGGGAGAAAGAAAAGCCAGTAGATACAAAATCACCATGATTTTTAACAATAAAAAATTATTCTTCATAGAATAACAAAGGTACAAGAGAGAATGGCAATAACTTTAAATACTAGTAAGTCAGTCACTAAGTAAAAAAAAAAATAAAAAAAAAAATATAAATAGATAAATATCTTAAGCCATACCTTAAAACAACTATTCAAGCAAGGAGGGAGGGTAAGGGTAAGGGGTAAGGATAAGGTGTATTGAGACATACTTTCAGTCGATATTGGATCAAGATGGAAGATTGTAGACATGTAAGATGTTCTTTGATTTTTTCTTTGTTCTTTTAGACTGAGTTTGAACAGAGCTAGGAGAGAGATTTTCTAGCTGATTCTTGAATTATGAATGAATTTGAAAAATAACGATTGTTTTATTTATATATAGATACTTGGAACTTGTTACAGAATGAAGTGTGGCCAAGTTCTTATAAGGGAGAAATGTTTAGCCAGGCTCGGGATAAATGGAGAAATAACGGGAAAGGCCTTATGAATGAAATGAGGGAAATGGTAAGGTAAATTTTTGGTGGTAATTTTTAGTTAGAGTAAGTTGTATTTTAGTTCTTCTGTAAGGAGTAGTTTAAGGTTCAGGAGTAGCATTAATGAATCAGGTAGTAGCAATACATGAATTAGAGAGTACTATAGTGTTATTTGAGTTTGTTGTAGTTAGCTATTTTATTAAGTGGTGAGCAATAGGTAAGAGCATAAAGTTAGTCTAGGGTTTGGGTCTGTCTGGCTTAGGTTTTTTTTTGTCTGCATTTTTAATAGTTCCTTTTTTTTGGTCATCAAAGTTAAGAGTAGTGTTAATTTTTAATAGACTTAATAGATGGGTGTCACTTGTTACACCTGTCAATCGTATTTGTCCCTAGTAAAGTAAATATAGTGAGATTTATTAGGAGATTTAGAATATGGAGGTTTGTAGGAGAAGAATGGTGAGAAGATTTTAAGAGGGGTTTTTTGAAGGTTAAACCTTTTTTTTTGGGCGGTGAACTGTTTAGAGCTGAAACAAGGTTGGGAAAGTTATGAAAGGCTGTTGACTGAGAGCAAGAGAGACATGTTGGATGCAGCAGATCAAAAATTCAGGTTGCTAATATTGGATGAGAAGAGAGAAGGGAAAGGGTAAATAAAGATAACAGATAGAAAATGAATAGAAGGAACAGAAGGGGAGAAGGACCAATCCTTACCGTGAGGCCTGGTTTTCTATTCTTAATAAACCACTGGTGTTGTCTGGAGCTTTAGAGAGAGGAGGTTGAGTTTTTCAAGAAGAATGTGAGCTTTAGAGAGATCAGCTGAGTTTTCAGGTAAGAAAGTTGAGATCCCTCACCAAATCCTCTAAAGCTAGCTATGAAAACAGAATTGCAGCAGATAGTAAAGACAGCCACAAGGCCTTCTATAGTTATATAAAGAATCTCCACTGCAATACCCAGATTTGCTCTGAGCTACTGCACAATGGTACCTCATATACCGAGCCAACAGATATTGCCAGTATACTGGCCGACAGATTCAGTGCCAGCTTTACCCCCCCAAAGGACTAATCATAATACCAGTAGATTGCCAGGCACCCAGTATTACTGCTGCACAGGTTAAAACAGCACTGTCCAGGATCAAGAATACAGCTTCTGTTGAACCTGACAATATCCCTGGTTGTGTTCTACATGAACTACAGAGTGAACTGGCACCTTACCTGTGTGCCCTGTTCAATCACAGCCTCACCTCCAGCTTTGTCCCTACTGAATGGCTCACTGCTTATAGTCAAGCCTCTCCACAAAGGAGGAGTAGTTACAGACCCTGGGAACTAATGCCCCATTAGCCTGACAAGTCTGATATGCAAAGCTATGGAACACATCATCATGGACCTAATAAACGAGGATACAGGGAATCGTCAAACTCTGGATCCCACACAGTTTGGTTTTGTGAAGGGTAGATCATGCTTGCTCAACTTGGACGACTTCTTTGAGTCAGTTACCAGAGCTGTGGATGAAGGCAAGGTGGTTCATACAGCCTACCTTGATCTGGCCAAGGCCTTTGATACCATTCCCTACTCAGGAATCATAGAAAAACTCACTAAGCTAGGCATCAACCCCTATATCACTAGGTGGGCTGCAAATGGCTCACAGATAGAATCCACAGCGTGAAAGTAACTGACTCTAAGTCAGACTGCCAACCAGTCACGAGTGGAGTCCAACAGGGATCGGTCCTGGGTCCTCTCCTGTTTGGTATCTACTTCTCAGAAGTCCAGGCCAACATGAAAGGACTCTGGCTGACAAAGTTCACAGATGATTGCAAGTTGGGAGCCATTATTAACTCCCCAAGTGATGTTGACATCCTACAGAAAGGCCTCACTGAGACCAATGACTGGTGTCAGAACCATGGCCTTAAGCTTAATGCCCAAAAATGTGTCGTCACCCCTTTTGGGAAAAACCCAGTTCCCAAGAATTACCACATTGATGGTAGTCCACTGAACACAGAAGACGTTACAAGAGATCTGGGAACACAGGTTGACAGCAACCTCTCTTTTGAGCACCACATTGCCACTGTGGTCAGAAAGTCCTTCTATGTGGCACATCTCATTACTAAGGGTTTTGCATCCAGGAAGAAAGATTTAATTGAGTCCCTCTACTCTTCCCTCATTAGGCCAATCATCGAGTACAATGCCTTATTTGGCATGTCCCTCACTGGACACCTGCAACAACTGGAGAGGCCGCAAAAGTACCTCACAAAGAGGATCCTAGGCCTTAAACACTTGTCCTATATGGACAGACTAAAAAACTCCAGCTATTCTCTGTCTCATATCATCTACTTAGAGGCGATCTCTGCTTGACTTACAAAGGCATGTCTGACCCTGCTCTGTTAAAAATGCTACATCTAAAGAAATCCCAATCCCTCCACAGCACACCCTCCAGTGACCTCAACCTCATTACCACAATCAACAGAATGTGCTGGAGGGATAGGTTCATAACCCAGAGACTGCCCATGCTATGGAATAGACTTCCTATACATGTCAAACAGAGCACCTCACTGGCCCTCTTCAAGAGAAATCTTGATGAGTTGATGGGAAATAGAAAATTCACCCCGGGAATCACTCCAGTGGCTCTACTCGACAGAGGCACTGGGAACTAAGGTCAGGTGGCATGATGCCAGGGTAATCCTATGGGCTAGGCTTGTAAAGGCTCCAGGGCCATTAGCCTATTACATATCTATGGACCTATGAACTACATCATATTTTTGACTACATCATGAGGGAATGAAAATTTGCATTTAAGGTGGAAGAAGCATAATCATTTTTCCTAAGCCTGTAGAGGTTTTTCCAACTAGAAAGAAAGACAATAACTGTAGAAAATGCTTGTGGACTAAAAAAGACAGAAAACACTGCAGGATCTGTCCTGGGAATATAAGAGAGATAGTGTGGGACTAGGGCACATTATATAATTTATCAGATAGTAGGAACTGGTGGTTGAGCAATAAGATAAATTATTGGCTATTCTGAAAGAGAGGAAAAATACAACTTTTTCTGTAAAAGAGCAAAAGATTCCATAATAAGAACTGCAAGGCTTTAAAAAAGTCAGATTACGAAGCCCAGTCAGTCTGCCTGAAAAGATTCAGGGAGGAACACACAGCAGACTTTAAGATCCTTTTCCCCTGGGAAAAAAATCCCAGAAAGGAGAGAGATGGCTAATAGGACAATCCCTCTCCAGAGAAGGATTTCTGAGGGTAGGAAAAAAAAGAGAAAACATTGCCCTCTCCCTTCCAAGATGTCAACAAGAGTGGTTCTCCCTACCTGAAGTGGCCATTCAAACAGCTGCAGAGGACATGCCTGACTCCTAGTCCTCAGAGGCTTCTTGAGGGACACACCAGAGGGAATAAAACAAAGATGACTAGTCAGAAGAACATGCAATGGCCACAGCCGAGTCACCTGTCAGTAACTGGGGAACTCCAAAGTTATACAGAAACAGTCTCTAAAAGTTAAATCTCTCTCCCTTATTGTTAGGTTCTAGAAAGAATACAGTGAGAATAATAAACTGGACTGCAACCACTGAGGCATGAAGGATATGTTCTCAAGAAACCCTATACCTGTGAAAAAATGAGGAAGGACTGACTCAGCATTGGAGCTTGTAGCTCCAATACTCTTCTTATAAAAGTCAGAGCAAAGACAAATGTAATAGTCCAAATAAGAACCTGAAATAGCCTGATGAACTGGTTCAAAAGGAATATCAGGTTTTAGACACAAACTTAAGTTCCCAAGGAGTAGACACTTATTTCCTAGTGGCCAGAAAATTAAAACTGATTTCAAAAACTGCTACAGTTGAAAATAGGTTGAATGGGAGGAGGGCTGATGTCAGGCAAGCAGAAATGGCAGAAAGATTAAACTTGACAGAAAAGTAAAACCAATTAGAGACAATAATTCACACAAATAACCTATAATCCCAGAAAACTGAGCCTTAAAAGTTCATGGTTTTTAATATGGCACCAACTAGATAATCTTCTCCACTTACTCCACTGTCAGTAACTGGGGAACTCCAAAGCTACACAGAAACATTCTCTAAAAAGTTAAATCTCTCTCCCTTATTGTTAGGTTCTAGAAAGAATACAGGGAGAATAACAAACTGGACTGCAACCAGTTTATTATTTTCTGGCCACTTATATGATTTTCTATCAGCAGGTGTTTTACCTCCTTTAGTACCTGCTGCAAGTCCTCAGGAGAAAAAGGTGCCTAAAAGGTATGAACACTTATAGTTCAGGCAGTCAGTTGGAGTATATACAGGTTGGGGTGTATCAAACAACCCCTGTCTTGTGAGAGTAACTAAGGAAAGTGGGGAATCTATTGTAGTTACCCTTGGTCCTTATCAAATTAAGGGAGAACCACGGCTATCTTTGGGAGTCCTTCGGGAATTTTAAAAGAAGAATCCTTGGTATCATTGGAAAGGCATAAAATAACATTCCTGTCCATGGGATTGAGAAAGCTTCTGCATTCCAAGCCTATTGCATAGAATCCTTTAGTAGAATTTATTTAACTGGTTTGTAAGGAGTCAAACAGAACTATTTGAGGTGTTTCACACAACTGGAGCCATTTCAAGAAGACCTTCAATAGTAGTTCCCAGTGGTGAGGGTCTGCCTGGGACCTGATCAGCTTGCCTGCTATAATGTTTTGCTCTGACTGAATGTTAGAAGCCTGAAGAGTAAAAATGCGTGCTAACTTGCAGAGGTCCTGGGGACTAGATATGATTTAAGGCTTAAAGAACCTGTATAACTGCCAAAATCTCTTTGACATTTTTATGCCTTTGTCTGTCCTTCTTGTTCTACAGACTTTGCACTTTTAACCCTTTTGATGTAGTCCTCCAAAGTTTGAAGTATTAATTATGACAGACTGACAGGATCATAGAAAGGAGAAGGGAAAACCTGGATCAAGAGATATTTGGTCTGTCCACTGTTGTAATTTGCTTCTTACACATCGCAACACTGGAATCTGAAAGGATAAAGTGTGCTAATGTTGAGGCCAGTACCATTTGTTCTGAGGAAGTCCTAAGATTGCTTGGGATGAAAGTACCTATGAAATTTGTAGTTCGTAAACTTTTGTGTGCTAAACATTTATGATAGTGTGTCTATTTCAACATTTAAAACAGTGTTTTAACTCACTGCAGTCCGGGTGTTTACTTTCTCCGCATTGAGGTATTTGCTGTGGCTGTCTTTTGGAGTATCCTCTTTATTTGGACCACTGAATTTCTCTCATAGAAAGTCTGGCCTAAGAGATCATGATAATCACAGAGGCCATGAATCCCAGAATCCTGAGATATTCCTAGACAGGAGACTGTCTAGCTGGAAAAGATCATGATGGTTTATTTGTACAGTTCTAATCTACCCTAAGGAAGACTGTCTTTCTTGGGATGCATTCAAACATTTTGTAGAAAAAAAATCTGTGGAAAGGAAGAAAGATGATTTCAAAAAGTTCATCTAAAATCTTCAGATTTGAAAGGAGCCCTTGATGCATGTCAAAGAGTCTTAACATTTGGGGAAAAAAGTCTGCAATTAAGAGCACTCTCCAAAAAGGGAATGGCGTGAATGCCTTGCAGTCTACAATAAGCAATTATTGGTACCAGACATTTTGAATATACATTTGGTGCAAAGGATTGGCCAAAGCCTAAGACAGACCTAAAATTTTAAACAAAAATATACAATTTGGAATGAGTTGATAATCATCTTTTAAATCTAATGTTAGCGGGAAACTGAAGATGGAAACACAGGTAACAAGAAAAGACCTAGGTCTGTTATTCAAGTTCCTTCTTTCCTTGGCACCAGAAGCTTCTTGAATAAAAAACTTTGCCTCTCAGACCTGGGAGCACAAGTACTATGACCCACTGAGACAACATTAGCTCCAGGATTGGAAGAAAGTTTAGTTTACAGGATGAAAAGAAATCCCCAGTAAAAGAGAAAGGGACTCCCATTGATATTTGGATTCCTGTATAAATATTCTCAGAACCCATTTGTCTGAGAAAATCTGATGCCACTTGGGAAGTTGAATGCCTAGACTGAAGAATAGATCAAAAGGATGGATTGCCAGGGTGGGGACTAGAATAGTCAAGTAGTAATACAGACATTTTAGACTGCCCCTGGCTTTGGAAGGCTCCCCCTTTCTTCTTAGAGCCTCTGTGTCATTTTTTGTATTTTAATTTTTAGGATAAAAGAAGGTTAAAAGATATGGGGAAATGCCTTTAAATCAGTATCCCTCTAGCAATAGGACCACAGCAGGATGGGCCAAACAGAAGAACTTTAAAATCTTATGGAATGGCATGACAGCATAACCAATCAATATTTTTATAACTAAAATAGAAGCAGTAACTCTTGCTACAGCATCAGCAGAATCATAAGATCACTTTAAAGAGTGTTTGGTTACATGCGAAACAGATACAATAAATTATTCAACAAAATGTTACCCTCTAATTAAGAAAGTTAACAGTTACCTTTCCATGTTCTCAAAAAATCCAGTAAATGTATTTTGTAATATGTGAGCCTGGCAATTCCATCTTTTGAAGGATAAAACAGCAACAGAAAAAAAAAAAACTTTAGCCCCAAACCTATCAAGCACTTACCCATTCTGAAAGGGTAGGGGATGGGGTAGCATTCACCAAAACAATCAGCATTATATGGCTTTGATAAGGAAACAACTGCAGGATCAGATGTGGGATAAGATAAAAGGCTTCTTAAGTGTCTGAGGTTTTGGAAAGATCTTGTTGTCACCTTGGTAGTAAATAGCCTTTAGTGAAGGGAGTTTTGTAACAACATGTTCCTGTCTGGAGACAGACTAGGAGTTAATGCACTTCAGTTTGTTTGGACTTTGTTTTATTAGTACTCTTTCTATTTCTTATTTTAGTTTGGATATTGAAAAATAACTTGTTTTACATCAGGTTAACTTTTAATTGAAGGCTAGGCTCAATACTATATATGCAGTTGTCAATCAAGATTTATGATTTTTTGTGCTTTTTATGCGTATGCTAGCTTTCTGTGGGTTAATGCTGTTATCAAAAAGTTGATCTGATGAAGTCCAGTTAGTGGATGAAAGAACTTATAAATGAAAGCTGAGTTATTCCGGTGACCAAGCCTGTTTGAGTTTGTTACTTCATTACCTTCATAGAAAAGGAATTAACATCTGAAGTTTTGGAGTGTTTATTACTGCAGCTTAATATTGCAACATTTAACTGGTTTTTATTTTTCATTTTTCACAAATAATAAGGAAGTGAAGTCAGTCATCTGCCTTAACACTGCAGACAGCTATCTCTTCACATTTCTAAAGTGGTTTTAGGTAGTATGTATAAGCTACCAGACTTTTTAGTGGCATGTGATTCACTGTCAGGCATACAACAAGTTGTAAGAAAACATCCTCTGGAGCTGATAAAATAGGAGGGAGAGCTGCAAAGTGAGGAAACTCAAGTAGTAACAAGTTATCAAACTTTTGCTGGGAGATAATTATAACCGAGAGACTGCCCATGTTCTGGAATAGACTTCCCATACATGTCAAGCAGAGCACCTCACTGGCCCTCTTCAAGAGAAATCTTGATGAGTGGATGGGAAACAGAAAGTTCACCCTGGGGATCACTCCAGTGGCTCTGCTTGATAGAGGCACTGGGAACTAACGTCAGCTGGCAGGATGCCAGGGCACTTCTATGGGCTAGGCTTGTAAAGGCTCTAGGGTCTTTAGCCTAGTACACACATATGAACCTATGAAGATAAGGATTTCAGCCTGTTCCCATGAAGCAAATCTTTCACTTTGATATAGTTTCAGAAAAGAAAACTGTACTGGAAGGAAATCTGAAGCAATACTGTCCCTCGGAAACAGAATATTCAGCTTATAAATAAATACTGAAGAACATTATTCCCTTGCAGTCCCTGCTATTTTGACTTGGAATCAGTGGCAGAAGAAATATTTCCCTTTCCTTATTAACAGTCAATGGAGAAACATAAATAGTAAATATTTAAGGCTGGAAACAATCCCTTTTGTAATTTCAAGAAACCTTCTTTTCTCAAGAGAGAAAGAATAGAATTACTTACATACTTCACTTGCATTTTTCTTGGAAACTCCCTGGAAAAGACCAACCCATGGCAGGGATAAAGCAACAAACTCAGCTAATTGGTCAACCTATCTGCTATTTCCCCTGAGGTCAACAAGAGTGGTTCTCCCTTGCCCAGTAGGGCTAACAAACAGCTGCAGAGGACATAACTGTCAGTCCTTAGTGGCTGTAGGAGAGAATCAAAACAAGAATAATGAGTGGTCAGAGGAACACATTTGGGCCATATCAGAGTCACTCGCTGGTGGTCGAGCTGGTGATAGAGCTGGCTGGCCTCAAGACTCCCAAGAAATATACTTCTTGTGGACAGCGGGAGGAAGAACTGAGTAGACCAATATCTGCTCCATGGTTCAGTCAAAAAGAATACCAGCAAGGCAGGAAGCAGAGCCTGTGTGAGTCAGTAAAGCAAGTGACAAATTCATGTTTTGAGGTAAGAATTTTTAAAGGCAGCCCACAAAACCACAATATCCTGCCTCAAACAGAATTATTCTACAGAACATTGTGGAAAAAATTAGTTAAAAAGTATTCTCATTTTGAAATAAAAACATACTTTTACATGTAAAGACAGTCCAAAGTATAACGTTTTCTAGCTAAAGGTAAACAAGTTTTCACAAAAAATATGTTTTTCTTCTGAACAATAATTTAGTGGAAGTTTTTTCTCTGAAAATAACTTATCTGCCCTGTCTTGAAGGAACACTATCCGATTGTCAGCTATGTGAAGCCTGCAGAGGGAGCTCACTTTGGCGGCAAGAAAGTTCTGAAGCTTTCTGTTGCTCTAACTGCCTATTATATAGAGCTTTGCTCAAGCTTATGGCAGTTAGAGCAATGGAAGGCTCCTTCAGGCTTTGAAAACCTGGCCGATTGGTCATATCCTTAGCAGGATATAACCCAAATAGCTTAGACTACTGCAACAGTGACCCAATGTCGAACATCATCATAGGCAAATAAGTCCATAATGAGATGTAAATTAGAAATGTGTGCAAAAGATTCAACTAAACTGTCAACTAGATATTACATCCTCCATTTGTGATTTAAAGGTGCAATTTGCTATGCAAGTGCACAGTGCATAATTACTTTCCAAAGAGTGTATCTGATCCTTTTCCAGTCACATTGCAATCATGCATATTCCTTGGTAAATTATACATATTCCTATTTATGATATTACTGAGCATACAACTGACGTGTCCTTCTACTGCAATTTACAAGCTAAAAATATTTTTTTCTGTATAAGCTAAAATGTTATTTTTGTACTTGTTCTCTGTATATGTGAAATTACTTTGTAAATGTTAAATGACTTTGTATATTAACAAACTGTGGACCTTTTCTCCCTGGCTCTCCGCTGAAAATGGACATGCATCCAATCGGATTCTCCCGGTTAACAAATGTAAAATAAATAAATACATAAATAAAATGAGTGAAGATGCTCAGTTTTGCTGCTGTTATTGCTGTAACCTGTTTCATGCTGCTTGCTTTTTTCATACCATAACCCAGTGTGACAAGCAGTGCTCGGCAACCTTGGATAAGAACTCAGAGTCATAGGATTACCCATTTTAACGTTGTGGATCAAGAGCTACTAGACAATTTTAGAGTAGGCAGAAAGATTATGACAGCTTCTGTGAACTTGTATTGCCCACACACTCGAACTGGGGGGCTGCATGGCCATCTGTGGCTAGCAAGGTATGTATACCCCTATCTATGCTTGCCAAGGGGACCTTTTCAGTGACAGACTAGGGTATGATGGGTATCACCTAGGCTTCTGCCTCAAGTATACTGCAGCATGTCTATTTGTCAGTGTCAACACAGGACTAGACCAATGCTGTGTGCCTTCTATTGAATAGCACATTTTCCTGAGGTGCTTGGTGTGATAGATTGCTCTCATGTGGCTATTAGGGCCCCACCTAGACCACAGAGGAAGGATACTACAACAGGAAGGATTACCATTTCATCAACCTCCTGACAGTGTGTAATGCCTGAGGCTGTATTGCCAATGTATTGACCCAGCATTCTGGTAGTAGCTATGATTCCAACATGTAGCACACTAGCTCACTTTAATACCACTTTCTACATGGTAGGATTCTGCATAGACACCTAGTGGGTAAGTGTGTCCTAAGTAATATGCTTCCCATAGCTATTCCTCTAAATAGTAATCAAGGCTTCATTTTGTAACCACCCTACCTTCATGCGTTCCCCTCCTGTTATGTTTTGGAAGTGACATAGGCTACCCATCTAAACAATGGCTAATGACACCAGTCCATAACCTGCAGGGAGCTGCAGAGGAGCACTATAGTATACAGGTTTAACTAGTGGGTGGCAGTGCACTGTACAGTGTTGTGCAACACTGTATTCAACAGACACAGATGTTTTCACTTTCAAATTCTCTCTCAGGAACCTTAGTTAAATCCTTCTCCTAGTTATAGCAGAATTATAGTGACATATTGCTGCATCCCAAATGGGATCTCATAGGCAGTCTAGACAAATAATTTTACAACCTACCTATTGTGGTGCTCAAACAAATTTTTGTTTCCACTGATATTAGTATACCCCTCATCAATACCTAACCTACGAGAAGGGGTCTATATCACATAGTCAAAGTCTTATAACTTCAAACACGTAATGTTCGAACCATTATGTTCGAAGTTACAACATTTTGACTATGGAAAAAAAAAAAAAAACAACAGAAAACAAAATAAACTGTTTTAAGCAGGGGGAAAGCCCCCCAGCACTTCCTATGTGGGGGGCTGCACCCCACACCCCCCTCTACTTAAATATACCAACTCCGAGATCGCACCCCATTGAACAAAATGGAAACCTCTGATTATGGAGATTTCCATTCAAATGCTTAAACTTTTACAAATTCGAACTTATGGTCTCGACCATATGAGGTTCGAACTTGTAAAAGTTCAACTGCATGATAGGGACACACGTGAAGAAATGCTCTACCACAATAGTTACATGAAGACATTCCTTGTGTAGCGACTTTGATTGTTGTTTCAGACAGATAGCACTCCAGTAAATCAACTCCAATCCTTTTAGGTACTACCCTCCCTTTTATTAGCCCACATTGATAAGCATCTGGAAATGACAACTGTGTAAGATCTTATTATAACAGTAGATGCCTTACTTCTCACTGTTGCAGTATTCTTCACTTTAAGGATATCCTGCCAGCATACCAAACCATTTATACCTTCCAAGATACGTATGTCAGACATATGTCCTACTTGCAAGGCATAAGTTACATACATGACATAAAAAGGCCTAATCTTTAGAACTGAAGTGTCCCAGAAGAACCAGAGATACTCAGAGGAAAGCAATAACACATACATCCAGGAAGGGAAGACAAAGAAGAAAAGGATGTAAGAAAGACCCGCTTGGCCTGGAGGAAGTAGGAAGGCCACAGGAAATAGGGGGTAGGAGAGAGGAACAGGATAAAGGAAAAATGAGAAGTAGGACATCTACTGTTATGGAAAGATCTAACACAACTATGCAATGTCCTTCTTTATTAGTGTTTCAGTGTTCTTCACTCTTGGGAGAGTAGAAAACTTAATGGAAAGTATGGGAGGTTGAAGGCCCAGAACAGCCCTCCAAAAAGCAGGAAGGATGGCTCTGGCAAAACCTGACCTTCCCTAGAAATAACCTTTAACTTGTAATGTTTAGTAAAAGTACCAAGTACCAGCTTCCAAAATAGATCTAGTATCCAGGTTCTTGAAAAAAAGCAGCAGAAGAGGCCACTGCCCTGGTAGAATAAGCACAGACAGAAGAAGAAAGTTGTCTGCCATGAAAATAATACCAAAAAGAAATGGCCTTAGAAAGCTAGAAGGAGATGGTTTGCTTAGACATCACCAAACTCAATTTGTTGGTATGAAAGGAAACAAAAAGTTGCTCAGATTTCCTGATATGTTTTAACTTGTCTAGGTAATATCTGAGCTGTCTATGTAAATCCAAGGTATGAAGAACCCTCTCACTAGGGTTCTGTGGAGAAGGGAACAAAAAAGGAAGATGAATGAACTAATTAAAATAAAAGTCATTAACTACCTTGGGCATAAAAACGTATAGCTATATATCGAGAGCATGTCCTTGTTGAAAACCAAAAAGGGTGGGACTGCCATGAGTGCTTGAAGTTCAGAGACCGTCTTGGCAGAAGTGAAAGCCAGCAACAATACGGTCTTACAAGTACAATGTTGTAGGGAAGAAGAAACTACAGGTTTAAAAGAGGACTGAATCAATCTCTCAGGGACAAAATTAAGGCCCCAAGAAGGAGGAATTGGCTTTCTTGGAGGCTGAATATGAAGGATGTGTTTCAGAAATTCTTTGACTTCAAATCTAGAAGCCAGAGGTGGATTCAGAGGCAGACACAATGGAAATGGCTGACAAATGAGCTTTAACAGATAAATATGTCAAGCCAGAACTAAACAACTCACACAAATAACAAAGAACCATAGGGATACCTACAGAAAAAGGGTCTAGATCCTGCTTGAGACACAAAATATAACATCTCTTCCATTTAGTCACATAGGATTTTCTAGAACTGGTTTTCTGAACTCCTGAAAACCTGAAGCATGTCCTCAGAAAATTAGTGTCTAAAAGGAATCAAAACTCTATCACCCAACATGTCAAGTGAAGGGTGGGAAAGTTAGGGTAAATGACAGATCCCTTGTTTTGATTGAGAAGATCCATCCTGTGGGGTAACTTGTGATGATTGTCCCTATCCAGATGAAATAGAAGAGGGAACCAGTGCTGTCTGAGTCAAAAGGGACTCACCAGCAATATTTTGAGCCTGTCCTACATAACTTTGTGCAGGACCTTTGGTGACAGAGGAAGAGGGGGATAGGCATACAGAAACATTCCAAGATAAAGGCATGACATTCACTTTCCAAGCCAAGGAACAGAAGTGGGGAAGTTGTCTGTTCAGATGAGATGCAAAACATCAATTTGAGGAGTATCCTACTGATGTACAATGTCCAGAAACACTTTTCTGTGAAGCATCCATTCATGAGGATTTGTTCTTGACCTGCTCAAAAAGTCTGCCACAGGATTGTGCTCTAAGGGAATGTAAACCACATGAAAAAACAAGTGATGGCACACTGCAAAATCTCAATCTGAAAAGAATGTAAGATTTTGTGCCGTCTTGATTGTTGATGTACCACATGACTGTAGTATTGTCTGTAAAAAACATTAGACAACAAAGAATCCAAAGGGAGTGAAAGGGCTGGAAAGCTAGAATAAGAGCCCGCATCTCCTTTATGATATATGGTTGATAAATTGTTGATGGCACCAAAAACCCTGGACTTTGAGGTTTTTGGAGTAGGCTCTGCAACCTTGATCAGAAGCACCTATGTTCAGCTCCTGAGTAGGGAGGGCAATCTGAAAAGGCAAAATCTGGTGAATCCACCAGTAGAGCTAGAGCTTGAGAGAAAGCAAGACAGGAACCAGATATTCCAGAGGATGTCAGTGCTGGAGCCAAACAGTCTTGAGATACCACTGAAATTTCCTCATGTGGAGTTTGGTAAATGGAAGCATGGCAATGGTGGAAGCCCTTCACTCCAGAGCTCTAAGAAATTCCCTTGCAGTAAAGACTGGCAATAAGCAGCCAGTGAGAGGACCTTGGAAGCCATCATTGGAATGGTCTGAATCCTACATCCCAGGAACACTTAGTCCTCAGAGGGAGTCAACATAGACTTTTTGAGATTGAGTGAACCCAACACTGCATAGAAGCGTGGTGAAGTGAGGGTTCTGAAGCAGGAGCTGCTGAGAGGGGGCTTGAATCAAAAGGTCACCCAAGTAAGGGAATATTTGAATTCCCTAAAGCCTGTAGAAGGGTACCACAAGAGGCAGACATTTGGTAAAGACCTTTTAAGTTGAAAGAAGACCAAAAGGCAAAGAAGAGAACTGATAATGGCAGGAAGAAACAGAGAAATGTAAACACTCCATGAGGAGAGGGTGAATAAGAATGTGGAAGTAAGACTCCTTCAAATCCAGGGATACCAGAAAAGCTTGAGGTAGCTACTGAGGAAAAAGTGTCTGAAGAAACAACATCATGAAAGAGGGAACCCTGAGCAATGTATTGAGAAAGGAGAGGTCTAGCATGAGCCTATACAACCCTTCTTTCCTCAGAAGCAGGAACATCCAGGAATAAAAACCTGTTCCCTGCTAATAGGGGACAGGCTGGATGGTTCTCTGTACCACCAGCTCCTGAAGAACCAAAGGAATATGTAGGAGCTACAAGGAGAAGGCTGCGGTAGGTCTGGCCTGAGAATGGAGGGAGGGACTTCCAGACCATAAAGTAACTGTTTTGGATCATGGAAAGCACCCACACATCCATAGTTATCTATTGCCAAAATGGCAAAGAGTTAACCTGAGAGACAGGGTATGAGTGGCTGAATATCAAATAAAAGAAGGGTTGTCAGGGAAAGGAGGATTCTAACCATTAGAACCATGAGAAGGCTTGTCCAGAAAAAAAAACTGTTCTTGAAGCCCTTTTGCCCCTAGAAGACTGTCTAGGCTGCCTACAGACAAAAGAAAGTTTAGATAGATAATTTCTCGGAAACTTAGAAACAGGAAAGACAAAGATTTGTCTTATATCCTTCATAACTTTACCCTTATTCTGCAGCTGCCCTACAGGAAGTATCAGCTGCATCAAAACTGCATTTAATGGAATGTCAAACTACCTGAGAAGAAGAGCTCAGAAGGAAAATGGCAGAAGGACTTAACCTCTGAATCACACATATCAGCCAGAATGCCCCCAAGTTTGGAGAGAAGAGCCTGGACATGCCTAGTCATATGGGTCTGGGAATTAATAGCCCTTGAAACTAAGTTAGTGGAAGCATGTACTTTTTACCATACCTCTCCATGGCATGGCTGTTCTTATCTGAAAGTAAAAGCTTAGAAGAGGACAGCAGGATGCATTATCAGTGATCACAGAAATAAGAAAAGGATTAGAGGACGGGCTTTAAACAAAAGCTTTTGAGCATCAGAAACTTTTTAGAATCGGTCCAGCTTCTTAGGGGTGGGAAGCTGAGAATCCGGGGGGCCTGAGATGCTGCAGTAAAAGTATCCAAAAGGACATCCAGCACTGGATGGAATGCAGAAGGCTGATGAGAATCTGTTCTCAAGAGTTCATAATACCTTTTTGAATGTCAGAAACCTGGGCACAGGCCCACTTAAAAGTTCCATCAAATGAATCACCATATCCCTAAATGAGAGTTCTTCTATAGGGGAGCCAGGAGAAAGTGAATCTTCTTCTTCAGATTCTAGAAAAGAGGAGAGTGGATCTGAGAAGAGTAAACCAAGGACTCCTCCCCAAGTCCTACTCTTCATCAGATGCCTCAGAGTCCCTAGAACATTTTGAAGGAGTGAAAGACCAGGGAACAGAAGCAGGAACAGATGATCCTTGAGAGGACTTTAGAGCCATAAGAGCATTGAAAAATGCCTGAGTAAAATCCTGACATTCTTTGTGAAGATTCTTAGCTACAAGGACTCTATACCTTGTCTTCTAATTCTTTTTTAAAGGGCATCAGCTTTAACAAATTTAACAGGTTCAGACCCCTGCCTAGATTCAATGAGGCTACCAGACACCTTTTCCCTAACAAGTATTTGTGGAGTCTCCCTAGGCCACTCTGATGTAATCAGCTGTGGTTTCCCTAAACATCTGCACTATATATAGGCACAGCCTAAATGGACATGTAGGTAGGCAGCTCTGTGTTGGCTCCAACCTGGTAACTGCAGTAGGAGCTCTTATTGGCAGTGAGTGATCATTGGGTTCTTCAGCCAATCCAATGGAGACATCTGGTGGAAACTGGACAGCAGCAGGGTCAGTAACCTCTTTTTTGGCTTTCTTCTTAAGTAGTGGCTAAACATCAGGGTGGGTGGATTCAGCCATGGTACCCTGTACAAAAAGTTTCAACCACTGGTTCTCCAAATAACTGGAAAGAGATGCCAGATGACTGCAGAGTGTCTTAGGGACAAACACCTGACAAATCTCACACTGCGTATAGTTGTGTTTAACACCCAAACAAAAAAAGGCACTTCTTGTGTCCATCTTTATGGGGAATCTACATCTCACATTCAAATGTTCCTCTCCTGGATGACATGTAAACTAAAGTAAAAGGAAGAAAAATAGAATGCTCGGCAGTTGAAGTTCTGAGGATTAAGCTCTCACACATCACATGTGTAAGTTACACCTTGAACTTAGGACATGCATTTGATGTACAGTGCCTGGAAGGTGTAACAGCTTTAGTATGCTATCCAGACATTCGGCTATCCTTGGCAGGATATCCCAAGAGTGAAGAATATTGCAACAGTGAAAAGGAAGGACATCAGTGGATTTGTACTTCCCATCTCTGTCCGCAGGCAGCTTGGTTGAAATGGGTATTCTAAAACAATTTAGCAATTTTCTCATTTTTACTGACAACCACTTAATACTTCAGTAAACTGACACAATTTGTAAAAGTTGTAGTTATATAATGTTATTGGAGGCAAAGGTCTCACAGTTAAGCACTACAAATGGCAAGCAGGTTTAGAGTTCCACACACCACACATAGCTTATACATAAACCTACATAGGTTGAGGCTTTTAAAGGTATCCTACCTAGGTCACAAAGACCTCCTAAATGTAACCTAAGAAAGAAGAACCCACAGCAATCTAGACAGACTCACAAATACTCAGCAGAGACACTGCACACAGAAATAAATCTGTCAAGAAGCCAAAAATGCTCTTTCTATACTAAACAAGGGGCTCTTGACATTGACCAAGTCAACCAAAGCTAGATATAAGGTAAGAATAGCCACCCTGGTGAAAGATAACCTTAACGGCTTCTTTAGATATGTTAGAAATCTAAGAAACATTGCCCAACACTAGGCAGATTTAATGCTATATTATACCACCTATTCAAACCCATAGGACATAGTCACTCTATTAGTAGATACATTTAGCTCAAACCTAACCTCCCCCTTCCCCACAACATTCATGGATCACATAGGTTCAGTGCTAACTTTACCCCCCCTCACCCCTTAAAGGGCCCATATCTATACAGGAAGAATGCAAAGGCCCTGTAATCACATCTATGCACGTAAAAGCTGCACTCTCTAAAACCAAAAATTCAGCATACATGGGACCGGACAACATCCCAGGCTGCATTCTACACAAACTTCAGAACAAACTGGCTCCCCACCTAAGCACCATGTTCAATCATAGTCTCACGTCAGGCTTTGTGCCCACTGAATGGAGCACAGCAACAGTTATCCCACTCCACAGAGGGGGAGCTACCACTGATCCTGGGAACTATCACCCTATTAGCCTGACGAGACTGGTCTGCAAGGCCATGGAACTTATCATCATGGAACTCATAAACAAAGATATTGGTAACCTCCAAACTCTGGACCATACTCAGTTCGGGTTTGTGAAAGGCAGATCATTCCTTCTGAACCTGATCGACTTCTTTGGGGCAGTCACCAAAGCTGTAGATGAGGGTAAG
Organism: Protopterus annectens; assembly: GCF_019279795.1. NCBI lineage: Eukaryota > Metazoa > Chordata > Ceratodontiformes > Protopteridae > Protopterus > Protopterus annectens. Next base: position 81,671,444 of record NC_056738.1, on the reverse strand, counting down.
GTGGTTGACACAGCCTATCTTGACCTCACCAAGGCTTTCGACACCATCCCCCATTCTGGAATTATAGCTAAACTCACCAAACTAGGTATAAATCCCTACATCACAAGATGGGTTGCTAATTGACTCACTGACAGAACCAACACTGTAAAAGTTGCAGACTCCAAATCTGACTTCAAACCAGTGAAAAGTGGAGTACCACAGGGTTCAGACCTGGGACCTCTCCTGTTTGGTATCTACTTCTTTGAAGTACAGGCTAACACAGAAGACCTCTGGCTAATGGAGTTCACAGATGACTGCAAACTAGGAGCGATAGTCAAGTCCCCAAATTATGTGGACATCCTACAGAAGGGTCTCACTGAGACAGATGCCTGGTGTCAGAGGCATGGCCTCAAGCTCAGTGCCAAAAAGTGCATTGTCATCCCCTTTGGTAAAAACTCTGTACTCATGAACTACCACATAAATGGCAGTCTACTTAATGCTGAATGTGTGATAAGAGACCTTGGGACCCAGGTGGACAGTAGTCTCTACTTTGATAATCACAATGCCACAGTAGTCAGGAATTCCCTCTATGTGGCACATCTCATCACAAAAGGGTTCTCATCCAGGAAAAAAGAGGTCATTGTTTCCTTTTTTCAGCACTCATTAGACCCATTATAGAGTACAACGCCCCTTTTGGAATGTACCACAGAAGACATCTGCAGCAGCTGGAAAGGCCACAGAAGTACCTCACAAAGAGGATTACTGGCCTCAAACAGATGCCCTATACTGACCATCTCAAAAAACTCCAGCTTTACTCTGTAGCATATTACCTACTCCAAGGAGATCTCTGCCTAACATATAAAGCTATGTTAAACCCAGAGCTGTTGGACATGCTACACCTAAAGAAATCCCAATCCTTCTGAGCTACATGCTCTAGGGACCTAAACCTTGTCACCACAATAAACAGGACATGCTGGAGGGATAGATTAATCCCCCAGAGACTTCCTATACTCTGAAACAAGCTACACAGCTATATCAAGCAAAGTTCCTCATTAGCACTCTTCAAGAAAAATCTTGATGAGTGGATGTGAAATAGGAAATACACCCCAGGGATCACTTCTGTGGCTCTGCTCAACAGGGGCACAGGAAATTAACTTTCTTGGGTGGCATATGCCAAGGAACCTTGCTGGCTAGGCTTACTTAGGCCATTGGGCCGATAGCCTAGTACCTACTTATGAACCTATGAACATACCTGCAGCTATGCTACCCAAATCTCCAAAGTAGTAGTCCACAAGACACAGGCCAAGATGAAGAACTCTGCTTCTACAGGGCTGGATAACATGCCAGGATAACTAACAGCTATCCTGAAACAGGACCTGTCAACTCCTCCCCAAAGAAATTATTCAGTATCAGACTCCAAAACAGGCTGTATGCCTGATGAATGGAAGACAGCCACAGTGAATGGGGTGTCAGCTGACCCAGGAAATTATAAACCCATAAGTCTGATATGCCTCATCTGTAAGGCTATGGAAAGGATCGTCGTGGAATTAATAAACAAGGATACAGGTAACCTACTAACCCTTGAATCAGACTAGTTCAAATTTGTCAAGGGAAGATCCTGCCTACTCAATATGGTCAACTTTGAGAAGGTTACTGAAGCAATGGATGAGGGGAAATCATTACAAACTGCATATCTAGATCTCACTAAGGCATCCAATACTATTCCACATTCAGGTATTGTTAAGATACTCTCCCAGGTATGCATCAGTCCATATGTAACTAAGTGGATAGAAAACTGGCTCTCAAACAGAACCCAGGAAATAAGAGTGGGTGGCCCCATCCACTCCAAAAGACATGTCACCAGCAGTTATCCAAGGGATGTGTCCCTGGGCCACTCCTCTTTGGTATTTACTTCTTGGTGGTCAAAGTCAATGTTAAGGGCTTATGGTTGACCACGTTTGCTGATGATTGTAAACTAGGTACCATTATTAACTCTCCAGAGGACTCAAAGATCCTCAAACAGGCCTTTCCCAAACAAATAGCTGGTGTCAAAACCATGGACTAAAACTAAATGCCAAAACTTGTATAGTAGTTTCCTATTGGCAAGCATGATGTTCCCTGCAACTGTACAGTTGCATAACTGGAAAAGAAAAGGTAGAACAGAATTAAAGTGGGAAAAGTAGAAGTGCTGGAAATATGGGTAGTAGTTACTAGGTTATGAAAGCTATTAGAGACCAGTAAAATGAAAGAGCGGATTACATTATGTGTAGAGTGTTCAGCACAGTAATGATGTGGTAAGCTGAATCACAGTTTAGGATGAGTGAGCTAACAGGTAGATCAGGTATATTGAAGGTAAAGTTACTACACAGTTGGAGATATTGGCTTGTGTGATATCATTTAGATAGTCATATGCATTCAAACTCTTTTAGTAAGGATTGTTTGAACTGTGGCCTGAGCAGGGAGTAGTTTGTATGCTCAGTTAAATCAGGAGGAAGTGACTGCCATAGTTTAGAGCCAGCACAGAGAAGCGATGGCTAGCAGAGTGCAGTTTGAGACAAGGAGTTTGCAGGGAGGGACGAGCTCTAGCTTGGCTTCTTAGGTTATAGGCTTGAGTGACAGTAAAAGTTTGGAAGAGAAAGGGGAGGAAGTGTCAAGTTTGAATATTTTGCAGAGTAAGGAACCAAGAAGATTTGATATGGCCTGTACTGGAAGCCACTTAGACTTTGAAAACATAATTTTGTATTAAAATTAAAAGGGCAAAACATTTATGGAAATGCATAGCTAGGCTTCTAAAGATTATCTAGGGTCAATACCCTAGTAAAAACCTATAAACATATGAACACTGCCTTGTCCCAGACATATATTTATTTTATTTAACATTTGTTTACTGGGAAAGCGTGACTGGGAAACAGTACCCATTTTCAGCGGAGGCCCGGGGAGAAAAGCTCCAGAAAAAAAGTACAATTAATTTATAAAAAATCAGAAATACATACATAAACACAGATAGACAATATAATTTAACAAAAATGCACACAGTAACTACATACAGGTGAAGATGGGCTTAGTAACACACAGAAAATAAATGAGTCACAAATAGAGAAACTATCCTATAACTACAAATAGCACTATATACAGGTTGCGATGGGATCCAGAGAAATATGCTATTAGTTTGAAAATGTACATAGAAAAAGAATATATATATATATATATATATATATATATATATATATATATATATATATATATATATATATATATGCCTTGAAATTCAAGCAAGTTATGTACATGAAATACATTATCAGACTGTATATCCCATTCCATCAGAATATTTCACACATTCAGATAGACAGGCAAACTATGCTTTAAATACAAAAATATTTAAATGCAAACAGTACTATATTTGGGCGAAGAGATAAGCTCCAGCAGAATATGCAATTAGTTTTGAATACATACTGAGAAAAACTGTATATGCCTTTGAGTTTCAACAGGATATGAACATGAAATTACAGTGTCAGACTGTATGTCCCATCAAAATACTCACAGTTTCCAATGGTACAATAGTACAGGGTTACAAACAAACCACAGAAACATTTGGATTTACAGTCATGTGAGTGAGGGTGTAAAGACTAAAAATGTGGGAGCTAGAGCAGTAACATGTTTAGATAAGTGTAGAGGTGATATTTGGTAGAACTTATTGATTGGGGTTTAATGGGAAAAATTGGCTTAGCCTGGGGTGGAACAGGAGCAGTGCCATTTGTCGGTGAGGTGAGCCCTAGTCAATGAGTGAGTATTTGACCTGCTAAAAGCTCATTTCTGATGACTGGATGAGTCGGGGGGAGGCTTCAGAATGACAGTGCTACTGCATGCAGAATGTTCACTGTTTGCTGCATTTTACATAATATAATTATGCATTAGTCTGGTGTACAAGTGTCACAAATATTGACCAATGATAGTTGTGCAATTCCCTGTATCACTTTTTCCACCAGTGATGATAGTGATGGTGGCCAGCCAATAGCAACAGCAGCAGGGTACCTCATTCAGCAGGCTTGTGCACAGTGCATGGCAATGCAGGCAAAGCAGAAGCATCTAGTTTGTAACTATGGACTATAACATTCAGTATGTAACAATGTAACATTATAAATATAATACTTGGTGCATGCACTGTTACCTGTGGGTTATGCTTCATACTGCACTGTCAGCTTGCACTGTGCATCAGACATTTCTCCATACACCATACACAAATGTCTAGCTCATTTGGTTACAGCCTTCATTAGCACAACATTCAGTGGTCAGTAGCACAAGTGTTAGTTATATCAGTGGGGGGGTGCTTTAGAAATTGGCCAGGTATGTGAAGCATTGTGTACAAAAAAATTGCTTTTTTAATTGATGCATTCTGCATAGTTGTTTTATTCTGGCAATAAAGTTAGTTTGACTTGGTAATGCAGATCTCATTGCTATTGCAGTCAACATTTTTTGTTCTTATACAACTGGTGTCATTGTCCTCCCCTTTTTTTATTCCAGCATTCAGCTACGTGCAAATATTGTTACTCCTCACCTAGATGGTTTGTTGCTTAGTGCAATTTATTCTGCAACTTCCTGGGGTTATTATTGGTTGATATATGTAGTGCAGTCTGTAAAATTGTGACTGTGTGACTAATAGCATACACTATATCCAATAATGATAATGCTGGGGAGGTCTCATCAATTGTGAGCAAGTGCTACCATGTGAGCTAGGTAAAGAGTTTCTACAACAGCAAGATCTATTAGATGCAGGGGAAGCTCTTGACATTGCCCAACCAGTGCTGTGGAACCTAGGTCTTCAGTCACCACTCATAATGTGATATGGAAGTCTGATGATGCCTAGCAGCCTTGTTCTTGGGTGAATCCACATCTATGCCTGCAGCATTTTGTTGAGACACACATGGTACCTGGCCTATTCATCCATCAAGCACACAGACCCGACCTAAGTCATGTCTACCAGTGTCTGGATACAGGCTGACATGAAAGCTATGTGAGCAACCATGCTCTGCATGAAGGTTATTGTGGCATTGTCCCTAGCCTCCACCATTCCCATGTAGTGATGAATTACCTCACATATGCAGCACTCTAATCATCTCTGCCTGAATCTCCTTGGCAGTAGCTTGTGCCCGAAATATTTCATAACACATCTACTGTTGTGCTGAGAAGGCCTTGCATGTCGTGGGAGCTAGCTATGGCTGATGTTTTTACCTTGGGCAGGCTGCAATGTCATAGGTTCAACCTGTTGACAAGACAGAGATGCTGAGCTACAATGTGATTCTGCCCCCCCTACACTTTTTGGCAGTGGAATTTCCTTTTGGTGCACTATGTGTGAGTCTATCCCTCTGATTATGGAGTTATGGTTACAGTATGTTTGGTAGAATGGTCACTTAGTAGATCACATTTGGCAGAAAAAAATAGTAGAAATTGCATGGGGTAGAATATTCATTTGAAAAAACTACATTGTCACCTACATTTTTATTGCATTTTCAGGCTGAATGATGAAAAATGGTTTAGTTAGCTGATTTGTTAGTGTTCCTGATATTTGTCTTGCATTCTATACAGTTAATTATGTTCTTGTTAATTTGTAAGGGTTATAGACAGTAAATAATGTTGGTGTGGATAACTGTGATTAATGTTTTCTGTGGGAAATCACCACTGTTGCGATTTCCATGAGTGTGCCAACAGTGATTCCATTGTTTTGGAAGATTTTTCCCTTCCCAGGGTTGGTGTAACAATGGAGTTGCCCCCCCTCCCCGTGCTAAAAACAAATGCAGTTTTATTTTTCTTCTGTGTGTTTTGGGAATTTGTTCATTTATCCTATAGTAGAAATAAAATATTTGGTCTAATTTTAGACTAAATGTGCTTCTATCAAATGTGATTTCTACTTTTTCTACCAAATGTGAATCTACCATTTTAGTCTGTAATTAAAGATGTTATACTCTGGGTTATCAATCTGGTTGGATGGAGGGAGTGCTGTCAGTACATCTTGCAGGTGTGTGCCATTGTCCTGAGGTTGTGTCATAACCAAATGTATTTTGCCTTGCCTTACTCTTGGCATAGGACATAATATCATTGTCTCTCTTTCTGCATTGTGCCAAAGCATGATTCTTTCTCCTATTGCTTTTTTTATCAGCCAGTACCTATCTCCACACCTCTGCTTGTCTTGGACCCCCTTTTCTAAAACAATGTTTTTGCTTCCATTAAGGTATGGTTTTCCTTAGCAATGAAGTTCTCACTGTGCCTTGTTCCCTGGTGCTGTAACATGCTTTCCTTAAAAATACCAATTTTGGAAATTAGCATTGTAACCCAGGCCTGAGTGAATTGTAGGAGATTGGTAGATATGTTTTAAGCAATAACAACACTACTGTTATGCACCTGATATTTGTCACTTGTGTAACTAAGAAGTTATTTCCTTATTTCTATTATGTGCAAATTGCTTTTTTATAAAGTTATTAGTGACCTAAGAGTGACAGCAAAAAGTGTGTGATTGCAGTGTAAGCCTCCAAAGGCATGTAGTTGGGGAGGAGGAAGTAACTGTTCAACCTAATTACTATTGGTTCACTTCATGCAAGCTTGTTCATATGCATTGTCATTGCCAGACGCTGTAACAAATAAATGGATTAATTTGCGAGTATGGTTCTAAAAAAGTGACCTTTACCCAGTAATATCATGACACTTCATATTTAATTTCAACAAAAGACATGTTACCACTATTTTAGAAGCTTTTTATGAAGTTTTTCAATAAATAGTACTGTTATGAAACTATGCCTATTCTTATCTTAACTGCATCTGTTAAAAGTATTGGCTTTAATCGTCTTTCTGTTAATCTTTGCAGAATTGCTGTAACCAGTGGTGCACAAAATGGCGGCACAAAGTTTTAGCAAGTGTTACTCAAGTTACAAAGTACTTATGCAATAAAGAGAAATTCATAATTTGAATAAAACTTGCAAACACTTTCTGTGTATCACCATTTTGCGCACTGCTGGTTACTCCAGTGAAAAGAAAGGGAAGTATTCATAATCTCAACCTATGTCCCTCAGCAGGATTGTGACGAGGGAGTGCATTCAAGCCGCAGTTGCAGGACCTACTAAATAAAGCAGGACAGCATGCATTAGTGTTGACAGTGGGAAAATCTAAATGCTCATAATGAGACAGAGAGCTGCCTGGGTCCATATGGAAAATCAACAGAAATAAAGCAAAGGCCATTCTAGATTTCTGTCTGGTAAATGCTTTGACGGAAGCCAAGATATGGTTCAGCAAGACAGACTGTCTAAAGGTCACCTACAAGAGTGGCCAACATGCAATTCAAGTATAATTCATCCTAACAAAGAAAAAGCACTGGAGTAGAATAAAGTATTGCAGTCACCCCAGTGAAACAGTCAGCCTACAGCATAAACTACTGATGGCTAAGAACCTCAAAACTGCCTCATGAGTGGGTTCAAAAAGGAACAAGTGTTATTTTTTTTCAAAACAAAATTAGCTGCATCCCTTCACACTCCTCCTACCATACATTATCAACCTATCTATACATCCTTCTAAATCACAAATATGTAAGCAGTGATCAGAGAAGGCTTTAAGGTCAGCAGAGACTAGGCTGAAGACCTGGAAATTGACTGGAGTGTAAGCACAAGAGTTGAAGTAAATACTCAGGGCTGTAGCACCTCAGGAAGAGGAGGAAATTGCTGGAGTTGAAGAATGAGAAATTCTCTAAATGTGTTAAAACTATGTCTGACCCAGCCAAGTATGGAAATATTAGACATAAGGACAGCTGTTGGTAGAATGCAGAAGTCAAAGAAGTTACCAAATAAAAAGTGCATGAAAAAGTGGGATATTGAAAAGACAGACTGGGGTAAGAAAGAATACTGGTTGGTTAACCAAAAAGCTGAGACAGCAGCTGCAAAATAGCAAAGAAAGTACAGTTGTGTAAGCAAACTTAGCCATAACAATAGACATTTGAATGATCACTGATGCAGTAGCCATAGTTATATGGGTTATATGCTGCACAGGATATAACAGCTGGCCAGCTTCCAAAGCTTAGGAGCTCCTTTCATGTACCTAGACCATTGAGAACTTCACCAGACTGGAGAAAATCATCAGTCTGGGTGCAAAGCTCTTCACAGCTTTCATGCCAACTGAAAGGGTGAAGCTAGAACCCTGAAAAAAAGGTCAATGTCAGATAAATAACAAAGTCCTCAACCTGGCAAACAAAAAATCTTACAGGAGAGAGTCACTGCTGCAACAGTGATCATTCAAATATCTATTGCTATAGTAAGTTTACTTACACAACAGTACTATATTCATCATTAGATCAATGCTGCAGTAAGCTTAGCTATATAGGTAGAACACCATAGCTTCTAATGTTTGGGAGGAAGAAGGATTAGGACCCAAGAGCTCCTGGAGAATGGTCTTAGCAAAGTCTGCTCTAGACCTGCAAAAGGAATCTAGTTTGTGGTACTTTGTAAAATTACGTCCACAGGACCAATTTGCTGCCTCTAGAATACCTCTATACGCCACCCCTTTCCAAAAGTCACTGAAGAAGCCAAGGCCCTATTAGAAAGTGCTTTGACCCTACATGCAATTGACATGTTATGGTGGGAATAATAACAGCAGATAGCATGGGACAACAATTTGGAATTAGTCTGCTTTTGACATAGGTTCTTATTTTATCTTACCTTCATAAGAAATTGTCTGTTGACATCAGGAGTAAGAAGGATCCTTTCTTCTTCACTGTTAGGTTCTGGAAAGAAGACAGGGAAAGGTACAGCTTGGCTTAAAGCAGACTTGGTTACCACTTTAGGCACAAATGAAGGGTTAGTTCTCAGAGAAACACTATCTTTGTGAAAAATGAAATAAGGTTGACCCACCATGAGAACCTGCAGCTCAGACACTCTTCTTGCAGAAGTCAGCTTAATCATCAAAACTGTTTTCTATGTTAAAAACCTCAAAACAGCCTAATGAGCTGGTTCAAAATGGAGTAAATGTTCATTTTTTTCAAAACTAAATTAATTGCATCCCTTCACACGCCCCCAAAACACATTATTAACCTATTGATACATCCTTCTAAAGCCCAAATATGCCACTATGTCATCTTCTTTCACTAGCATTTCTCACTATACTCACACACACTCAACCAGCTATCACAAGTTTATCTCCCACTGTTACTTGCCTACACCTACCACACAATACTTAAACCAGAATACCATAACACATTTCTCTAATATCTCCTCTGGCCTACTAGACATTAATTCCAATAGTACCCTGAAATACAAGCAAGCAGCACATACTCCACCATTATCCAAAATGATGTATACATGCAAGGTTTAATATGTGCCTCTTCAATAGCCACATTCCTAACTGGACAAAAATACTGGGAGGGGATATACATTCCAATCCCTGACCCAGTCATCTTAACCCCAAACCTCGCCAAACCAGCCTCTACATGTTCCAAAACAGCAACAGGCTACCTCTCCAATGATCTAGCACTTAAAATGTCATATGGTGACTTAAGTCTCTATAACAAAATCACAGAAGCTCATGCCTGTATAGCCCACTACTCCCCTGATCTCTTCATATTCACAAAAACATAGCTAAAGCCAATTTCCACAGATGCAGAAATACTCCCACATGTTATAATATACTCAGACTAGATATAATCAACAAAAAATGCAGGTGCTGTTGCTCTTTTCTCCAAAAATGTTTTAGATCTCTTCACTTACTATGATACTATACCCACTTTCAACACTAAAGAACTTCTTATCTCACTCCTCAACCTGAATATTCACAGATCTCTAGATGTAATAGGTCTATACATACCATTTGGTAACAATATTCCCATCCTGGAGGAGATCCGCTCCTACAGCTCAGCCACTACATGACTGGAAACTATCTTGCTAGGAGACGTTAGCATAGACTGGCAAAAGGTAGCCCTAGAAAACCCAACAGATTCAATTTAGCTATATGGCTTCTCTCAGATGATCAGGACTCCAACTGTAATTAACAAGGACATGTCTAAAGAATCCATCCTAGACTGGATTCTAACATCTATCCCAAACATTATTACCACAAGTGGCATCCTACCCGATGGCCTAAGCAACCACCAGCTAAGCTACATAATCAGATACCAAACAGCTCCACAGGGTTCATCACTATAAAGCAGTCAGAAACCTCAGGAACTTTAATAAATACATTTTTACTTCCAACCTGCTCCAGATAAACTGGGCTCCACTTAAAACTCTTTCCCTTGATGAAATAGTAGACATATTTAATGTAATATGTCTAAATATCCTGGCAAAGCAAGCACCATTAAGAATCAAAAGAGTTAAAAACAAACCACCCCTTGGTTAGCTAAAAAAAAAAAAAAAAAAAAAAATTCTCAAACATCCCTACAACAATACAGGTACTTAACGAACCCACAGGACACAATGCATAAAACAGTGCAAAAAAGCTTGTTATAGGAACCCCAAAAATTAATCTTCAAACAATCCCCAAATGATCTGGAAATCAATATATTTCTCAGTCCTGGAAAATCAGCCTAACCCAGACTATCCCCAATAACTCTCAAAGCACCGCTTCTCAGTTTAACTCAATTTTATAAATACAGTAACCTCCCTCCTACAAAACAGATATACAACAAATCCTGTCATCCCACTCCAATCACTAAAGTCACAACAGAATTTAACACACCCCAGTGCCAACATCTGCAGTTAAAACATACCTATTCATCCTTAAGACAACAACCACTGCCCCTGACCATCTTCCATCTGGATACCTCAAACTCACTGCAAATAGCCTTGCATAGCCTGTGGACATCCTGTCTCAATTCTAAGAAACTGCTCTATCAAGAAAAAAAAAAATATATATATATATATATATATATATGTGTGTGTGTGTGTGTGTGTGTGTGTGTGTCCACCTTATAATATCCCTCCATGAAGGTGGTTCATCAACCAAACACATAAACTGTAGACAATCACCATCCTCTCAGCCTTATCCAAAATCTCGAAATAAGTAACACTCTACACTTGCTACATATATTACTTCTCATAACCTCTTCTCTCCCTCACAGCATGGCTTCCGACCCAGTCACAGTACAACCAACGGCCTTTCTAAGGTTCATGGATATAATAAATCACAATAAAAACACAGGTCTTCTAACCTCAGCCCTATTTCTGGATCTATCCAAGGTATTTGACAGACTCAATCATCAAATTCTCCTAACTAAACTCTCTTTCTATCGGCCATCACCCTCCTCACTTAACTGGTTTCTTAACTTCCTCAGTAATAGATCCCACGCAGTGAAATGGCAATATGATTTCTCACCTTTCCTTTTTATATCCATTGGAGTCCCACAAGGCTCAATCCTAGGACCACTGCTGTTTAACTTATCAATGACCTAAACACACAGCAAAGAAGCCACCATAGTGCAATATCCTGATGACTCCACTCTATGTCCTTCTAGAGCACCGCCCATTTACCACTCACTCACTCACCCAGAAATCTTTCTTCTCCATAGAAGCTTGGTTTGACAACTGACAACTACTGAATTAAAAAAAAAAACACTGCTATTCACACCCCCAACTCTGTCTCTCTACTCCCAAAAAATACCTTTAATATACTGTTATCCAAAAAGACCAATATAGAACTAGTATCCCACATCAATCTACTAGGTGTGATTATAAATAACCACCTGAAATGTGATCTCCATCTTCTGCAATCCATAAAGAAAACACACCAAAAGTGAGGCTACTTCTCTAGATTAAAACGCTACATCACTCACTCTGTCAAACAAAACATAGCCACTTATTTTCTACTCTGCACCCTATTATATGCCACTCCTATCCTAACCAATCTCAACTCTTCTCTATCAGCCAAACTAGAACAATGCTACAGTAAAGTAGACAAATTTGCAACCAGCCTACTAACAATATAGATCACATTACTGCCTCTCTCTAAAACAGCTAAACTGGCTTGAACTAAATATTTCTCTGTTGTACTCACAACAAATTACAACCTTCAAACTACTACACAACTCTGAAAATTCCCATCTCTTCACTCCACCATTCAGCCTTACACTACTAAGAGACCTTGGTGCTCCACCGACAAATCATTACTCGCCATAACTAAACCTAACAACAATGCAGGATACTCCCTGCATTCACACTGCATTGCTAATTGATGGACTATCACCCCACTCCACTTAAGGAGTCTGCAACCTTAAAGACTTTAAATGCCCACTGAAACAACACCTGATAGATAAATGGCTCTGCATCTGCACAGCTCCTGGTTAAACTGGTTCTAATACTGATATGAAAGCATGCCAAAACTATAGTGCAAAGCATGTCATGATTATCACATCTATACCCTCCTTTATCATCTCGTCTCCTTTATTTTCCTTGTGTCTCCTTCCCTGTTTTGGGCTGCATTAACTCTTTACTTATCTTCTTATGTAGTAGATTTTGAACAAGTCCTTATAGTAATAATTATTCTTATGAACATCTGACAGTTTATGCATACTGATGATACTGCACTGGATAGATTTCCTGTATTTAAAAAATATTCATATATGACCCATGTGCCAGTTATTTGTAATTGAAACTGCTGGTAAATGATGCAACTGATGTCAAGGATGTTCATTGGTTCATACTTATATGCTAGGCTAATGACCACCAGGGCTTTTATAAGCCTAGCCATGTAGTCCAACTCAGTTGTGTCCTTTTGTATTATGGTCATATATTAGGAGGGAATATGTTAGGAAGTTTCTAGAGGTTATGCGGGGAGGGGGGGACTGGTATGTTAGTTTGCAAATTAAAGTCGGTTTCTATCAGAGATATGGGGGCCAGACCCAGGGTGAATTTCCAATTTCCAATTCATTGATCAAGGTTACACTTAAAATACATTTAGGAATGGACTCTGGTTCACATGGATGGGGAGCTTGTTCCAGAGCATGGGAATACTCTGAGACAGATATCTGTTCTGCCAACATGCCTGTGACATAAATAAGGCATGTTGGCAGAACAGATATCTATTCTGCCAACATGCCTTATTTATGTCACAGGCAAAATTTAAATTCTTGGATCTAGTAGTTCCGATGTTGTTCATTTTGTGGATGTGCAATAGATCCATCAGTGCTGGATCCAATGGTGTCTTGTATGCCAGGCATAGACCACCACTTAGTAACCTGTACGAGACAGAGTATAGAGATAGGGATTTAAGGTGATCCATATAGGATAATGTGCTTATACCCTGGATTCTCCTGGCAAAGAACCTTTGCAGGCATTCCAGCTGTTGCATAGGTCTGGTCAGGTACATGCCAAAGGGGGCATTATACTCAATAACAAGTCTGATAAGGGCCAAATAAAGTGGCACTATGACATCCTTGGACCTGGATGTCATGCCCTAAGTTATAAGTTGGGCAACATAGAATGGTTTTCTTACCATCTTGGCCACAAGTTGTTCAAAGGCCAGTTTACTGTGTACATTTGTTCCCAGATCCCTGTTTTATTGATGGAGTAATTAGCCTGGGTAGCCATTTTTTCAAAAGGCACTATAATGCATTTCTTGACATTAAATTTTAGTACATGACTTTGGCTCCAGTTATTTGTCTATGTTAGACCCTCATGTAAGATGTTTGTGTCATGTCATCTGTGATAGCTCCCAATCTGCAGTCATCTGAGAAGTAGATGCCAAATAGGAGCAGTCTTAGCACAGAGCCCTGAGGTACCCCATTGGTGGTGACTGGTCTCCTAATGGAGGTGATATCACTTATCCTGACTTCCTGAGTCCTGTCTGTGAGCCAGCTGGCAATCTAACAGGTTATGCAGGAGTTTATGCCCAATTCAGTGAGTTTATTAGCTATGCCTGAGTGGGGTATTATATCAAACACCTTAGCCAGTTTCAGGTAGGTGGTAATGTACCATTTTCTCCTCATCCATTGGCCTGGTGACCTTCTCAATAAGGTCCGCCAGGTTTAGTATGCATGATCTTCCCTTGACAAACTTAAATTGGTTGGGCAAGTGTCTGAAGGTTGCCTATGTCTTTGTTGATAATTTCCATGATAATTTGTTGCATGGGTTTGCATATCAGACTAGTCAAACAAATAGATTTGTCGTTTCTAGGGTCGGTTGATGGTCCACCCTTGTGAAGTGGGATAACTGTTGTAGTCCTTCATTTTCATCGTACAAAAACTGTTTTGAGCCAATAGCTGAAAAATTACTCAAGTGGTCCTGATAGATCATGTTTCCAATGATTTAGGAGACATCCCAGGATATTGTTAGGGCCTACTGAGGCTGTGTTTTGGCCATAGAGAGCACCACCAGGACCTGTTCCCTTTTAATTGTTGGGGATTTGTGTTGGTAGGTATTTCATGGAGGGAGGCAGGGGGGATTGGAGAGTTGAAATCTGAGCTGAATTTGTCAGCCAGCATATGTCACTGGGCTCAGTGAAGGTAGCACCATTGACCACCATTTTGGCACACTGATGTATGCTGTCTTTGAGTTCTTGGACATAGCTGTAAAAGGCCCTGTGGTTGTCTTTAGCCTGTAAGGCTATCTTGACCTCATAATTGGTTTTGGACTTAACTAATCCTCTTAGTTTCCTGTTTAGTTTAATTAAAGAGTTCCTATCATTATGGGAGTTGGTCTTTCTAATTTTAGCCATGACTTTTTCTATTTGATATAGGTTCATAGGTAACCTTTAGGCTAGCTGCCCTTTCAGGCCATTGTAAGCCTAGCCAGTTCCCCTTTTTGTGCTCAAAAATAACCTATCCCATTTGGTTATAGACTGGCCTTGCAAATCCACTGGTCATTATATATTATCCCTAAAATGAATAAATGGGATCATACCAGAGATAATTTGTGGGGACCCATGCATGGGATAAAGCATGTAGCAACTGCATCTCTCCATTAGTAGTACAAGGGCAGTCCAAGGGTAAATTTTCTGTTTCCCATCTAAGTTGAGCATGAAAATGGACAGGGATAAACTTTTTTGTTTTATGTGGATGGGGAGTCCGTTCCATAGCAGTGATATCCTCTGCAAAATATATCTGTCCCTCCAAACCATTCTATTGATGTTGCAGAAGAGGTTTAGATTCTTAGAATGAGCATTTCTGTTGCCATTTGATTTGTTGATGTGCAGTAACTCTATTAAGTAATAGGTCGGAGGACATCTTCTATGCCAGACCCAGATGACCAGTTGGCAGACTTTAGGATACCAAGTATAGTGACAGGGCTTTAAGTAAATCCAAGTAGGATATGTTTTTAGGCCTTGTATCCTTTTAGTAAATTATCTCTGTGGATGTTCCAGTTGTTGCATGCATCTGGATAGTCGGGTTCATAGGTAAGTACTAGGCTAAGTGCCTTTGGGGATCATTTTAAGCTTAGTCAATTTTCATTTCAAAGGGGAGAATCAAACCTTGTACTTTGTGTCCCTGAGGTAAACACCTTAACCATTATGTATATATGTCATACTACATGCCAAAGGTGGCATTATATTCACTGACTGGCCTAATGAGGACTGGGTGAAGGGGAACAATGACATCCCTTGATCTAGACACAATCCCTTTTTTATAAGTTGTACAATATAGAAGGACTTTCTTACAACAATAGACGCATTTTGGTAAAAAGTTAGCCCACATAAGATCCCAAACAACTGGGTCATCTCTTAGGGGCATATTGTCAATGTTGTAGTTCCCTAGAGTAGATGACTTCTCAAAGGATACAATAATGCATTTTTTCACATTTAGTTTCAACCATGATTTTGACACCAGTTATTTATTTGAGACAAACCTTCCCGCAAAATGACTGTCATCTGGGGATTCAATGACTGCTTGACACCAGTTATTTATTTGAGACAAACCTTCCCGCAAAATGGCTAAGTCATCTGGGGATTCAATGACTGCTCCTAGCTTGCTCATACTTTTATACCCTATTAAGGTTAGGATTGCACCAGTGTGGTTTGTTTTTAGAGTTTGTTTTGGGCTCTATACAACCATTTACATGGCTGTACAAGGTCTCTGTGAACAATTCTGCATAAGTTGTTGTGAAATCAAGGTTAGGAAGGGTATTGAATTTTGATAAACTATCACTTAATAGGGTGTAGATTGCTTTGGAATAGTTCCTATCTGTTACAGGGCTTGCTGGGGTTACCAAGTTGATTTTTATTAGAAGGAGACAGCTTTGTGGTCTGACCTCACTAGTGAAGATGTGACACTTGGTTGGGGGGGGCAGCACTTTCTCATATTGGTGAGTAGCAGGTCCAGTATGTTTGAACCTCTTGTAGGTGTTTACACTATCTGGTCAAGGGTATTTGTGCTAATAAAGTATTTGGTCTAATTTTGAGAGTCTCCAGTAAGTCTAAGTATGAGCTATGGGACTCTAGGGGCAAAGAAGGTAACCTGGAGCTTGCTGGGATATGGTATGGGACTTTGTCTATGGTGACTTGCATGTGTATAAATTCCAGGGCATTGCCCTGTTTAACCAATGTAGAGTCATGATTGTTGCTAATGTAGACTGACACTCCTCCACTGTTTTCCTCTCTCTCTCTCTGCAGCTGATGGTCTAAATGTGTAGAGGACACTGAAGCCTTCCACCGCTAGATTACTTTCTGCAGATTTAAACCTCATCTTGGTAATGGCACAAATGTCTATATTGTCCAGCATGAGGAGAGCTTGCAGGGGGTGGATTTTCTTCTGTTGGCTCCTAGCACTGAGCAGTAACACTTTTAGGTTTCTTAGGGTTTTATTTGCTATTTTGGTAGGTTTGTCAATTTGGCATTGCCTAAAAAGACACTAAAGGGGTAGATAAAGATTTAGCCAATAATCAGAAGCCAAGAGGAGACAAGTTCAAATCATCCTTTGCAATGCAAAATAGTCTGTTAGCTATGGTCTCCATGGTCACCCATGCTGACAAACTTACCTCTGAACTTCTTACTGCAAGAAATCTGGACAAAGCCATAAATAATGTGGGGACAAATGCCCAAAATGTGATAGAATAACAGGTTTGCATTAGCATGTATTTTCTGTAGGGTATGATGTTTTAAACTCAAATGCCTGCTGTCAGTATTTTCTGACTTCAGTCTTCAATAATTTGCCAATGATTTCCTAGAAAAAAAAATGAGCAGACCAAACATAGGTGAAAATCTGGGCAGTTGAGAGGTATGCTGACAATTACTGAATCCTGCTGGAATGACACCAGAAACTAAGCCAATTATTTAAGTCAATCATATTTTCTTCATACTGTGGCATCATCCTAACACAGAAGGCCTCTGGCTAACGAAGTTCACAGATGGCTGCAAACTAGGATCCATAGTCGAGTCCCCAAATGATTTGGACATCCTACAGAAGGGCCTCACTGAGACAGATGCCTTGTGTCAGAGGCATGGCCTCAAGCTCAATGCCAAAAAGTGCATTGCCATCCCTTTTGGTAAAAACTCTGTACCCATGAACTACCACATAAACGGCGGTCTACTTAATGCCAAATGTGTCATAAGAGACCTTGGGACCCAGGTGGACAGTAGTCTCTCCTTTGATAATCACATCACCACAGTAGTCAGGAAATCCTTCTCTGTGGCACACCTCATCACAAAAGGGTTCTCATCCAGGAAAAAAGAGGTTATTGTTCCCCTCAACTCGGCACTCAGACCCATTATAGAGTACAATGCCCCTTTTGGAATATACCTCACAATACATCTGCAGCAGCTGGAAAGGCCACAGAAGTACCTCACAAAGAGGATTACTAGCCTCAAACAGATGTCCTACACTGACCATCTCAAAAAACTCCAGCTTTACTCTGTAGCATATTGCCTACTCTGAGGAGATCTCTGCCTATATAAAGCTATGTTAAACCCAGAGCTGTTGGACATGCCACACCAAAAGAAATCCCAATCCCTTTGAACTACACGCTCTAGGGACATAAACCTTGTCACCACAATAAACAGGACATGCTGGAGGGATAGATTCCTGTCTCAGAGACTTCCTATACTCTGGAACAAGCTACCCATATGTCAAGCAAAGTTCCTCATTAGCACTCTTCAAGAAAAATCTTGATGAGTGGATGGGAAATAGGAAATACATCCCAGCGATCACGTCTGTGGGTCTGCTCAACAGGGGCATAGGAAATTAACTTTCTTGGGTGGCGTAAGCCAGGGAACATTGTTGGCTAGGCTTACTTAAATCCTTGGGCCAATAGCCTAGTACCTACCTATGAAGGTGTTTGGTGCATGTGAACACTTTGCAACAACTTAATTATGTTACTGTTTGAGTTATTCTACTTCTAGTTGTTATATTTAAGACTGGGAAGTCTTTTTCACAGCTAGAAATGTATTGTATGTTTGGTGCTTGTATATACTACCAAATAAAGATTGATCATTTTCATCTCTTTAATGTATAGAACAGTTTCATACATTAAAGATCCAAAATCACTCCACCTTTCTTTATGTGGCTCATGGCATTTTATTTGTTTATATTTTGGTGGCGCAGCGGTTAACATTGTCACCTCACAGCAAGAGGTTCTCTGGTTAAATTCTCAGCTGGGGTGCCTTCTGTGCAGAGTTTGCATGTTCTCCCTGCATTCGCGTGGGTTCCCTCCGGGTACACCGGTTTCCTCCCACATTCTAAAGACATGTCTGGAGCATCTCTTCCTGGACCTCCACTGAAAACAGGCTCTGTGGAACCTATTTGGACTTTCCCGGTCAACAAATGTTAAATAAAAAATATAAGATTTTAAGTACATGCTGTCATTCCAACTTAGGTGAGCATGATATTCATCAGCTGGCCAAGGCCCCCCTGGAGTTATGGGACCAGAGCTGCTGCAATCTCCCTTATTATAATCCACCATTGATTGCACCATCTAGAAAATCTTTTCCATTTACTAATATATGATTTCCTATTAGTAGGTTTTGTTGCCTCTCAACTCCTTCAAGCATATAGTGTCTTTTTTATTACTTCCAGATCACATCTATAGCTCCTTATGGCATCCAGAAAGTTTTTGGGTCTGGCTTCATTTACTATGGCATCCAGAACATTTTTGGGCCAGGCTTCATTTACCAAGTGACTTATCAGCTAATAGGCAGTATTAGAAAGTGCAAGGAGTTATTAAGAAAATTACACTAAGATTGTTACTCTAATTTCTCTACTGCAATATATCTTAATCACTTATTATTCATATGTTCATAGCTGAGAGCTCTACGTTAGTGAGGGGTATGGCTATTTTTGTCATAGAGGGAAACAGAAACATTTATTGTCAGCACCCTTTTATAACACAATATACCTGATCTATTCCTTGTTGTTCACTAGTAATTATGAAAATAAGCAATTTTTCCATATATACTTAATACGTCAAAAAACAAGTGATTTACAAACTGTTGCATGACATCAGGTGAAACCTTAGATGTTGTCGAAGAAAACTCTTTCAAATTTGCACTTTAAGTGGCACATCTTGAAAAATATTCAATTATTTATTCTGCTACTTATACAATTAAGCATATGTTTTTCATATTTCTGTAAATATCTCAATAAACATGTATTCATACAGGAATTTCTTGCTGTCATGTGGAAGCTTACGTCCAGTTAACACAAATGTTATAACAATATATGTCTAGGTTATACAGTTTCAAAGATATGATAAATTGTGAAATTTTAGCAAAAAATATGATTTTGGGTTTATGTGCATTATAATGTATTATATTTATGGAGACTATAAATACGCTATTATCACTGCAAAGAGTACTTACTGATAAAACTGTACAAATTGCAATGTTAATAGCTTTCATTGTTTAAAAAATATTTACTTTTGTTTATCTCATCCTTTTTAAGTCTATTTTCCAGAAAATGCTCCGGAATGCAAGATGTGAGCAGACTGCTACAGATGTGGCATTCCACATCACTTGGGTGTTAATGAGTTAATAACTGCTGCCCATCCTCAGAAAATAGGTGTCTGAAAGGTATTAAAACTTTATCATCCAAACAGTTGACGTTGTTTCAAGTTAGTGTGTTTCAGACAACCCTTGCCTTGTGGGAGTAGGCTCAGTTTGTGAGTAAACTTGTCGTTATTGCCCTTTGTCATCTCCAAAAGAAGGGAGAACCACTGTTGCCATGCTAGGAGGGAATCACCACAATAATCTTTGGAGAGTCCTTTTAAATTTTCAGAATGACTTTGGATAGCAGTGGAAAAGCATGCAGGAATATCCCCATCTAAGGAAATGAGAATGCATCTTTTTTACCAGGCCTGAGTGGAAGGAGTCATGGTGCAGAATTTTGTTAGTTTACCATGAACAGATAGCTGAGGAATTCTCTACAGTTACATCAAATCCTGGAATACTCCCAATTCAATTTCCATTTGTTAGGATCTGTCCAGGTCCTACTTAGCTGTCTGCCACAATGTTTTGTTCTAACAGAATATAAGATGTCTGTAGAGTGAGATTGTGCCAAATAGCCATATCACTGGATACCATGGCTAAAATGATTGACAGTTGAGTGCATTTATAACTGTCAACATCTATTTTATACTTGTTTGTTTTGGTATGTCTTTTTTGTTGCAGACTCTGCACTTTTACAGCACAAACAACTAGCTCCTCAAGCAAAGTCTGACACAGTGATAGACTACACTGGAGCTGGAAGAGAGAAAAAGAAGTTATGTACTCATCATAACATTCCATCTGAGTTGTCCATTTTCATTCTTCCTCAACTGTTGGGATCAGATCCAACCCTCGGATCTGACTTAGCTGGCTGCTTTTTCTAGTCCACAGAACACTGAAACTCTCAAGCTCCTTCCTTTACCCATAGCTCTCTAGCCATTTTACATACATTGGATCTAGTTTGCTGCCCATAGAGTCAAGAAAAATGAAATAATGCAATCTGGGACTCAAACAAAGGAACAGTGGCTCCTTTAATATTCTCTGATCTTCCAGAAGTAGGAATGGAAGGGGGTTGGTGAGTGGGAAGTTGGGAAAGAATGAAAATGGACAACACAGATGAGCATTATGGTGAGTAAATAACTTCTTTATCTGATGTTGTCATTTTCATTCATTCCTCAACTGTTGGGATAGAGTCCCCAGTTACCTAAATCCAGGGGCGACTCTAAGGAAGGATATTTCTGAGCACAGCTGAGCCAAAAGCTGCCCTCCCCCTAAATGCCAGATCCAATTTGTAATGAGTAATAAAGGTATGAGGTTTATTCCAAGTTGCAGCTGCACAAATGTCATCCAGTGAAGTTCTAAACAAAAAAGCTGTAGAAGTTGCAATAGATCTAGTGTAATGGGCTTTAGGTGGTTTTGGTAAAGGCAAACCCACTTTTTGTAGGAAAAAGGTAATGTAATCAGTGAACCATTTGGCTAAGGTCACTTTAGAAACTGGTTTACCTAATTTTGACTTAGAAAGGGAAACAATTGGTCAGATTTCCTAATATCTTTGGTTCTGTGAACATCCAGCAAATGTAACATATATTCTCCCCTTCATTTGAAAATTTTGGAAAGAAAACTGATAGGTTGATAACCTGATTGATATTGGATTCTGATACCACGTTAGGACGAAAGGAAGGGTTGGTTCTCAAAGATACCCTGTCTTTGTGGAAATTTAAATAAGGGGGCTTAGAGGAAAGAGCTTGAAGTTCAGACACACTTCTGATAGAAGTGATAGCAACCAGAAAAAGTCTTTCAGATTAAAACGATTAAATAAGATTTATCTGATGGTTCAAAAGGGGTTGAATTAAGGCCTGAAAAACAATGTGCAAATCCCAAGGATGAGTATGATCCTTCAGAGGTGGTCTAAGTAAATATGTTTCTCGTAAAAAGGCTTTGCAAAGTTTAGAAGAAACTAACTTATCTATTCATATATGAAAATTTGAAATGGCTGCTAATTGTATTCTGACAGTTGAGGATCTAGCCCCTTCATTGAAATTGTAGCTAAAAAGTCAAGAACCATAGAAATTGGTTCTGAAAAAGGCTCTAGATTCTTTTTAATATGCCCCCACCCCCCAAAAAAATGTTGTTTTCCATTTGCTTTTGTAAACTTTTCTAGTGGAAGAGTTGTGAGATGATAAATGAATGTGATAGACAGGGGAGGAGAGCCTGGATTGTCTGGCAATCAATGGAACTGGAGAAACCATGAGGCCTGAAATATCTGGATGAGTCATGCCTGTTGGGTGAGACAGTAGATCTGGAGATGGATACAGAATCCATGGTGGGCGTAGAAGATGAGGCCAAAGGAAAGGAAAATAGATCTGATTAGGTCAATAAGGGGCAATGAGGATAACTGTACTCTTCAATCAAATGGCTTTCTGGAGAAATTTGGAAATGAGGGGTATTGGGGGTAAGCGTAAAGTAGGCCAGAGGGCCAATCATGAAGCAGAGCATCCTTCAGGGACTCTCACCCTTGGGGATCAGTGCAAAGGATCTGCTGCACTTGTTGAGCGGAGATGCAGAGTGTGCAGCATGGCTGGCCCCATAGATGGAAAATCCTCTCTGCCATCTTCATGATGACAGACCACTCATGAGGCATTAGAATAGACCTGCAAAATTTGTCAGCAATCATGTTGGATTTCCCCAGAATGTGCATTGCTATCAGAAAACAATTGGATGAGCTCACCCACTGCAATACTTTCATAGCTTCTTGACAAATAGGGTAAAGATCTGGTGTCTCCTTGTACATTGATGTGCCAGACTACTGATATGTCTGTCTGAATCACAATAGTTCCAGTTGGAAGAGCTTCTTGGAAGGCCTGCAACACTTGTAGGACAGCTCTCATACCCAGGACATTGATATACATGTAGGCCTCTTTGGTGGACCATGTACTTTGGACCATCTTTCCCAGGAAGTGCCCCCCACCTTATCTGAGAGGCATCTGTGGTCCATATGGCTGAGGGAGAACAAAGGGAAGGCCTTCTTGTATCTGACTGGAATGGATCCACCAAAGAAGATAATTTTTGCAAGCTTGTATTATTTTGACCTGACCAGATAATGGTCGATTGAGAATAGACCGTTAGGATGCAAGTGACCATTGAAGAATTCTCATATGGTACCTTGCCAGTGGTACAACTGTGATTGCACCTCTGACACAGATTCTAGTGTTTGGAGTATCAGATGTGCTAAAGTGAATGGTTGTGAATAATCTTTTTGACTTGAGACTGGATTGTTTGAATTCGGGACATAGGAAGAAAGGCTATTTGAGTGATTGTATTGAAAAGAGCATCAATGAATTCCAAATTCTGAGTTGGTTCGAGTTGAGATTTGTTGTAATTGACAGCGATTCCCAGATGAGAGTACGACTGCAGTAAGCAGTCCCGAGCTTGGATTAGATGATGCCTCATCAGAGTGGTTAGAAGCCATTCGTCTAAAGATGGAAACACCCAGAATCCCTGCAGTCTCCAGTGAGCTGCAATGACTGCCATACACTTGGTAAACACCCTGGGGCTGTGGTGATACCAAAGGGCAGCACTCTGAATTGGTAATGACGGGCTCCCTGCCAGAAACATAGATATCTCCTGGATCACCTGTTCAGTTTTATGTGATGATGTTTGCAGATGACATTGTGATCTGTAGTGAGAGTAGGGAACAGGTGGAGGAGACCATGCCGTGCGCATCTGAATTTTGGATCTTGGCCATATATTTTTTAAAACCTGATGGTTTCTCAGACATGTTGACTAGATTAATAATATTAAATGTAGAATATTTTTTTCTTTTGAAGAAAGAAAGGAGATTTGAAATGGGAGTTGGAGACTACTTACGTATGGGGGAAAAGGACAGAATACCAACAATTGTATAAAAAACTACTCTAAATAGTACGGAAATTTAGAGAAAGTGCACAAATTATACGGGATACATTTTAAAGATAATTATAAGGATTAAAAGGACTACAGCTAAGATAATTAAGAATTATTAATTCACTAATATAAATCACTCGACTGTTTCACAATCTTACATCTGAACGCTATGGCAGCAAACAAGTCCTGAGGTATGTAAGATGGCTAGGGTATTATGGGTAAAGGGAAGAGCTCATGAGGTTTAGTGTTCTATGAACTAGAAAAAGCAGCAGAGTCAGATCCAAGGGTTGGCTGTGAACCCAACAGTTGAATAATGTATGAAAATTACATCGGATTGTAAGATCAGGATTCAGCTAAATCTGGTCCCCCAACCCCCCAACCAAAGCAGCTCCTTTTTTACAAATTTTAAAACTGGAATTTGAAATGTCAGGGGTTATTGATGACGGAACCATACAAATTTTAGGTACTACTGAATCTTTTTCATGTAGAGTCTGGCTAGAGGAATCCTAAGAAATTGTGGATGCCATGAATCCCAGTATCCTGAGAAATTCCCTTGCTGAAGTCCTGGACTGAGTGGAAAAACTCAGGAATCAATCTAAATCTACTTTTTACTGTGAAAGAAAAGCTCTTCAGATTGAAGTTTCAAGGTGATACACCAGGAATGCAATCCTGTGGGAAGAAGCCAAGTAAGACATTTTAATGTTCTCCTGGAAACCTAGACTGTGAATGAGATTTCCAACTCAAGTAAGAGATCGTTGACACTTTGGAAGTCACCTAAATATGGAAAATGTCAGTACTTTGCAGTCTGCAATAGGCCATCATTGAAGCAAGACACTGTGAACACACTTGGAGCAATGGATAACCCAAAGGGTAATGCAGAGAACTGATAGTGTAATCCTGACACAGAACCCTTGAATTCTGAATTGTTAATACATTTTGAAAAGAAAGCCTAAAAAATCTGAACCACCCCGTGAATCAGTTTTCCTCTCTAATCACACTTTTTCAGGACCTCAGTAGCAGATCTAGAAACAACATACCTTTCAATAGAGAATTCAAACTCTCAGCTTTAACACCCCCCAGATACATTTTGAGAATGGAGCCATGCAAACCTTTTGATAACAGATCCAGAAGCTGCAACTCCGGAAGGTGCATAGCTCTCAACCTTCCATCTCCAAAATGAGGAACACTCGCCTTCATAATGTGGAACAAATGGGCAAAATTTGGAACACATACTAATGGCTTACTAACAACTTCAACTAGGAAGGTCATAGGATGGTTAAAATATGCTGGTTTTACTTATAAAGAAGCTCCTTTAATGAATTAATATGATTCATTTCTATTTACCAGATTTCACTTAAAAAAAATTCCTAACACTGAATGTGTGACTGACTCTTTCAATGTGGAACTTTGAGGAACTTTGAGAAACATGAACTTTTTAAGACCCCAAATGAGACACATTGCTCGTAATGAGGTACATTTGAGAGGTATGCATAGCTGAGTCAGAAGTACACTTCAAAGAATGTTTGGTTACTTGAAAGAGAGAATGTGCATGTATATTTAGAGATGATTTTCCCTCAGAAGGAAAAATGCAATAATGACCCACATATTCTCAAATGAAGCAAGCAAAAACTTTAACATGCGAGACTGACAAGAAACCTAAAAAGTGTGGCAAAGGAATATACTTCTTTCTCAAATCTATCAAATGCTTCCCCATGCTTATCAGAGGGACAGAGATTAGCATTTAGCCAAGTGTTTATCTGCAGAAAGGTTTGCCAAGGACATCACTGTAGGGTGAGAGCTGGGATTAGAAAACAAAACTTTGTAAGAGTGAGGAACTTTATACAATCTATCTGCCTTCTTAGGGGCTTCAGGCTGTAATAAAAGCATCCCCCAAAGCTGGAGGGGCAGGAGTAAGACGAGGACCTTCCAGTTGTAATAAATCACAATTTCTTAAAGAAAATGCCACTATACTGTCACTGTAAAAAATGGTGCAGTCTAGATATAGTTTCACAAAATTCTTCCAAGGGACAAGAAGAAGAAATACTCTCCTCAAATCAGATAATGGAAAAAAAACACATGATGTTCCCTCACAATAATTTTCCTCTTCATCACTCTGGAAAACTGCAGAAGAAGAATCCCATTTTTTCTTGTTAGTAAAACCAGACTGAGAAGTGTTAAGAGCCTGAACTAAGTCCAATAAATCAAGCCTGTCTAAAGTAACAGAGGTGGGAAAGATTAATGTTTAACTTTCTGCTTCTTTTTAACAGGAATCTTCATAGAGGAAGACCAACTCCAGTCAGTCAGAGACACCATCCTGGGGAACAAGCATTCCAGTCTGGCAGAGAAGCATACCCTACTCCTTCCTCTGAGACAGACAAGAGTGCATCTCCCATGACCATAAATGACACTCCAAAAGCTGCAGAGGATGTGTATAAACTCTAGTCCATAGTGGCTGAAGGGATTACACCAGAAGAAACCAAGATGAGTGTTCTGAGGGATTCACCCATTTGCAGCTAAGATAAAGTAGTAGGCTGCTGACAGGGCAAGGTAAAGCTGAGAAGGACACCTTAAAAGAACTGGTAAAACTGACAGCAGCAGTCGGCAAAAAAGTAAATATAACAAAGCAGTGCAACAACCACCACATAAACTTACTTCAGCCCCTAAACACAATTTATAAAAGTTTTCTCACAAAACAGAGTAAACATTAAAATAAAGTTTACACAAAAAGCAATCATAAAATAAAAGGTGGAAGGTGCCCCCAAAGGGAACTTATCTGCCCAGAAATGGAAAAATGCTAGCTGAGCATCTGTTTTTTAAAAGCCTACAAGAAGTTCACTCTTTGGTAGCAGGAAAGCTCCGAAAGCCTTACCACCTAGAGTGCTGACTCTCTCCAGATCGAGTTCTCAATGGTCTGGGCATGTGTAAGGTGCATGTAAGCTTTAGAAACTGGCTGTTATAGCCTAAACAGGACATAACACATATAGCTAAAGCTACTGCAGCAGTGATCAAATGAACATCAAGGCATCAGATTCACTCTACCAGCTTTTGGAGAGTGACTAGCAAATGGCAAAAAGAAATTCTGATTAGACATAGAAAGATAAAGTTAGTTTTCAGACACCCTTCATCGGGTATGCCAGCAACAACCTGCTCATCAGTCCACAGGATAGCAACACTAGATGGAAGGAATACTTCCAGCAGCTTCTGGATGAAGAACTCTCAGAAGCTGTACCAACCCAGACATGGCCTACAATGAAAGATGAAGAGCTCAATGCAGAAGAGGTTTAAAAAAAAAAAAGGAAAATGAAGTCAGGAAAGGACAGGCTCAGGTGAGGTCACACCAGATATAATAAAGTTGCTTGGTGAAAGTTTAGGAGAAATGACTCCAGAGGATATGCACAGCAGTATGAAGGAAAAAATGCATTCCAGATGACTGGACAATAAGCAGTCTAGTGTCAGTGTACAAGAACTAAGTAGACTTATAGAAGGCAGATGTCAAGGTCCAAAGAAAGTTGATTTGTATAGTCCTGTGATGGCTCAATTTCCCAGAAACATTGGTAGAATTAGTGTAGGCTATCTATAAAGACCAAATAACACAAGTATGAACAGTGCTCAGACTTACAGAAGGGTACCTAATGGGAGTGGGTGGGTATCAAGATTCAGCTCTGAGCAGTGTTGCCCATATTGGGAATGGACTACATTAGCAAATAGGTCAGTGGCACAGATGAACAATGCTTCCGTATGCAGACAATGTGGCATTACAAGCAGACTCTGAACAAGAACTTCAGGAAATAGGTGAATGGAATGCAAAATTGAAGGTGCGTGGAATGTACATGAAATGAGTGAGTACAGATAAGACAGTTGAAATGGCAGCAAATGCTGGAATTTAGAAGTTGAAAATTAAGACAGAAGGAAATTAGCAGAATAGGGTAACAGCTCTGGCTAAGGTGCGTTTGAAAAGAAGCAAAGTCATAATGAGGAGGTCAAAGCTAGAATCAGAGCAGATACAGACAACTGGCACAGAATGTTGGAGGTAGCGTGTGACAGAAGAATGCCAAGAATGATGAAAGGTAAGGTGTACAACAAAGTGGTGATACTACTCCATGGTACACAAACCTGGGCACTGAAGGCAGAGCAATTGAGGAAGCTAGACGTGATGAAGATGAAATGCTTAAGATAAGTGGTAGGATGCACACTGTGAGACAGATGAAGAAACGAAGACATCAGAACAGAGGCCAAAGTAGCTCCAGTTGCAGAAAAGGTCAAAGAGAACAGACTACTGTTGTTCAGCTTTACATGCAGGAATGCTGAAGATGATTTGGTGAAGATATGGAAGAGACAGGAAAAAGGCAAGAGGAAATAAGGGCATCCAGCAAAGAGATGAATCACATCACAGGTGAACTGTAATAGGCACGGCTGTCAATCGTGGCAATGAACTGAAAGAGGTGGTGCCAGTTGACTCTACACTCCAACCCATTGTAGAAAATGAGAAAGAGGGAGTTGAAAATGATGACAAAGTTCTTATGCAAATGAGGCATGCATATATGTAGCAATTGTTATAGGTAACTTCATACCACCAAGAACGAGCAGAGACAAGCTTATGAATGCACAAATGCATTTCTTATATGTGACCTTTGAGTTCCTAAGACAGTACTATTGTAGCTGTCTGAACTACTGCATTCACACTGCACTGGTAGCCTCAGTTCCATTCCTTAGACATCATTCTATCTTGATCTCTGGTAAGATGACATCTTCTTTCAAAGCTCTGGGCAGGGGCATAAGCTGGTGTAAAAAAGGAAAGCACAATCTTTCTCTACTTATACTAAAGATCTTTCTAAGCCAGACTTTAACGTGCTGGTGGTGGTACATTTAAGAAGGCTGACATCTGGACTGATTTTTGAGGATGAGCCATCCCAAGAATAAGACAGCAGTGTAGACATAGGTTTGATGACCTGCAGGGACTGCAGCCCCACCAGCTTCCCCAGTGTGTGGCAAATTTGAGAAAAGGAGATTTGACTTCTACAGTGTGCATGACAATTTAATTACTACTGCATCTATAAAATTTCTTAGGTATAGTGTAGACACTGTGCCATTTTAACAGTTATTCTGTAAGTGTTGTAAACTGCTATGTAATGCATAGCACAATTATAGCTGTAGACTGATGTTGCAGTGGCAGCTTTTGAATTTTTCACATTACATCAAGTGAGCAGGTAGCAAGGCATATAACTAAGGATAAATGGTTGAACAGCAATAGCAGTGAATCTTCCAATGTCATAACAGTTTGCATTTATTGATAATCATAGGGGGTTACTAGGCTAATGACCCTACAGCTGTTACAAGCCTAGCCAAGTTTTGCCCTTATTTCCATGATCAGCACCTATCACTTCCATCCTAGAGGGACAGGTGGAACCCCTGAGGTGAAATTACGGTTATCCATCCAATCATCCGGACTGCATTTGAAGAGGAGCAATGTGGTGCTCTGCTTGACATGAAGCAGGAGTCTGTTCCAAAGGTGTGATAACCTCTGGAAGACAAATCTGTCCCTCCAGCAGGTTCTACTAATGTCACATACCAGGTTAAGGCCATTAGAGCGAGTAACCAGTGTACCATTTGACTTACGGATATGCAGCATTTCCAATAAAGCAGGGTCAAACAGTGTCTTATATGCAAGGCAGCAATCACCTCTGAGTAGTTTGTATGAAGCAAAATAAAGTGACATTGATTTCAGATGACCTCATAGGACAGACATTGAATTTTGCTTGTGAGGAACCTTTGTGGTCTCTCCAATTGCTGCAGGTGCTTGGAAAGGTACATACCAAAAGAGGCATTGTATTCAATTATTTGCCTGATGAGGAAAGAGTACAGGGGGGTTATATATTTTCTTTTTTTATGGAGGTAATACCCTTACTTATGAGATGAGCAATAAAGAATGCCCTTGTTAACACTGTGGAGACATGGTGATCAAAGGTAAGGTTTCTGTCAACCTGTGTGCCAGGGTTTCTCACCACTGAGTGCATACTTGGCATGTTGCTATTGATGTGGTAGTTAGCAGGAACATCACTCTTACCAAAAGGGATGATAATACATTTTTTTGCATTGAGTTTAAGGCCATAACTTTGGCACCAGTCATTTGTTTGTGTAAGACCCTCTTGTAGGATGTTGACATCATTTGGAGATTCTAAGACCGCTCCCAGTTTGCAGTCATCAGCAAACTTTGCATCCCACACCTTTAGTTTTAGCTTGCACTTCTGAGAAATAGATTCCAAACGATAGAGGTCCCAAGGACTGATCCCTGTGGAAAACCACTGGTTACAGGTCTGCTGTTTGAGATGGATTCCCCTATTTTGACTATATGGGTTCTATCAGTGAGCAAGTTAGCAACCCATCTAATGATATATGGGTTGATACCTAGCTGGGTGAGTTTGTCAATTA
Organism: Protopterus annectens; assembly: GCF_019279795.1. Lineage (NCBI taxonomy): Eukaryota > Metazoa > Chordata > Ceratodontiformes > Protopteridae > Protopterus > Protopterus annectens. The sequence goes on along the minus strand of NC_056738.1, from coordinate 81,641,264 downwards.
TGCCAGAGATGGGGATAGTGTCAAAGGCCTTGGATAAGTCTAGGTTGGCTGTATGCACAGATTTCCCCTCAGCAAGGGCTTTGGTGACTAACATGAAGTCCACCAGGTTCAACAGGCATGATCTTCATTTGACAAATCAAAATTGAGTAGGGTCAAGTGTTTGGAGATTACCAATATCTTTGTTGATAAGGGTCATGATGATTCTCTCCATGGTCTTGTAGATAAGGCTAGTCAGGCTAATAAGTCTATAATTCCCAGGGTCAGTGGGGAAGTACCACCTTTGGGCAAGGGGATAACAGTGGCCTTTTTCCATTCAGCTGGGATAAAGTCAGTGCATAGGCTATGACTGAAGAGAGTACCCAATGGCATTGCTAATCCTTGTTTGAGCCCATGCAGGATGCAGCCTGAGGTGTTATCAAGTCCCATAGATGCTGTGTTTTTGACCTTAGAGAGGGTGTTCACGACCTGCTCTTTAGAGATACAAGGTAGAGGACAGCTGGTAGGTATGTCTTGGGGTAAGTGTGGCAGGGACAGAAGAGTGAAGTTTTCACAGAACCTGTCAGTTAACAGGTTAGCAATGCCCACAGGCATGGTATATGTGGTATCATCAACTACCAGTTTGGCACAAATCTGGGCCTTTCCTTTTAAGTTACAGATGTAACTAAAGAATGCCTTATGGTTGTCCTTAGCTGAGGAAGTTAATTTGGATTCATAGTTAGCTCTGGAGGACTTCACAAGAAGTCTTATCTTGTTTAATCTGAGGAGGGAGCGTTTCCAGTTTAGGGCTCGCTCCCTCTTATTATTAGCAATTTTTAAACTTATCGTAAAGCCTGTTTATGTCAGTTGTCAACCAGACAGGTTTGCTCTTCCTTTAGGAGCTTGTTTTGGCCCAATCAGGTATGGCTGAGTCAATGCAGTTGTTCAGGTGTTTGTATAAAGCATTTGTGTAGCACTTGATATGGTTGCCAGCTCCATCTGAGGAGGGAAGTGTAGTGAATATATTTATACCATTCCATAAGAGGTTATAATCTGCTTTGGAGAAGGTTTTTAGTTTAGTTGGTGCTAGGGGTGGGTCAGATATGATAGTAACTTCGAATAAGACTGATTTATGGTCAGCTCTCACCAGGGAAGACCTCACAATGGGATTCCCCAAAGTGGTCCCCCATATTGGTAAGTATCAGATACATAATGTTGGCATCCCTTGTGGGGGTGTCAACTAGCTGGTCCAGGGCATTGGCGTTAAAGTTGAGGAACTTTTAGGCAAGTTGGTTACCACACGAGTAATTTTCACAGTCAATTGATGGGTAGTTAAAGTCGCTTAAAACAATGGTGTTTGGATGCACCTTGATAGACTCAAGTAGATCCAAACAGGCAGAGTGGGGTGTCCTGATTCATGGAGGGGGTCCTGTAGCTGGCAAAAAGTGTCCTACCAACAGTTAATTGCACCTGAAGTATCTTCAGGGAATCATGCTGTCTGACCAATCTAGAGGTGTATTTATCTTTAATGAATATTGATACACCGCTTCCTTTAGTTTTCACGTCATCAGTTTGTGGTCTGAACATGTGGAAGTAGGTGTAGCCTGATATGGCTGGGGTGCTCTCCACAGCTTTGAACCATGTCTCCATGACTGCACAGATGTCTATGTCTTCCAAGGTGAGGACTGCTTCCATACAACACTTCATAACTTTTTCAGTACATACTAACAAGAATACAAGGTATTTTGAGGCAAGGGCCCAGGAAATGTTCAACAACTTATTGGCAAAGTATGATTCTGTTATGGAAACTTTGTAGTTAGTCCATTTCAAAAAGGACACATTCAGCTAGGTATGATTCAGGCTGAAATAAGTGAGCAGCATAATCAATAAAATAACATTCAAAGATAAGCAATCAATGCTTACAACATTTGAATGTGATCAATAAACAACTGATTGCAGACTAATAATGTTTGACTTGTAGAATACTTCTTGAATAAAAAAAATAATTCAAATATATTAATTTATAAAACTAACTCAATATGAAAATTACCCATTATATTACAATGATTAATGCACTACAATGCATGAAATATGTAAATTGTATACTGCCATGGTAAAATGGTATATCACTATATATATACTTTTATTACACTAGACTGTAATTTGGTAACTCTGCATTATTCATTAACAATAATGATCTCATTAAGTACTGCAAGATAACTATTGCATTCTATTATTTAACTGTTTTTTTTTCCTCTTTTTTTGTCTCCTACTGATCCAGTTGAACCTGGGACACATCAACTGCAACCAATACAGATGGAGAGATCACCACGCCTTGCTCAATATGGCCATGCATCACAGGCTGGGAGTAAGTGTTTCTTCCTTCAGGCAGCCTGTGATGGAGCTTGGAAAGTCAGAAACTGGAGCTTCAAGACCCGGTAGAGGCTGCCTATATCATAGGCTCCTTCAGCAAGTGCAAGACATGCAGATTAGGTTGTCTGACCAACAGGCTACTGGAAGACTTGACACCATTACCATTGGGTTCTCCCTGCTTAATAGTCTCCAGGATTAGAGAAGCAGCTGTCCTGTCTCACCCAATCCCCCCTCATCTGTGTGTCCTCCCTCTATTTGTGTCTCCCCCTCCATCTGTGAACTCAACTTACTGTGCAAGTACCGTCCTTTATCTTGTGAAAATGTTTATGTTTTTGCTATTACCCTTATCTGTTTACCAACCCTCCATCTTTCTTAACCTTTCTCTATCTTCCCTTATTACATGCACACACACACACACATTATATATATATATATATATATATATATATATATATAATTAGAAAAATGGGTTTATCCCAAACAAAATAATTACCCAATCTCTTTCTCTCCTGCACAACCCTATTATGTCATCCTGCTGTTTTTCCTTTGTCTGTCATCTACCTCTTTCCTAATTTTTTTCTTCCCCCTTCCATACTCATACAAGTTATAAATTAGTATCACATCAAGGACATCTGTAGAGGAGGCTGTTGACAAAGTTGCTATAAGCTGCTAATCAGTGGTGCTGAGTTCCAGTATGCACACATTTTCGCTGTCAAATCAACTAATATTTAACACAGCTTAGGTCTAGGTGTGCTCTATAAACATATACAAGGTTTATCAGGAACTTGCATACCCATGCAGCAGCTACATATATGTGGAAAAGATGCACATATTTTTGCATGGTTCATAGCTATTTTTCAGTTTCAGCTCTGCAGTTTGTGTGGGCATTTTTTCAAAGACTTCACAAATATGAAAACTAGTGTTGCTTGCTCTCACTGTATTTGCATACAGGCACAGCGGCACATTTCACACACTTGCCTTGTACCCTATGAATTTCTAAGAAACCAAGGTTCGTACAAAAGCAGATTACCTTCACAGTCTTGCATGTAAGAATGTTTAATATACAGTGGCTCTAATTAATCATTTACTTACAACAGTCTAAGAATGGAAGACTATATATCAAAACATCAAAAAAGATTAATCAACACATTTAAAAAAAATGAAGCAATCACAACCATCAAACAAGCCAACGCTTGCAATATTATACTTCCTTTTATTTTTATAGAATAAATACCACAATATATGATACAGTTATACAAGTAGATAAAAATGAAAGTGCAGTACAATTACTTTATATTACCCAGTAATGAACACAGGAGGTGAGACAACTTGGTTAAATACAGTCTCAATGACAATGTACTTCAGTTATACAGAAAATAGCAGAACGGTGTGCTCAGAAGTACTTCATGACTACATTTTTATGAATGTTCATCACTCTCAGATGACTCCTCTGAATTTTCATCAGAAGTTTCATCATCACTTTCACTGTCATCTTCACTGTCTGATGTTTCATCATCACTTTCATCAGTTTCTTCATCTTCATCACTTTCCTTTGTTTGCTCATCTAACGGCAGATTAATAAAAAGAAGCAAACAGTTACAATTTTCATTGAACAGAATAAAATATAATATACAACAATAATTGACTTAAGAACCCAGCAAAGTTGATGACAAGAGGATGCTGTGTTTCATGCTAAGCCGGTGGCTGAGATTTCATTGTGTGTTTAGATCAGTGAAGTTTGGGTAAGGGAAATGCAGCTAGAAATTATGCCATATAGTACATTCTCTGGCATGGACATACTAATTGGTTCAAAAGACGTACATACAAGACAAGTGTAAACCTGTGCCAGACATTCTTTATTAATTACACACATTAGGATAGAAACCGTACAAATCATTCAGATCCTGTTGAACACAGAGAACAGCAGCTTGTCACTACTGACCAGCATTCAATGAGACATGCACAACCATAACTATGCTTCCAAAGTTCACAATACTGCCAATCACCCTGCATTTTATATGACAGGTGTGTGTGTATTTGGTGACATAGTTAAAATAACGGAGTGAAACAAAACACAATGACATGACAAAATGTTAAAAGGCAAATCCCATAAGCAGGTTACACAGGGGAACAAAGGAAGTTGCTTGTTTCCAACTTTTTGTGATACTGGAGTAAGCTAAGTATTTAAATAATGTGGTGGTAAGAACATGTGGCCTTCTCCCCAACCTCCACCAGTGAAGGATGGAGGTGCACTTGCTTCTCTAAAAAAGAAATAAGAAAAAGCAGTTCTTAATTTCTCAGATTGTACTATCAGGATTCCACTTATAATGCAACAACGGAGCACTGCTCTTTGCTTAACTGTAAGAAACGTTGATGACCTGTTTGTTCAGTGGCTATTTCACTGTCCAGTACAATGCTGATACAGTGCTTGACAGCTTATACAGCCAAGTCAAATAACACATTCACTTGGAAAATGAAATCTGATGTCAACAGGTACTTGGCTCTGCTATGTTAGTGTATATGAACAGCAGTTATTCAACAGTGAAAGTGACAAACAAGTTAGTTGCCACTATATTCTACCATGTTACTCATCTGCAGTAATCTTTCTATAATACCCAAGTTTCACTATAATGATATATGCAGTCCTAATTTCTACAGGCTATGTACTCACAGAGTGGTGCACAGCAACAGTTATCCCACTCCATAAAGGTGGTGCCATAACGGACCCCGGGAACTATCACCCTATAAGCCTGACTAGCCTGGTCTGCAAGGCTATGGAGCGCATCATCATGGAACTCATTAACAGAGACATTGAGAACCTCCAAACTTTGGACCCTACCCATTCTGGCTTTGTTAAGGGCAGATCATGCCTCCTAAACCTAGTAGACTTCTTTGAGACAGTTACCAAGGCATTAGATGAGGGTAAGGAGTAAGGAGGTAAGGAGGTCCATACAGCCTACCTAGACCTCGCAAAGGCTTTCAACACCATTCCCCATTCTGGTATTATAGACAAACTCACCAACCTGAACATTAACCCCTACGTCACAAGATGGGTTGCAAATTGGCTCACGGACAGAACCCACATGGTGAGAGTTGGAGACTCTAGGTCAGACTCTAAACTGGTTACAAGTGGCGTCTCCCAGGGCTCAGTCCTAGGACCTCTCCTGTTTGGTATATACTTCTCAGAGGTACAGGTAAGCACAGGAGGACTTTGGCTGACCAAGTTTACAGACGACTGCAAACTAGGGGCCATAATTGATTCTCCAGCTGATACAGACACCCTCCAAAAGGGTCTCACTGAGACGGATACCTGGTGTCAAAATCATGGCCTTAAGCTGAATGTCAAAAAGTGCATAGTCATCCCCTTTGGAAAAAACAAAGTACCCACAAACTATCACATAGGTGGTAGTCCCCTAAATACAGAAAAAGTAATAAGGGATCTGGGGACCCAAGTAGATAGCAATCTCTCCTTTAATAATCATATAGCCAAGGTGGCTAGAAAATCCTTGTACGTGGCCCACCTAATCTCAAAAGGTTTCGCATCCAGAACAAAGGAGGTTATTGTGCCTCTCTACTCATCACTTATTAGACCCATTATAGAATACAACGCCCCATTTGGGATGTACCTTACAAGACACCTGCAACAGCTGGAAAGACCACAAAAGTACCTCACCAAGAGGATTACTGGCCTCAAACAGATGACATATGCAGCCCGACTAAAGAAACTCCAGCTGTACTCGGTTGCATACCGCTTACTCAGAGATGATTTCTACTTGACATACAAGGCCATGTCCAACCCAGAAATGATGGATATGCTCCACCTAAAAAAAAACAAATCCCCGAGAGCCACACGCTCTAGGAATATAAACCTTACTACAACGATAGATAGGACATACTGGAGGGATAGATTCCTGACCCAGAGACTCCCCATGCTTTGGAACAAGATTCCAATATACATCAGGCAGGGCCCCTCACTAGCACTCTTCAAGAGAAACCTTGACGGGTGGATGGGAAACAGAAAATTTACCCCAGGGATCACTGCAGTGGCTCTGCTGGACAGAGGCGCAAGGAACAAATGGCTCTGCTGGTCAAAGGCACAGGGAACTAATCTAAGGGGGGTAGCGAAAACCAACACACACTGGCTAGGCTTATAAATGCCCTTGGGCAGATAGCCTAGTACTTACCTATGAACCTATAAATAAATGGTTTCTTTTATAATTTAGAAGCTTTACTTACAGCTTGTTGAAATGTAATGTTCTCATTACCAGATGCTGCAACTGGAAAATGTAACTATCTCTGCAGATACAGGCATTGTTAATCTTTGTTAAATTGAAGGTACTAATCCCGTCTATAAGAGATGCTTATTACAAAGTACAGTAATCCCTAAAATATCACAACTCCCACAGTTCATGGCAGGAGTATTAACTACCTCTCATTGGATTGTGCTGCCACTCCAAGCATTCTGGATTTTCAAAATGCAGTCACTGACATTGCAGCAAGAGCCTTAAGAGTTAATTTTGCAACTCTGAAGAAACTGGTCAGATTTTTTGGGGTTGCCATCAGCCTCTTGGCTACGTAGTGAGTTAGAAGCTAAAGAAACCAATGATTTTTCTTTTAACTTATTTTGTGCAGTATGTTCACAGATGGACAAAACAGGAAGTAGTTATTCATATTTGTAGCAGACCTCATTTTGAGAGGGCAAGATATCTTGTAGCTCAATACTGTAACTCTAGGCAGTTGCAACATAGCACTCCCATCTTTTTTTTTTTTTTTTTTTGCTTTGACTCTTTGAATACATGGATTTTTTCCCTTGTTCTTTATACTAATATTATATTCTGTTCTCCTAGAAGACTGCTAATAAATGTATTTGTGGAAGTTATGACTTTCAAGTCTTCTTTTGGCTTTTCTCGGTTAGAAGTCGCCACAGCGGAACTCCGGTCCGCTAATGATTGGCAGTAGATTTTTACGTGCTGGCTTGCTGGGCCTAACGCACAACCTTCAACGAAGGAACGCCCACTCACGCATGTCGCCACACAGAAGACGCTCTGAGAATCGAACGGGCAACGTCTAACTGTGAGGCGACAATGCTACTGCAGCACCACCACCACAGTTATGAAGGAAGTTATGACTTTCAAGTAATTAAGGTCATTATTTTCTTTATGTGGGAGAGGAACACATTGAGAATGAACATAGCATTTATTCTTTTGCTACAGCTGTTCTTAGGTGCTCTCCAGCTTTTTGTGTACTTTTAACGTGAAATAAAATAATTAGCGTAACTCAACTTCTTACTCCATTTTAGGTGTTACAACTTTCTCATCTGCAAACAATTCATATAAAATGAGAAAAATATGTACTTGCCTTCAAAGAAGATTAAGTAAGGTAGGAATTAGCAAGTAGCTCCTGCTTCTTCACCATCTCAAATCTTTCTAAACAAAAAAGTCCCATCATAGCAAGATGGCAGAATGAAGTTATACAGGGAACCTCTAAAGACACAGACTGGCTAAGTAACTTGAAACTTATGGAAGCACATTTAAAATATTAGAAGTTGTCGTAGAAGAGTTCAGATGGCTGGAAACATGGCCAAACTGCTAGCAAAAGGAACTGTTATCCATCAAGTCTCAAAACGATTCTTCACAGTGATGTGAAGATGATCTATCTTCAGTAATACAACAGAAGCAAGAAAAAAACTGCTGGTTTAGAGAAGGACTTGGAGAATGGGCAAACTGTACATCAGTACCCTAACTGGAGAATTTTATGGCAGCATAGCAAGCTGCCATGGAGCTCGGACTGCTACAAAAATAACATCCAACATTACTTTTACACTCGCTAAGCAGTGTTTTTGCTGTTTAGCAAGTGTAAAAAAAAAACACAGATGCTAGGAATTACAACAGGCACGCTGATTGGGCTGACCAATCAGTGTGCTCATTTTGGGATATTAATAACCAGTCATTGTATTATGTGCAATTAACACCCTTCCAGGGCTGCAGATTACACATCAACACACACCATCTGTCAGACATTATGGATTATTTATTACCTTTTGTATGGAATACGGAGTGGATGGAATGGTGTTGACAGTCTCTCATGACTTTTCCAAAGCATTGTTTCTCAGGTAGAAATCCATGTAGCATTTAAAAGATGGCACTTGCATCTAGTGTAACATAGCCGGCAACCCTGATAGTAGGGTAGGAGGTGGTTCAATTCCCAAAAGAAGTTCACATTTGTTTTTTTTTTGTTGTTTTTTTTGAGGAGTCTGCAGGGTCAGGTGATCTTCAGCATTCTTAAAGAGGCAGGAAGGAGTTTGCTCATGAAGTTGATGAGATGAACTGCCACTCCAAAAGATGGAAGTCAATGCAGTAGGAAGAAATTGTTTAACCTTGATCCCAAAGAAGCTCCATGATGATTATGCAATTGGTAGTAGCAGTAGAATGTCATCCAATGAAGTGTCTGTGGTCCCATAGCAGATAAGAAGCCAGGAAGTCATGACAGCCTCACCTGAAGTGCTGGAGAAAATACAGTGAAAGAAGAATTCACTGATAAGAGAGTATAATAAACAGAGAAGCAGGGAATACTTTCTCCTAGATTCTGAGCAGATTAAAGTATGGTCTCCACTGAAGAAGGTAGCCCATAACAGTAATTCCACCAGGCAGCTCAACGGTAATCCACTCTTTCAAAAAAACTGTTTTTAGTAGCATAAAAACTTCTTTTTCGCTTTTGTCACCACAGACTTCTTCAGAACAAATAACTGATCACTTTGTATATTGTGATTATATTAAACATCTGGAAAAGATGTAATTAAACGAAGATGAATATTTAATGGTTACCTTTGTTTAAGTCAATATAAGTTATCAGCTAATATATTGGCTATTATATGAATTTTTGATGGAAGGATTGATAACTTTAGATATGCATCATTTTATGAAAACTGAACAACCTGTCATAGGTGTTCTGTTCGGAATACCTAAGATACACAAAGAGGCTACTAATCCACTATTTAGACCAATAGTCTTTGCCCCGTATGTAGGGGGTTACTCTGTTTTTAGACAGTAAGTTAAATCCAATTATACAAAAAATGTGTTCATATATTAAAGATTCCTGGGACCTTTTAGGAAAAAATAGAGTTTTTAGTGAAAAATTACGATTTTCAGAAAAGTGTGAATGTAATTTTTACTACTGATGGTTGATCACTGTTTACGTGCATACCTCATGAACAAGGGATTGATTATATTAGGAATTTTTTGATAAAAGAAGGGACTTTCAGCCATGAAGAGATTTATCTATTCTGCAGTCTCTCTGAAATTTTGTTAGACAATAATTATTTTTCTTTTTAATAAAAAGTGTATAAGCAAATTAAAGGAGTTGCTATGGGATCGGCAGCAGCCCCGGTATTTGCAAATCTTGTGCTAGGATAGTGGGAAAGTGAAATATTAGAACCATTAATCTGATCTTTTGACACTTTATTTTACAACAGATTTGCTGATGATTTGACTTTTATTGTTGAGGGAACTCAAGAAAAAGTTATTACCTTTTTGGGGGAATTGAATAATAAGTCTGATTCCTTGCAGTTCACTTTCAGAGATTTAAGGACCAAAGTCAATTTTCTAGGTGTTAATATTTGTTGGGATGACAACATCCAGAAATTTGGTAGTACTATTTATAGAAAAGGTACTTTTGTGAATCACTACCTCCATTTTAGTAGCAACCACCCTTTTTATATTAAAAAGAATATTCCAAGAGGACAATTCATACGATCCTCTAGGATGATTTCAGATGATTTGGAATTTGAAAAGGAGATAGATTTTATTATTTCTATGTTCACTGATAGAGGCTATGGGAAAGATTATTTAGAAAAAGTAGCATATGAGATAAAATTAAAAAGATGCAGTAATTTCATACCCATTTTAATCGGTGGTATTCCCCATATACTGAACAAAGGAAAAACTACCGGTTTCAATACAATATGTTGCTTGGATATGACTACTAACAATACTGATATTTGTTCTATAATTAAGAAAAACTGGAGGAGTTTAGAGGGGAACATGACATTAAGTAAGGTTATTGGGGCTACTAACAATACTATTTGTTATATAATTAAGAGAAATTGGAGAAGTTTAGAGGGAAACACGAAATTAAGTAAGGTTATTGGGGCTAGTCCGAAGTTTGTTTTTAAGAACAATTATAATATAAAAAGATATTACAGCATGATACCAGTATTGTTTCATCAGCTGGAATGATTTCAAATAGAAACAAGGGGATCTATAAGTATGGAATATGCAGAGCTTGTATATATATATATATATATATATATATATATATATATATATATATATATATGTGTGTGTGTATATGTTAGAGAGTCCTTTTATACACTTGAAACACGTGGATAGAACCATTGCAGTAAATGGTGTATTTAACTGTATATCAGAAGGTATAGTTTATATTGCAGTCTTTGTGACTGTTACTATGTAGGGATGGTTGATACAACAGAATTAGTGAACATTTGTATGCAATAAAGAGTAAAGATATGAATAATGCTTTGTATAAACATACAACGAGCTGTTTGGGAAATAAAAAAAATATTTTTTTCTGTTTTAGAACAAGTTCCCAGGGACTTAAGGGCTAGAGAATATAAGGTGAAAGTAGAACAAAAGGAAACCTTATGGCAGTTAAAGTTGGGAGCAGATACTTTCACGGGGTTAAAGGACACTATTAATATAAAGTGTTTTTTAAAAGGGCAAAGACTGAAATTGTGATGGTGTTTGACTAAATGGACATTTTGTTAGGTTTTTTATGTGTGTTTTATGTCTGTATTTTTAAGAGAATTTATGAAGGTCACATTACACTTTTTATTGGTTAATTGTTTAATGTATTTGTGAGGGTTTAAATAAAAAGAGGGGTAAAGTGATCAGTTATTTGTTCTGAAGAAGTCTGTGGTGACGAAAACGAATAAAAATTTTTTACGCTACTAAAGACTGTTTTTTTGAAAGAGTGGATTACCATTGAGCTGCCTCATGGAATTACTGTTTTGAGTTTTATTCATTCCTGCTTTTTGGGCTTTTTCTACAAGGTAGCCCATAAGCCACCTAAACAGCATCACAAAGAAATAAACCAAGGCAGCAGGAAGAGCAAGTGACTCAGATAGACTTGCAACACTCTAAATCCAGAAAGCACCTCTCTACTACATGGGCTAGATGAATAAATCAAGCATTATGTCCTTCAGAACAAAGGGAACTAGTCCCTAATTAAATTGTTTTATATGTTTTCGTACAGCTTTGTTCAGTGATTTTATGCAAACAGCAGGTACCACCCACACATGTGAGTTTTAACTTTACTAGAGGTTTATATGACATCATTTGCTGCAAGTGCAGGAATACAGAAAGAAAGTGTTGACTTACATGAAAATGGATATATAATTGTCATGGCAAACAGGTTGCTGCCTATATAAGACTACAGAAAGAACAGATTGACATACATGGCTCTGTTAACAAAAGATGGACAAATGATACTGTCTATGGAAATGCAATCACTGTAATATAAGTAAACAGAGTGAGTTGAGTTGACTGGGACTATCCGGACGTCTAAGTGTTTCAAGTTAACACCACCACAATAAAAAAATAATAATAATAATCTGCAAAGTCGGAATTACAATATTGGACAATTAGCTATGAACTGCGTTGTACTGAGAAAGTTAATCACCGTATGCAGAAACTGTACTGCAACAGTCCCAATTAATACTTACGGGAGGGCCTACATACAGGGAAGAAGTCTGCAAAGGCTACAAGAGGAACAAGCCATAGGTTGACCTTATTAACTAAATGTTATTACCATGAGCCATCGCTGACTGACTTCTTAAAAATAAAAAGGAACCTTCTAATGTCTTAATATGACAATACATACATCTTAAATATAAGAGACATCAGAGTCCTTACTTTCAGCCCATTTTTTGGAAATGCTCCAGCTGACTCAAGGAGAACTTGTATGTTTAACACCAAAGGTGAAACTATCAATTTTTAATATCAGTGGGTACACAATTTTAACATTTTTGATGAGAAAGGGATGTTTCAAGGAGTACAGGGTTGACAAATGTTGCTGTTTTGGATAAGAAAGACAAAAGCAAGTAATCATTACAAGGTCAAAAATGCACAACTCAGTTTACATGTACTATATACCGATTCTCAGTTCATTTATGTTCTAGTCTACAACTTACCAAATGGCAACTGTACACTAATTAGCATGTGCCGTTTGTACATCTACTCATTTTGTTAACTATATATGAGACGATGCATCAAATACTTTTATGTAACATTAGTTAATTTACTAAGGCAAGCAACATTATAGATAATACTAAAAGGTACAGTTTAAAGATGGCACATCTGCACAGGTACTTATGTTTCAAATAGGAAGTAAACTAACAGCACTATCTAAGTTATAACGTAAACAATACGGGAGTGCTACAGAATCCTGAAAGCCCAAATTCCTGAAGACCAAAATCTTGAGACCAAAATCTCGAAAGTTCAGAATAATAAAAACTCAAAATACTGAAAACACACAGGATACCAAAACTTACTATATTCCAGCACAAGTACATACATAAATAAATAAAAGTTAATCATATTACTCTTCTCCAAGTATAAGCAGGGGAGCAAGCCCACCTGCATACCCCATGTGAGGGGCTGCACCCCCACACCCCTGATACTTAAATATATCAACTCAGAGATTGCATTTAGTCTAGTGAAGTGCAATCTTGCAGCTGATATATTTAACTAGCAGGGGGTGTGGGGGGTGCAGCCCCCCACATGGGGGGTGCAGGGTGACTTTCGGTATGCACTTGTGCTGGAATATAGTAAGTGTTGGTATCCTGTGTGTTTTCAGTATTTTGAGTTTTCAGTGTTTTGAACTTGGTGGTGGTGCTGTGGTAGCGTTGTCGCCTCACAGTAAGACACTGTCCGGTTCGTCTCTCAGTTAAGAGTGTCTTCTGCGTTGAGTCATGCATGAATGGGCATACCTTCGTTGAAGGTTGTGCGTCAGAGCTGGCAACTTCGTACGTAAAAATCAACTGCCAATCATTAGCGGACTGGAGTTCCGTTGTGGCGACCCCTAACCGGGAAAAGTCAAAAGAAACAACAGTGTTTTGAACTTTCGAGATTTTGGTCTTCAGGATTTTGGTCTTTCAGGATTCTGTAGCGCTCCCAAATGATACATACATACATACTTGCTAACTCTCTCTCTAGCTATAAGCAATTGTGGGCAAAGCAGACTAGTAAAGAAAGGGCTTTACAATATTGTACAATTTCATATCTGACTACACAATAAAAGACATAGCAAATAAAGCTATGCAGTTGATTGTTTATACATCAGAACACTTTGTGTCAGTCAATAAAATATATCATTATCACTAGTCTGACTGCCCAGCTGTAGTCCTGTCCGTTTTGAGCCTTTGGTACAGAGTGATTGAGGAGGGAACAAAAGTGGGTGTATACCCTTTCAAGCAGTAAGGAAACTATGTGTAAAACAATATCACTAGCTTCCGTGGGATAATTCTCGTAAGGCTGCCTTGCTAGGACAAAAGGCCTATAAGTAAGAGCACTAGGCAGGGTGACCGATGTAATATCCCAACACAGTGTGTTTAAAATTATTCCAACAAATTACCTGAAAAATAGGAATTACCACATTGTACAATATGCTATGAACTGCATATTATTGGTCAGGTTAGGCTATCATTGTGTGCAAAGCAGACTGCATTATAAGAGTCCTAATTATTAGCTAAGGGTGGGTCTACCCACAGTGGGAACTTTGCCAATACCCCATGGGGAAAAGACACAGGAAGACCTGAACTAACAATGTAATTACTTTGTGTTGTCCTTAATGGTGTTCTAATAAAAACAGGGGGCTGTTTACACTGGGTTCATAAACAAATAAGCCTCCATGGTTCTTCCCTTCAAACCCAATCTTCTGCAGAGAAAATGCACTGTTCGGAAGTGTTCAGTGTTCCCTGATCTGCCAGCTGAATCAAGGGAAAACTTAGGTGTCCTAGGTGTCTAAAACCAGAGGTGACAATATATCATTCCTGTTAAATAGGGAGAAAGGGAAGAATGCTATTATGATTTAATATTCTCTAAACCATAAATTTACTATAGGAGAAAGGGTAATAAAAGAAGAAGGGTGATAGAAGAATTCATGTTTAAGGATAGAGTGTGGAAGTGAAGCTCTCGATATGGTCATAATACGGAGAGCACCAAGTTCTTTATTGATTTCTATGACCAGTTCAATAGGTTCATTCCACAAGGGCCCTAGGAAATTATATTTGAAGATGGCATTGTTACAACAAATCTTGAACTGGACCATATGTTGGGCAAACAAAAGTTTCAGAAGGGCAAACGATATTTTACTGAAGTTAGAGAATGAGGAGGGGTGTGCAGAAAGGAAAATCAGCAATTAAGGATATTTACTTCTTCTATAAATGAGAAACTAGAGAAGTCGGTAAGACAGATTTTTAGCGACACCTACACCTGTGGCGGGTAACATAGTAACTGATATTGAGGAACAATTACTACTGCACTATGCTGACATTAAACTGGTCAGGCACTAGTGAGGGTGAAAATAGTTATGTTACCTATGGATGCAGATGAAAATAATTATTATGAACTTATGATGAGAAAAGATAGTAGGGGCAGTTATGTAAAGAAGTCCTTAGTAACAATTCAAGGGAGAGTAGTATGGGCAATGTGTCACGGTGGAATATATGCAAATATACATTAAGGAATCATACGATGACCAAGAAGGGGAAGTGCAGAAAGATGGAACAAGCAGTCATGCAAAGCAGGATGTGCCAGTTAGGATACTAATGAAAAGTGATGTGAAATTATAAAACAGGTGAAGATGATAGAGAACATATTTTGAAATCCAGTCAGGACTCGCAGATGTGTAAACCACATTAGCAGTGCAAGGATGAGTGAAGAGGGCTAACGTTTGGTGAGTGAGGGGAGAAAAATCAGAAAGGTTTATTACTTTGAAAACTATGGAAAAAGACATGTGTTTAATCAAAACCGGAATATAAAGCAGTGTAAGACAGAGCAGGAATCAGAACAATTATGGAATTGCTTTATAGAGAAGTTTATCATTCTGGAGTGAGGCAAAGAAGCCAGACCGCTGAGGAATAACAGATTCCTACAGTGTGGTAAGGATGGAGATTGGAAGGTGAGCAGATTGAGGAAGGAGACACACAGACACAGACTGGGAAAATAAAAGCAGCAGTGAATAAATTGAAAGGTGGAAAGCCACTCTGGGAAGATGGCTTTAATTTTGAATAATTTAGGATGCCTGGGAAAGAAATGTTGGTCCATTTATGCCAAGTGCTAAGCAAAGCCAGGAATATAGAAGTCCTACCAGACTTTTTCTAGAGCTAGGGTGATATTTATTCCAAACCAGAACAAATGCAGTGTCTCCAGATAATTAGCACATTTCTTTCTTAACTGGCACAAAAAAACAAACATTTTTAGCAGGCAATCTAGCACAGACAGTGAAAATAAGGCAATTAAATTAGTCGGATGAGATCAAAGGAGTTTTGGGTACATAGCAGAAAGCACTTGAAAGAAGACAGGTCAATTCAAGGAACAGGCATTCAGGGAAAACTGAAAAAATACAGGGGCCATCTTATTTGATACCTGAAAAGCATTTGATTTGGTAGAATGGGAATATTTGTATAAGGTGTTGGCACAGATAGGGACTGCTAGAAGATTGTAAGGTGTTAACAGAGAGAAAGAGAGAGAAAGACTGCTGAAAGATTTGAGGATGGGTCAGAGCTCTATGCAGAAACTCTAGGATTAAGTTAACTATTAATGGCAACTTTGAAATGAAGTGATGGTTGATACAGGAATGTGTCAGGGGTATCCCCTCTTGCCTAGCTTATTTATATTAGCTACAGAAGTCTTGGCGTACAGAGTCAAAGCCTTTACAGATAAAATATCTGGAATACCTGGCAAGTAGAAAGTCTACATTCCATTTGCAGATGACTGAATGCTAATCTCAGCTAGGCTGGATCTGATACTCTCCTAGTGTACTGAACACATTTGAATCCTTTAAGGCTAAATCCTGTTTGGACTGCAACTGGAGAATGACAGTACAAGTAAATATGGGGAAAGTATAAAAAACCCATTAAGGAGGACACTGAACATATGAAAGAGAATGAAATATTTGGGGACTGAGTTAAAGAAAATGTGGGAGGACACAAAAAAAAAAAAAACTTATTCTTAACTTACTGTCAAAGATGACCCAGTACCACTGTGTAGAGGGATAAAGCCCTAAGTATAGCACAAGTGACCTGGGTTTGATTAGCAGCTTGGGTGTCGGAGGTTGCTCTCATGGAAGGATTGGCATGCCTATTGGGGCAGTGACCATCTTGGCACTTTGAGGGGAGGTGTGCTCCATGAAGAGTGGAGTAGCCCTTGGACAACTCTGAGGAGAGGGGAGGGACAAAAGGGTAGGATATAACAAAAAAAATCTCTCTCTCTCATGGAAGCAGTTGCCAGCGAGACCCCCAGGACACCCTTAACTTCCACACTGGCACCAGCACAAAAAAGATGTGTTAGTCTAAGGGATGAAAGACCTGGTGATGAACAGGGGCACTAGGGTAGAGGTCTGGAAAATTATGAAGCGAGGGTGGAACGGAACAAAAAAAATTCACTGCCCTGAAAGCACCTCAGATAAAAAAGTAAGACTTACTCACTGGTGGGCCTTATAAATATAATCTAAGTGATGACATTATCCAAAGTCATGTATATGAACAGGCACTTGCTACAACTGTTAAGTAATAACTGGCTTCAGAAGATATAAACTTGATGGTATAAATTTGTTTAGGGAAGCAGGGGTTATAGAACAGGTAAAGAAAGGTTAAGATTAAGGAGGGCATTTTGATCTTAGGCCACAGGTGAAGGGAAGTGCTAAAGATGTGGGGAGGGGGCTGCAGAAAAGGGCCATGTGTTTTGGGACTTTACAGAAGTAAAGGAGTTTTAGGAGATCTGCATCAAAGAATAGGAGGCAATATTTGATAAAAAAATGTCATACAGCTAGAAATATGTAATATTTGGGATGGGAAAACACACAAGCCTAGAGTCGTCTTCTTCTTTTGGCTGTTCCCATTAGGGGTCACCACAACAGATCATCTGTTTCCATTTCTTCATGTCCTCTGCATCTTGCTCTGTCACACTCCAACCACCTGCATGTCCTCTCTCACCACATCCATAAACCTTATCTTAGGCCTTCCTCTTTTCCTCTTACCTGGTAGGTCCATCCTAAGCATCCTTTTCCTAATATACCCAACAATCCCCCTCAGCACATGTCCAAATCAACACAATCTCACCTCTCTGGCTTTGTCTTCAACCCATCCAACCTGAGCTGACCCTGTAATATACTGATTCCTAATCCTGTCCATCCTCGTCACACCCAGTGCAAATTTTAACATCTTTAAGTCTGCCACCTCCAGCTCAGACTCCTGCATTTTTGTTAATGTCACCATCTCCAACCAATATAACATAGCTTGTCTCATTACCCTCTTGTAGACCTTCCCTTACACACAAGCCTAGAGTGACTAAGTAAAACCCCCAGTGTTATTTTTAAGTGTTATTTTTAAGTGGATGGGCTAAGTGTGTCATAGCAAAAGGTTGGAAAGTAGATGTATGTTGGAAGGCAAAGTCAATTGGAGTATAACTTAAAGTTTATAGAAGAGGTTTAGCAATGCAAACAGAAAACAGGAACACAATATTTGTAACAGGTGGTATGAGGTGGTCAGGAAATACCATTATGCTCTGAAGTTGAACATAGTTCAAGATGTTTTATAAAGGTGTCCATTAAACCTTAAATGTTGGAGTTTGCAGGCTTGCTTTTAAAAATATGACATTTTTATTATAGAGGATTATCACTGTTGAAGTGACACCCCAACCCCATGTGCAAAAATGGGAAAAAGGGTTGTGGATGGATGGATTTATTAGCCAGGTAAATTTACTGATTTAAAGGATCCTATTCATCCACAACCCAGGCCAAAGAAAGACCCAGAATACATACAATGAAAAAAGTAGATGAAATACAATTGCGAAAATGCAAAATTATAGGATATCAAGATCAAGAGTTTTAAAATTCAAAGTTATGAAAAAACAAAGTTAAATGAAGTAAAGTTACAGCATTTAAAATATGCAGGTATAGATAGTGGCTCCCTGTTGCAAGTGGGAGACCAAGTATTACAAGTCCCACAATTATTAATAATAAATGTATTTTGACTCATGAACAACTTATGAAAATTGCTATTACATTTTTAAAAAGTTTTTGGAATGTGCAAGCCCTCTCACATTGCCCATACCAATGCTAAGTATATATACTGCTATTGAAATCACTATAGTTGGAGAACACAGACATATTCTGAGGTATTATGACCTTGAACATCATATAGATTCATCCCTCATTATATAATAATCTTGTAGTTTGAGGATCACAATTACAGTTCCCTGGAATTATAATTGGGGCCAGAGAGGTGATAAATAGCATACAAGACTAAAGCAAAGTCATAAAAATGATGTTTACATTTTCTTAAATAAAATTGGTCTTAGGATCATAGGAAATATGAGGTTATTGAGCCACAAGGCCACTTATATTATGCCAACACCCATCCTCATGTCTGACCCTCTTCTCAAGAAGGGCAAAGAAATGACAATCCCAGAGTGAATTTATAGTATTAATCATCCAGGTTTGATCTGAAGGAAGCTATGGTGTCAGTTTTTGTTTAACTCGCAGAGGAATTTTGCTCGGTCTCCACAATGCATTTTATTTAGGTGCTGGTGGAGATGTAAGTCCTTAATTTTGGTATTAGTGGAGCTATTTGACTTGTGAAGATGTGGTCATGAATACTGTTGAATGCAGTACATAGAATGCTGCACAACAGCCTATAAGAAACTGAGTAAAGACAGTGGTTTGAGCTTTTCCTAGTAGTGCAGGAACTTTTAGACAATTGTCTTGGTTAGGAACCTTTTGTACCTTTGTTTACTTTTTTTAATGCGTCTAAAAACTACATCCCAGAGGTGGCATTATACTCAATAATTGGCCTAATTAGGGCTACACAAAGAGGGATAAAAACTTATTTTGACCTGTTGATGTGCTTTATATATCAATTGTGATAAGTAAAAGGATTTTCTAATGTCTGCTGCTAGATGGTAATGGAAGGAGAGGAAATTGTCAACCAAGGTTGCAAGATCCCTGATTATATTATCATTTTGGAGTGGGGTAGTGGCTATACAATATTGTTGATGGAGAGAGATGCTTAACAAAAGTGGCAGTACTATACTTTTCACATTTAATTTTACACCTTTTCCATACACTCCATTGTTTGCAAGGGTTAGTCCCTGCTGTAAAGAATGGGCATCAGACAGACTGTCTGCAGTCAGCTTAAAACATAGTTAACCAAAGGTCCTGACTCCCAGTTTGGAGATCTAAGTAGGACCCGAAAAGTAGGGCGTCCAGTACTGAGCACTGGGGGCACACCTCTGCTTACCTTCATACTTTCTAAGGAGGCACCTGTCATCTTAACTATGTGGGTTCCATCACAAACACCACAAAACTGTATCCAGAAGCCAAAAAAATAAAGCAAAACATTGAAGTCCACTGGCCCAAGGAGGAAATCAGCAGATTTTAGTGTACAATCAAATTTATTATAAGTTTTCGTGAAAAACTTCAGAAAACAGAATACAAATGAATGAAAACTCAGCTATATTAAACACAAGTACCAATCACTGAAAACACAGACATCATTAATTATTTAAATTCAGCATCAATTGTTACTTAAAACCACAGTGTCAAGTAAAATCTATGAACAAGTAAAACATAAAAAATAAAAACCCTAATTATTCAAGTGAAACCTTTGGTTCTTTAGAAATCTAACCTAATTTGCCACATAGCTTCTTTTTGCTCAAGAAAAGTCTTGAAATCACCACCTCTCAAATCTTTAAAACCTTGTTCCAAGCCACTAAAAAGAAATTTCTCATATGTAGCACAAGTCTGTGCATGTCTAAATAGTGTGTTCTTGCTATCCTTTTTCTTTTTTTCTTTATACTATACTGATGTTCCCTAATCCTAACCCACAATTCCCTGGTGGCCATTCCTACATAAAATGGACTACATCCACTACAGACACCTATATACACCACCCCTGGGACTTGCAATACAGACACCTATATACACCACCCCCTGGGACTTGCAATAAAAGTGGCCACATACTCTAATAGTACAAGACAAATGCCCCAGATCAATAAATAGACCTTCTAAAATAAACCTGCACATATTGCAGGTTCCACACCTGTACATCCCTTCAGGTTTACTGGTGATGACATTATTATTCCTTCATACCATATCATTCTTGTTGAATAAAAATTTCAAATTGGGTCTATTCTTATAAACAAAATGTGGTTGTGTTCCAAGCGTCTTATAAGCATCTTGATTACCTTCTAATATTTTCCAGTTGTCATAAATTATATGACAAATGGTTTCACTGTCCACAGTCATATCTAAACAATAATGTATTTTATGATGTTCTCTGCTCCTAGAAATATTGTTGTTATAAGGCACTCTTAAAATGGGAGGATAGTGAGTTTGTCTCATGCTCAAAATCTGCCGACAAATTTCTCTAAGAATTTTTTCATCATAACCTATTTGCAGAAACAACTGAGTAATAAACTCAAATTCTTGTAATACTTCAACATCATCGCTAGTCATATGACTAGCTCTAATAAATTGTCCTTTCAGTATATTATTTTTCATATACCTAGGGTGTTGGCTATCAAAATGAAGATAACTATTAGTAAAATTATTTTTTCTATAGATACTACTAGCTAATTTAGTACCATTCAGCTCCCATTTCAAATATACATCAAGAAAGTTTACTTTATTGCCAACTTCACCTTTAACACATTTCAAAAAACCTGATTTTTGGTTTAATTCACCTAACAGCATTTTCACTTTTTATCATCACTCTTCATAATAAAAAAATAAGTGATCAACAAATTGTTTATAATAATCTGATACCGGGCTATAATGGATTCTAGTATCAAATACTCCTACCAACCCATAATGATGTTTTCAAATGAAGGAGCAGCAATTGAGCCCATCACAACACCCCCAATCTATTTATAAAATCTCCCATTAAAGATGAAAATTATTTTCCAACAATATTTCTATCATCTCACAGCAAAAATTACATTCATTATTAGACATACTTGTGAACTATCCTCAAAAGTCCCTAACAAATTCAATTACCGTTATCATCAGGAATACAAGTGAACAACGACACAACATCAAAAGAAAACATAACATGCTCACTTTGATTAAAACTGTTTTGAACAGAAAATCCTCTCAATTTATTCAAAAAATCCCATGAGTCTCTTAAATAAGAGCTCATATTTCTAACCAATAGATTTAATATTGAATCCACCACCAGTGAAATTCCCTCAGTGATGTAATGGGGAGCAGAAACAATGGGTCTAAATGGTGGGTTCAATAAACATTTGTGAGCCTTAGGTATACCAAACACAGGTCCCACTTTAGGGTTTTCAATACTACAAAATTCATAAGTTGCCTGATCTAAGTTAGCTCAAACTCACCCCCAGGAATCCATAGTGTTAGGTGACCAACATCGATTGGAATTCCTTCTCATCTAGCTCCCCATCTAGCAGCATAAATCTACATGGCTTTTCTCATATCACTCCTACCAGACTAGGTAGACCCCAAAACAAAAGAAAGCATCCTGACTGGATCCTTACTAATAAAGATAAAGATCTGACAGTACTCCAGGTACTCCACCAGGGACATGAGTGATCACACTTACTCACCTATGTTATCAAATTCAAAAAAATCCCCAAACAACCAACCATAAAAAAAAAAAATAAAATCAAATAAAAAATCAAACAATTTTCAAACAAACTTAAAAAACACAAAAGACACAATACTCAAGTCTCTTCTCCTTGAAGAGGCAGTTATCTACTCCAACCACCTTCAATTCCCAAGATATTCCTCCCATCCCCCAATCCAATACTAGAACCACTACAAACCAAAACTCAAATACCTCTCTCTAAAACAAAAATCCAAAATCCTGTCTAGAAACAGAATGTGGGTCAAAAAAACCTCCCAAGACCCCCACTCCACCCCAACCCCTCCCAACTTAGAAATGAAACTAAAAAAATGATGAAAAATGATGAAAACTTCTTCCTCCACAAACACAAACACCTAATAAAACACACAAAATAAGCAAAAACAAAGGCAGGCTAACACAACAGGCAAAACCCCCCCACACAACCCACCCCACACCAACAACCAACAAACAACTGTAAACATTGCACAATGTTAACAATACAGATACTTTCTAATCCCTAATCACACAATTCATGGCATCAAACACACACAACCACAGCACACCCACCAGCAATGCCAGCACAATACAACAATCTGATCAGATACCTATCCAGCATATCATCTCTTTATAACATCTCTTCTTAAATCTCTTAAAAAAACTAAACCCACTAAGCTAAAACCAACTGAGCTTCAGCCATCTCTCCTGCAAAAGAAGCTGGAGGCTCTCCATAATCCTCATCCACCTTCATCCCTCCCACTCCTGTATCCCTTATAAATCTCTCCCAAAAATCCCCTCCATTAAGCTCCATAAAAAGGGAAAATCACTAGAGCTAACCAACTACAGACCTATAGCTATACTCTCACCCTGAACCAAAATTATGGAAAAGTGTGTCCCTCCTGAATTAACACTAACTCAACCAAAAAAATAACATAGCTTTCTCCACCCACACAAAACAAAATCATCACAAGTCACTTTATCATACTATCCTTTTATCATCTAATCATAAACTTTATCTAACAATACTATAATAAATCTGCTGTTTTTCCTGAACTATTCTCTTGCTCTATGGTATACCAAAAGACTCCTCCACAAATTAAACAATCAAACCCAACTCCATAACACCTCCACCACCAAACAAAACTACCAATCCAGCACATTCCATTCTGTGCAGGACACCATTCCCAACCTCACCCAACTGTCTACCTGGAGTTCCTTCTCTCTCTAACCCTAGCCTTGTCCTTCTCTTAGTCAATCCATTGCCACCTCTGCTCACAATCACCCCCATGCCACATACATTCAATATGCAGATGATGCACTCACCTCAACATCTGCTGCCTCACTTATCCTTCAGCACCACCAACACAAATGAAACACCTTCGACAACTAGTTCTCAACACCTCAAAACAACAACTAAATCACTACTTCACAAAACAAAAAAACTACCCCACCTTCTCTACCACAAGACTCAATCCACCTTCTCTACTATACAAGCTCTCTACACTAAATTATTACCATACCAAACTTACTAACTCTAAATTTGACACCATTACCATCACACCATCAAACCCATTGAAAAAGCTATTTTTCCTTACCATAAAAGTAAAACTCTTTCTCCTAAAAAACAAAAAACTTACAGCACACACCTACCTAATACTTTTTCTTCTTCTCTCCCCCTCTTTACTAATAGACAAGACAACCCCTACCACCCCTCTCACATACCTCTATTCACAAACATTTAACAAATTCAAACAATTGCTGCACAGCGCTTACTAGACATCACAATAATACAACTTTAGTGGTTCCATTTTTCCAACCAACTCCATTTCAACCACCTCAAGATGTTTCCCAGATACTGTCACACCCAGAGAAAACACCAGCACCAGATACTGTATCACCCAGATAAAACACCACCCTCAAAAAACATTTCCTACCAAAGCAAATAATAATGCAAGAATCTCTAATCTCAAAACTGTAGGTCAAATGTTGAACTCCTAAAAATTATAAATCTTAAAGAACCTCAAATTTCATCACTTTGTAATAAAACCCTTATTCCCCCATCCAAAAATCTATCAAGTCCCTTTCCTCTTAACCAATGTAATGCAAAAACCTATGTCACTTACCTCCCACTACATTTTCCAAACCTAACAAACCCTCCCTAACTTCTTAATCTCTAAAGGCATATATGTAACTAACTAACAAGGTTTTTTTATGTGCTGCTGCTTGTCCTTTTTTTGCTGCTGCTTTCCTTTTTTTTTTTTAAATGTCTTATATCTTATTTTTTTTGAGTTTTTCTCCCCGGGCCCATCATGTATTTTGGAAGGATCTTCTCCTCTTTATAGTTAAATAATGTAAAATAAATAAAAATAACCTCCCAGTTAACAAATGTAAAATAAATAAAAATAAATAAATAAAATAAAATAAGTTACCATTCATAAGATTTTCAAACAAGAAAGAATGGACTTTACGATAACACTATTTCCGTGACGTCAACATTGATATACTCATCTTCATTATTTAACAATGATTCCATCCTATTAATGTAACAACTTTGATTCATCATAAAGTGCCCCCCTTATCACTCTTCATTACACAAATGCTTTTATTGCCCATGAGTTCTTTCAGAGCTTTATGTTCATCACTATTTAAATTGTGAAAATAATTTCTCTTAGTTTTTTTGTTGTTTGGTAATAAAACACATATCTGACTTTTACACAGGCTTTCAAACACTTTGATGGTATGAACTAAACTAGGATTATAAGTAGAAGGTTTAGCCAAACTAGTTACAGACATTTAATATCTTTAAGTACATAATTAAGGTTCAACAACCTAGTACATTTCTGTAGTTCTAACAGAGTATTGGTCACATCAGCCCGTTTTAAAGGAAAAAAATTAAGATCTAGTTCCAACACTCTAATGTGTTCAGGTTGCAAAACAAAGTCAGATAGATTTACAACAATGTCTCTGTCAGGGAAATACCTTTTCAATTGTCCGTCAATGATTCTGACATATTTCTGTCCTTCTTCCTGTTCGCTTTGGTCCTTTGTACCTTTCCTTCTTTTTTGCTGACTAAAAAAGATTTTGGCCTTGTCCCCGCTTCAATAAAGGTGTTGTTGTCACTGGCCTTATGTGTTTCACCTGGTGCAACAGAAGTAGAAGCACTCAGCTGTAATAACTCACTCACCAAAGTGCTATCTACGTCACTACCAGCATTCCTAGTTGGATTTCCACCTGTGACATGGCTGGGACTGCCCTCACATTCATTTCCAGCCTTCTTAAAGTGATAAAAGTTCTTTCTGAAAGAATTATATCTGCTTGGTTTGTCATTCTTCTTTGCAACATTAAAGTTAGAATAAGTCGTATCATTTTCTTATCAAATAATGTCTCTGCGAAGTTTGGCATTCTTACGCTGAATAACAAAATGTTCATGTTGTTCTACCTCACTCAGTATAGAGGAATATTCAGTACGTTTGCCAAATTTGCTATGAAAATCCTTCTGCAATAGTTGATCTAATTTTAAGATCTCCTCCTTGATGTTAGCCATCATTTTAGAATTATCAACCAACAGTCTAAGAAAATTCATGCCAGCTGGATTAAAAAAATTCTTTCAGCACACCAAAAAAGCTGTCAATAGCGTGTACACCGAGCATTTAAAAAATCTCAGTCCCTTTGGTACAATGCCCAGTTCAATGCACCTATTGAAATACTTGTTTTCTAAATCAAGGCTTTTATACTTCTTTAGCAGTTTACTTAATGCTTCACAATGTTCTTTATAAAGAGAATGTTTTGCAATGTTCACTGGTTTTTCAGAACCAGAAAAAGGATCAGACCTGTTGTTTAATGTGAAAACAACATCCACATAAGTTTCGTATTACTAACAAGAACTCCTAAATAGTTTTTGCCTTTTTTGTCACCACAAGTAGTATTACATTCAACCATGGTCTCAGCGTCATCCTAAGAGCTGAGACACCAAACTCCACTGGCCCAAGGAAGAAATGAGCAGACTTTAGCGTACAATCAAATTTATTAAAAGCTTTGGTAAAAAACTTCTTCAGAAAACAGAATACAAATGAATGAAAAGTCAGGTATACAATTTGAAATTTTTATTCAACAAGAATGATACGATAGTAAGGAATAATAATGTCATCACCAATAAACTTGAAGGGATGTATAGGTGTGGAACCTGCAATATGTGCAGGTTTATTTTAGAAGGTGCATTTATTGATCTTTGGCATTTGTCTTATACTATTAGAGCATGTGGCCACTTTAATTTTAAGTCCCAGGGGGGTGGTGTATATAGGTGTCTGTAGTGGATGTAGTCCATTTTACATAGGAATGACCACCAGGGAATTGTGTGTTAGGATTAGGGAATATCAGTATAGTATAAAGAAAAATAAAAGATGCTTTATTTAGACATACTTGTACTGCATATACAAAATAATTATAAGAAATTTCTTTTTAGTGTCTTGGAACAAGGTTTTAAAGATTTGAGAGGTGGTGATTTCCAGACTTTTCTCGAACAAAAAGAAGCTATGTGTCAAATTAGGTTAGATTCAGACAAAAAAACTGGGCTCAATGATGTTAGAAACACCAAGTGCTTTCTAAGGAACCGAAGGTTGTACTTGAATTATTAGGGGGTTTATTTTTTATGTTTTACTTGTTCACAGATTTTACTTGTTCATAGATTTTATTTGACACTGTGGTTTTAAGTAACGATGCTGAATTTAAATAATTAATGATGTCTGTGTTTTCAATGCTTGGTACTTGTATTTAATATAGCTGCGTTTTCATTCATTTGTATTCTGTTTTCTGAAGAAGTTTTTTATGAAAGCGTTTAATAAATTTGATTGTACGCTAAAGTCTGCTCATTTCCTCCTTGGGCCAGTGGAGTTCGGTGTTATGTGGGTTCCATCTTTCAACCAATTGGCTATCCATGTCAACATGTATGGATCCACTTTTAAGGCACTTAAGCTTGTTCACAATGTCAGCAAGGAGCATAATGTCAAATGCTTTAGTCAGATCCAAATAAAATGCGTCACTGTCAATAGTATGTGTGACCTTGTTGAAGTCAACTAAAATGAATAAGTATGATCTCCCCCTTTGTTAAAGCCCAACTGATGTAGGCCTAGCCTGATAAAGCTTTTGATATCATAGTTTATGAGGTCAGATATTATGAATTCCATGGCTTTGCAAATTAGACTACTCAGGCTAATGGATCTATCGTTTCAAAGGACAGAGGTAGGGGGATTAGTACTGCAGTTTGCTATACGTTGGGGATAAATCCTGTAGCTAAACTCAGCTTAAACAGTTTAGGGAGGGGCTCCACAGCAGCATGTTTGGCATTATTTATTAAGCATCCAGTTAAATTATCAGGCCCATGGAGGAAGAAATTTTGGATTTAGAGAGCACCTTAAGCTTCAGTGCATGTTCCTTAGTGAAATTTAAATTTATTTATACAATTTAACAGGGGTGGAATACTGATCCTACTTGAGCAATTTCAGTCTCAGCCTGGAATGTGAACATACATCAAGTGGAAAAATAAAAATAATTTATATAATGATATTGGCAGGTATAAGGGACTCATGAATTTATGGAATTAAGATAGCTGTCTCAGTGGAAGAGCTTGCAGTAAATTTTCCTGCTAGTATAATTGCTATATTTACTGGGTCAGACTGAGTAGTGCCATTTTGGTTAAGTTCAGAACATTGATGTGCATTATTTCTCAGTTTCCTAATATAACTAAACAAGAACATATAATTATCATTGGTTTCAGAATCTAATTCAAGTTCATGATTTGTTTTACTAGCCATGACATTAGCTTTTAGTTCCTTACTGGTAATCCTGATATAATCTTAAACATGAATTTGTTTCTCTTGTTATAGAGTTTAAGTGGGCAGACAACCAGGGTGGTTTGTTTTTACACTTCCTGTTATATATGGCTCTAGCAGGGCAGGCGACATTGAGGCACGTATTTATGAAGGAATAGAATTCTTTTGTATGAATAGCAGCTGTGTCATTATTGGGTCTGGTGATGTTACAAGTGAATTTGGATTGCTTTTTATAAAGTTTTAGGAGGTTTGTCCATTTGAAATACCTGAATTCTCAATTATTGACTGCAGGTGTTTTCGAGACTTTGAAAGAGTAGTTTAGAAGTTTACGGTCAGATTTAATAAGAGACACAGAAACTAAATGGCTGGTACATGTAAGCTATATTATTTGGTATCAGGTCCATATTATTATTTATCAAGTTTAAGAATTTCTGGACATAGCAAGCTTTGGAAGCACAGGTCTCCAGTTAATTGAGGCATGGCTGCAATCTCCTTTAGCAGGCTGTAAGTTGAAAGTTTGTCTTGTTTATGGTAAGATGAAGTTCCAGAGTTCAATTTGTGGGTCTCAGGAATCTCACTGGAAGTAATGTGGTCCTTGACAAATCTGTAAGCACCACCACAGTTTTCATCAGACCTAAATGCTGGGTAGGTGCAAAAATTGGATGTGGAGGGAATGTCATCTTGGTGAGTATCTACCTTCACAAGGTGGACCCTGCTTTTATAAAATCTCACCAAGATGGCACTGATATATAGACTATACTTTATATAGACTATGTCATGGATAGAACTAGGCTAAAAAGAAAAAAGATAGCTAGGTGCACAAGTCCCGAGATAAAAAAAAAATGTCCAATCCTGGTATGCAGACTGCTGCCAGGACTGGAAAAAAGAAAAGTGTAGAATCTTCATGGCACAAATATTCCTACAATGGGGTAGGGCAGGCTCAGTGGGAGGATGGCCCCCGTTGTAGAAGGAGGGGGGTGATTTGAGAAATATAACAGAATGTAGTGAAACTAGGTGGATAATCAATCTGGGTGAGGATAGAGCACCTGGGCTGAATGGTGTCATTCCTACTAAGCCTTTTTTAAAAAGAGGAGGGCTTTTTACTGAGTCTTTGATTGGTTGCTATGTATTTTAAAAGGTGTTCAAAACATTTATATGTTGTCTGAAGGTATTTTAAACCTGAAAGTGCTAACCTACTGCATTTTATTAAACTACTGTTTTTTTATCAGCCTGGTGGTCCGGATAGTATGTTTTTGCAGGAGGGGGAAGATGGGTGGGATGTCAAGAATGAATGAAGATCAACAACACAGATGGAACATTATGGTGAGTACATAACTTCTTTATCGGATGTTGTCAATCTTCGTTCATTCTTGACAATGGGACACAGTCCTCAGCTACTTTAGTTTCTAGGTGGGCTTATGGAAGGATATTCCTGAGAATCATACAGCCAAAGGATGCTCCTCCCCTGGAGACCATATCCATTTTGTAATGAGTGACAAAGGTATGAGGCATAGCGCAAGTTGCAGCTGCATATAAATTTCATCTATAGAAGCTTTTGAATGAAAGACTGCTGATGTGGCAACTGATCTGGTTGAATGCACTTTTAACAGGTGCATGTAACTTATGGTTGGGTATGTGCATAAATAAAGGTAACAGTCTCTCTGCCATTTCAATAAAGTCACTTCTGATACAGCTTGTCCGACCATTGGCCTAGAAAAGGAAATGAGCAATTGATCTGATTTCCTGGATTCTTTAGTCTTCTTCAGGTAAAAATGCAATTGCCTATGTACGTCCAAAAAGTGTAAGCAATATTCATGTTTTTTGGAAAACTTGGGGAAGAAAACTGGTAATTCAACAGTTTGATTAATATTAGATTCAGAGAACACATTAGGAAGGAAAGAAGGGTTAGTTCTCAATGACAACCTATCCTTACGAAAGATGATATAGGGGAGGCTTCGCACATACTGCCTGGATCTCAGAAACTCTTCTGGCAGAAGTGATGGGTAATAGAAAAAGAGTTTTCCAGGAAAGGAATTTAAGATGGCAAGTAGCTGCTGGGTCAAAGGGAGGTAGTACTAAGGATTGCAAAGCCAAGGTGGGATCCCACTTATCTACAGGATCTTTGAATGGGAGTTTTAGTCGTAAAGCACCTTTGAGAAAAAAACTTGCACAGGTAATGGGAAATTAGAGAATGATCATGAAAACCATTGCGAAAATTGAAGATGGCTGCTAACTGGACTAATAGTGGAAGCTGAAGCTCCTTGGTCAAACAGAGTGGCTAGAAATTATAGACCTTTTTCAACAGGTGCCGAAAATGGATCTAAATTGTATTCAGAGGCCCAACATGAAAATCTCTTCCATTTACTGAGTAGAGATTCCTGGTGGATGGCATATGGGAGGCCAGAAGAATCTTTTGTACTGGGAAGTTATATTAGACTGCCCGGCAATTATCGGAATTGGAGGAACCCAGCTATGAGCTTGACAGAGTGCAGATCGGGGTGCACCAATTCCTGTGATTGAGAGAGAGCAGGTCTGGAACTGGGTCCAGAATCTATGGCTGGTGAATCAAGTGAGGCCGCAGAAAGGGAAACCAAATTTGCCTGGGCCAGAAGGGAGCAATGAGAATCAGCTTGCTTCCCATCCTTTGGGCTTTCTTTAGGAAGAGGGGTATGAGAGGTAATGGGGAAAAGGCTTAAAGAAGACCCGAGGGCCAATCAAGAAGGAAAGCGTCTCTCGGGGACTCTCCCTGAGGGGGGGGATTAGGGCAAAGTAGCTGCTACACTTTTGTTCATTGGGGAGGCAAAGAGGTCACAGCAAGGCTGGCCCCATCGGCGAAAGATTTCTTTTGCCACTTTGGGACTGAGAGACTACTCAGTAGAATGTGTCTGCTCAGCTTGTCTGCTATCATGTTGGAACTCCCTGTGATATGCATTGCCACTGGAAAGCGGTTGGAAGATATATTGCCCATTCCCACACTCTGAGAGCTTCCCGACAAAGGGGGTAGGATTTGGATCCCCCTTGTTTGTTGATTTACCATACCACTGACATGTTGTATGACTGGATCGCAACCGTTCCCAGAGAAAGAGCAGCCTGAAATGCTTGCAATGCTAGGAGCACTGCTCTCATCTCCAGGACACTGATGTGCAAGTTGGCCTCTTGTGGAGACTAAGTGCCTTGGACTGTTCTTTCCAGATAATGCCCCCCTGGGAGGTGTCCCTGGTCACTATGGCTTTGGGTTGTGGGGGAACAAAGGGATGGCCCATTAGGATTTCTTCTGACTGCATCTACCAGGACAGATCCTTTTTGCAACATCCTGTTATTAACATCAGGTGAGTCATCGATGAGAAAGAATGGACCATTGGGAGGCAAGAAGCTACTGAAGTATCCTCATGTAAAATCTCGCCAAGGGGACTAAGGTGATGGCCACAGCCAAAGATCCTAGGGCTTTGAAGAGCGAGTAAAGCAGGCACTTTGTTTTTTACCAGAATAAGCTGTACTTGAAACCTTATGTTTTGGAGCCTGTGAAATGGTAGAAATTAGCAGATAAATAGCTGGTGAAATTAAACTGAGAGTAAAGGCTGATGCATCTTGCTGACACAGCAGCAAACAAGATCTGGGGTAATGGAGAGAAGAGAATTGTAGGTAAAGTCTTAGCTCGAGAGTTTTTTGGCTGGTGTGAGCTGTATAACAGCCGAGCTGATTCTGAGGATCGGAACAGAGTCCCATTCGTCAAGAATGAATGAAAATTGACAACATCAGATGAATATTTATGCAAAGATGAAAGCCAAACTAATCAATACAAAAAAAAACCTCCAAAGATATTTGGAGAGAAATACAATCAAAGGCACCCAGAAATGGAAAATTTCACAATGCAAAAAAAAAATAAGATCACAAAGGGAGAACAACAGGAGATTATAAAGTTAAATAGAAGCCAAAGTTATGGAATACCTGCAAAGTGTAAGATTTAGTATAGAAGGTCTAATACAGGTTATGTCACAGAATGAAGGAACAGTCAGTCTGCAAAGTAAGAACAAACCGATGGAGTGGGAGACATATGAAGAAAAAATACGGACAATGGAAAGAAAAAGAGATTTAATATGGTGCAATATTTATGCAAAGGAGAAAGCAAAACTAATCAAAACAAAAAGCAGCACCAAAATTTTTGAAGAGAAGTACAGACAAAGGCATCTGGATATGGAAAATTTCACAATACAAAAAATAAGAAAACAAAGGGGGAAGGAAGAAAACAGGATTAGTACCAGAGAAGTTAAAGAAATAGAAACTGAAGTTACAGATTATCTGTGAAGTGAAGGATTTAGTGTAAAAAGTCCATCTATGGTAATGTCACAGCATGATGGAAAAATGAGTCTCCAAACTGAGAAACAGGTGAGACAGGAAGCATCTGATCACTTGCCATATGTAGATACTCTGGAGCCTTCAGCAAGAAAACAGTACAAAAGTTCAGCTGGGGTTGCATAGCAAGGGAAGGAGCAGGAAATACTGGCAAGTGTGACACAGTCAGTGTTGTGAAATGATAGGCCAGTGAGTTCCCATGTGAAAGAGCAATGGATGACGCAGGTAAAAGCTGAAGATGATATGGCACAGGAAGATGTTCTGGAACTTTCTGTAGAATGCCCACAGGAAACAGGCAACAAAGAATGTGTCCTTAGTTTAGAAGAAAATGATCTAATGGAAGAGTTGCTTGATTTAATAGAGATCGGTAAACATATTAAGACTGATGAAAAACATGGACTACAGAAAGTCAATAAGACCCAAACGTTAGAAGTCTACTAAAACAAATGAACACAGTAATTAATCTAGACTATTACCAGAAATTCATGTGACATAACAGAAGTAAACAGGATATATTACTGAGCAGCTAATTAATAACAAGCAGTGTCTTACCACAAAAACACAGAGCAATAAGGGAAAGGAAGGGAAGAAATCAAAAGCCATCATGAGAGCAAACAGAGAAAACTATACAGCAATTAAGGCAAGAAGTGCCACTGTTAGAAGAGTGTAGAAGAGGATACAGATCAACAAAAATACTTAGAAAGATAAACGAGACAAAAGCAACACGCAGCATCAGAACAGACCAGAATCAGTGCACTACTGCAAATAGTGAACTACAGATATCAGCACAGGCAGAAAACCTTAGAAAATATGCAGATAAATAAAAAAGGAAAACTATCAAATAAGCAATTCATTGATAACTCACAAAAGTTTTATAGAGAATTGAGCAACAAAGCAGAAGGAATAGAAACACCATCAAAAAAGTGGAACTAGACATATTTTGGAGAAATATCTATGAAGACCCTGTAGAACATAAAGATGCTGAATGGACAGTAGTAGTAAAAGAAACAGAAGTTCAAATGCAGAGGGTATGGAATGGGATGAAGTAACATCCGGAGAAACTGAAACAAAATTATAAAATGCTCCTTAGTTGAAAACCCAAGGCTCAGATACAGTACCTAAATCAGGCGAAAGTCACATATTCATAAGAAGATTTAGTTCTGTGTATGAACTACTTACATGAAACAGACACCAAGCTGGTTAACAGGAAAAATGATAATCCTCCTTAAGAGTGAACCTGCAAGCTATCCTAAAAACTAAAGATCAATAACTTTGGCTTCCGAAGATGTATAAACTGTATATTTAATAAATATACTTCAAGCCTGGTCAAACAGGACAATGCACTTGATCTGCTCCATGTTCAAATCACCATAGGTAAAATCCAATACCACTTCCTTGCAAGCTATAGTTCCCCATGACCAAGGAAACCCATACCATGTATTTAAACTTATTAGAAACAATAACCATCCAACTCAATACCATATTCATGGGTGACTAATTACCCCACTATAAACTGGGAATCCTATATGACAGCAAATGTACATGCACAGAGATTCCTGGATTTTGTAAACACAAACTCCCTGGATCAGATAGTCAAGTACACCAACTAGGGGTGCAACCATACTGGATCTGGTACTCACTAATATGGGAGAGTACTGCACACCCCCTACTGTAATGCCTTCCCTGGTAAGGTCAGACCACAAAATGGTCTCCTTTGAAGTAAAAATAAAACCTGGACCCCCAGCTAAACCAGGAATATTCAGGAACTATTCTAAGGCTAACCTCCTGCTATTAAGTGAGAACCTGGCAAAATTTCAAGCCCCTATAAACCATGAGAACACATCTGGCTATGCAGAACTGTTCACAGAAACCCTGTAGAAGCATGTTAATAGCTGCATAGAGGCAGCTGTACCCACTAGGAAGAAGTACAGAACTAACTCTTAAAAACAAGCCACCCTGGTAGAATCACAAAATCAATCGGATGTGTAACAGGAGGAAGAAAATCATGGCAAAAATTGGGAGTTGCAGCACCCAGCAGGATAAAATTACTCTCATTAAACTAAACAAACAACGTAGAGGGCAAATAAAGTCTACCAAAGCCAAATTTGAGGTAAGTTTGGCCTCCCAGGCCAAGGACAACCACAACACATTCTTTAGCTATGTCCACAACCTCAAAGGCAATACACAATTGTGTGCAGAGCTCATTGTAAATGGAACCACCTATACTGAGCCAGAAGATATAGCAAACCTCCTAGCTAATAAATTCAGCTCCAACTTTACTCCTCTCTCCCCTTCAACCTTCCCTTAGGAAATATCATCAAATATAACTCCCTACTATCACTGGGGAATGTGTCTTTAATGCTCTCTCTAAGACCAAGAACACTGCATCAATGGGCCCAAACAATATCCCAGGATGCCTTCTAAATAGCATGAAAAATGACCTATCAGGGCCTCTGGAATTGCTATTTAACTATAGCCTAAAAACAGGCTTCATGCCTCATGAATGGAGAAGGGCAATAGTCATCTCTCTGCAGAAAGGTGGGCCATCTACAGACCCTGGAAACTACAGACCCATAAGTCTTACTAGTCTTATATGTAAAGCCATGGAAAGAATTATCATGGAGATGATAAATAGAGATATAGTAAATCTCCAGAAACTGGACCCAACCCAGTTTGGTTTCGTCAAGGGCAGATCACGCCTACTCAACTTGGTGGACTTCTTTGAGAAGGTCACCAAAGCAATGGAAGAGGGCAAAATCGTTCACACTGCCTATCTTGACCTGGCCAAGGTGTTTGACACAAAACCCCACTCGGGCATTGACAAACTCAAGAGGTTAGGTACAAACCCATATGTTAGCCAGTGGATAGCCAACTGGCTCACAGACAGGACCCAGGAAGTTAGAACTGGAGAGTCCGCCTCTACAAAGAGGCCAGTCACAAGTGCAGTCCCTCATGGATCATTCCTTGGACCACTCCTTTTTGGCATTTACTTCTCAGAAGTCAAGGCCAATGCCAGTGGTCTCTGGCTGACTAAATTTGCAGATGATTGCAAATTAGGAGTTGTCATTGAATCTCACACTGACACAAATGTTCTCCAGGAGGGGCTGACTCATACAAACAACAGGTGCTAGAGCCATGGACTAAAACTAAATGCCAAGAAATGCATAATAGCATCGTTTGGGAAGTCATCCATCCCTGGTAACTATCATATTGACAACATACCCCTTAGAGTTGACCCAGTAGTCAGGGACTTAGGGACACACATAGATAGCAATCTAGCCTTTGATCATCCCATATCTACAGTGGTGAGGAAATTATTCTATGTTGCACAACCTATAAACAAAGGTATGGCATCTAAGTTCAAGGAAGTCATTGTTCCACTGTATTTGGCATTCATCAGACCTATCATTGAGTACAATGCCCCTTTGGTATGTACCTAACCAGGCATATCCAACAACTGGAACATCCACAGAGGTTCTTCACTAAAAGAATACATGGCATAAGTAATATGTCCTATGTAGACTGCCTCAAGGCCCTGTCCCTGTATTCTGTCTCCTACGGGCTTTTGAAGGGAGATCTATGCCTGGCATACAGGGCATTGTCAGACCCCACTCTGATGGACCTCTTGCATATCCATAAAAGAAACCGTACCAGAATTACCCATTCTAAAGACTTGAACCTTGCCTATGATATAAATAGGACCTGCTGGAGAGATAGGTATGTATCCCAGAGACTACCCCATCTATGGAACAGCCTCCCACATCCATGTGAAGCAGAGTTCCTCCCTAATCCAAGTGAAGTGCAACTTGGACAATTGGATGGGAAACCAGAAATTCTTCTGTGGTTTGGCACCTATGTCACTGATGCAAACAAGTAACCTGTAAATGGTTCATCTCCCAGGCCCATGCTTACACTTATCAAGGGTGTCATAAATTTGGGATGCATGGCTAGGCTTAAAAAGGCCCCTGTTGCCGTTAGCCTAGTAAACACCTATGAACCTATTGGAAATTATGCCAAAAGAGCTTACAGCCATTTAGAAGAAAACTCAGTCATGGCGATAGAACAAAAGGTTAAAGAAAGTCATATGGAACAAAGGATCATTTTTTGTTAAAGTCATAATGGAGGATTGTAAAAAGGGGAGTATGGCATGGATAGACTACAAAAAAGCATTTGACAGCATCCCACATTCATGGCTAAAGGAGTGCTTACAGATGTACAAGATGGACCCTACACTGATCAACTGCATTACAGTGACCATGAAACAGTGGCAAACCGCTTTGCAGTTAAGCCATGATAAAGGACAAATCATCATCCCAGGGATACAAATTGAAAGGGGGATATTCCACGGTGACTGCCAGTACTACTCCTTTGTGTTGTGCTGTCTACTTACCAAATTATGTCATGGTTACAATTTGGCTCCCAGAAACTGTAAAGACTTATCTTTTTGTGGATGATTTAAAACTCTACAATTCATCAGATGAGGAGCTTAAAGCACAACAGTGAGATGACAAAACTTTCTCAGGTGATATAAGAATGTCATTTGGTCTTGATAAATATGCAAAAGCAGCATTTAAAGCAGAAAAGCTGGTGCATCAAGAAAATATCAGTGTGGGAGAGGGATATGATATAATGAAATTGAGCAGGAGGGAGTATATAAATATTTGGGAATTGAAGAATAGACAATAAAACATGAACAAATGGGAACAAAACTCAGTAAGGAATATTTTAGAAGACTAAAATTAATACTGAAAACAGCCCTGACATCTAGGAACAAGCTGTAAACATATTTGCTCTTCCTGTTCTTACAGTTTTGGGGTGATTGACTATCCCTAAAAGGTATTGGATCAATTGGACAGGAAAACAAGAAAAAATGCTTCACTCTTATCAAATGATATATAAAAATCAGTGGATACTAAGATTACATATTTTTCTTTCTGAAGGAGATATGGGCCACCTCAAAATTGATTACGTGCATAGATCTGCAATAGTAGGACTGCATACATATCTGATGACTTCACAAGATCCAATAATAGCGAAACTTTTAAAACATGAAAACAAGTGTAAAATGACTTCTCTGCTTAGTTTAGCAAAAGCATATTGGAGTCAAGCAGGAATGGAAATCGAACCAGAAGCAGATAAAAATCAGGCAACTGAATGTAACAAAAAACAAAAGAATATAAGGAGAAGGATCAGATGAGAAGGCAAGAAATGTGGAAAAGGCATAAATGTAGCTGCAAGTACAGAAAACTCCTAGAACAACCTCATGTTGATCAGGATCTGAGGTAGGAATGGATAAGGAGAGATAAATTTAAACAAAAAGTGATAGTGGACTACATACACATTGTTTTACAAAGACCAGTGAATGTGTGGGAGGAAACAGATGAATGCAGATTCTATAAAACAGAGCTAGAAACAGTTGCACATCGTGTTGCTCGGTGTGAAACATTAATGACAGATGGCATGTATAGTGAAAGGCATAATAATGTGGCAAGACTACTGTTACACTGGGGCTTGTGCAAACATGAACAGAAGACGAAAGCAGAACTGATCAATACAATTGCTACACCCAGTGATTACATTGTCTTACGTATATAAAATACCATGATTTGCAGGTAGCCAGAAATGAGGGCAATGTGGAAGCAGGATGCCCAAACAGTTCCAGCTGCAGTAGGAGCAATAGGTCTCATAAAAAAGAATCTACAGTCCTATTAAGATATGCTATCGATACATGTAACTTCATATGAACTGCAGGAAGAGTTGAGTCTTGGTACATTGCGGGTGCTGTGAACTGCACTTTTGGCTAAAAGACCAACAATACTAACTTCAAGAACTTTCATTTTATTTTGACTTGGGAATAGGGTCCATTCCCATCATGGTATTAGAAACCTAAAAGACTTGGCATTCTCGGGGTTTAATTTTCCCAAGTGGTACAAGCAGCAGTATAGTTAGGGTGGGGAGAGAGGGGCCACTGCCCTGGCACAAAGTGTTGGAGAGGCACAATCAGCAGATCCTGATCTCTTTTTAATTGAATACTGCCTTTTAAAAGCCAGTATTGCAGTTGCAGCTAAACCTGAGTGCTATAGCACTTCATTTGTGGTCTAAACTGTAGCAAGCAGCTTGCTACAGTTTTAAAGAAGAAGAAAAAAAAACTAAAACCAGAGCATTGCAGCACTTCATGCATGTAGGGAATAAACTGTAGCAAACAGTTTGATAAATTTTAAAAGACAAAATTATTTTTTTTTCTTTTTTTGTACATAAAATATGTTGGAGGATTGGGGCAGGGCACATAAATGGGACCTGAATGGGTGGGGCAGAAAGGGGGGTGTGTAGGTGTGTGTGTGTGTGTGTGTGTGTGTGTGTGTGTGTGTGTGTGTGTGTGTGTATGTGTGTGTGTGTGTGTCATGCATCTTTTTTTTTTGGGGCTCTTCAATGGAAGAGCTGGGGGGGTATTTATCTAAGTGTAATAAGATGATCACTTGCAGTGTAGCGATCAGCTTATTACAGCAAAGTGTTTTTTTTTCTCTTCACTTGAAGAGCAGAGAAAGTGGGGTGGCCCAGGGCAATGGCTGAAATAGCTATACTTCTGGTTACAAGACTAACAATCAAAGGGATAGAAAGCAGGTTTACTATCCACTTTGCCCCATATGGGTCTCAGGTTTAGTTTTGCCTAAGTATTCAAAATATATGTTTATAGACAGGCTAGGTGTAGGAGAACTAAGCTAAGCAAAGTGACAAAAAATCCAGAAACTGGTGAATTAGTGGGTGACACACCAAGATTTTCTGTACAAAAATAGAAAAAACTTGAAGAGACTCCTTTGCTACAACAAAGGGGCAAGGAATGGAGAGGATAGGGTATGTTCAACACAACCTTGAGGCAGATGTAATTTCTGTCAATATATTAATACCCAGATTTGGACAGAGAATTCACCTTTAAAGCAGTGGCCAATTGCTCTACATCTAATGTGGTCTACCTGGCTGAATGTGAATGTTGTCATTTATTTTATGTCAGGAAGACCAACAGAGCTTTGAAAGATAGGATAAGAGAGCATTTATATAGCATTAGAATTCGATCTGAACATAATGCCCTCTCAAAACATGTTATGTTGACAGGAGATGCACATAGATTTAGTTTTAGAGTTCTGGAAGGGATTTACCCGGATATTCGGGAAGGAGATATGTCAAATTTTACAGACAGTAGGGAGACAAATTGGATTATAGTCCTTAGAGTTGATAGAGGCAAAGGACTGAATGAAAAGGCTTCCATCAACGCCCTACTTAAAAGTCAAAGGATACACAAATAAATGTTTGTCCCTCTCCTTTTTCCTCCTTTCTCCTGTTATTTATATACCTGTATGAACTCAGGTCAAGTATGTTCTGTTTCTCATATGTTTTTATGGTATATGATTATTTTTGAATATAAATAGGATGTTCTTTTTTAACATTTTATTTTATACCTTTAAGTAAACTGTATTTTAATTGTTCATGCATATGATTGGATAATAGGGATTTGATTTCTGTATAAAATGAGATAATTGATTTCATTTAGATGGTCTGATGAAGCTCTTTAGTGAAAGCGCTTACCACTGCTGATGTGTTTTTTACTTGAATAAATACACATTTTTATGGTTGGAAAAGATAACGGAGTGCCTGGTTGTCTCACTGTTATACCTTATTGTGGATTAATGTTCCAAGATAACTGACAAACTAAACTATGTATAGTCAATAGTAATTTGGACTCCCAAAACAGCAGCACATTACCTTGTCTCACAAGATAATCACCAAAAAATGTTTCAAGTTAGCACCTGAACACTGTCATAGTTAGTTACACCCACCTAGCAATATGCACTGAAATCAGAAAAAATAAATGTTGTCTCAGATGTCAAATGACAAGTTAAGGACTTAAAACCCCACTTCCCTGGTTTTTGAAGAGACTGAAGAAATTAATCAAATCCAGCAAAAAAGGTCACATTTGCTTCCAGAAAGAGCTCAGGTGCACAGATCACAATATTCCGGACAAAAGAAGAGCAAAACCCATAACCTAAACAATATGTAGAAAACCAGAGAACTGAAACAGCCAGTCAGAAAGAAGAGCAAAACCCATAACCTAAACAATATGTAGAAAACCAGAGAAGTGAAACAGCCAGTCAGAACACAGCTTACTAGTAGGCGAACAGTAAGCTGGCTTCCCAAAACAAATTACCTTCTCTCACAAGATAATTACTAACAGTGATCCAGGGTAGCTTCTCTACACTGATAAAGTTTTGCCCAATTAGCAAAATGCATTGAAATCAGACAAGCAGTAATGAGATAGAAGTAATCTCATAAATAAACACACGTATTAGATAAAAATGTGATGTTATGTAAGAAGTAGACAACTGCATTGTAAGTATGCTGCACCATGTCACATAAGCTTAGCACTAGGATGCGTTTTCCCCTACTATCAAGAAGGAAGAGCTGACTGGAGATTTGTTCAGTCGAAAACAATAATATTAAGGGTGGTAAATCAGTACAATCCCGTCATCTTTTGTGCATAGTGAAAAGGCTTTTGAGATGATAGATGGTTTGTTACCAAGTAAAGTGAACAGGTAGCTTTAAGGAAAAAAATGGGGAAAAACTGGTGGATTTCCAGAAATGCCTATACAACACAAGAAGCATCAAAGGCTCCCCTTGAACTTTGAATTCTATCACAAACACCTTGTGGAATTTCCAGGGGTTCTCAGGAAAACTGGAATCTAATGTCTGTGGCTATTAAAACTCTGCTATAGGAAATGATCTTCTGGTCTTGCTCCAAGTTTCTGAGGCTTGCAGTTAGAAGACTCCGTGCAAAATATTTAATCTGTCCATAATTTATGGGCACAGCTATGAACTACAGTCTCGTTAGCTGATCAGCACAGATGTGCCCTCTTCCAGCTACTGCATGACATAGCTTGCTGCTGCTAATGTTCTGTCAGCTGATATCAAACTCTCCATACTGACTAAAACTGCCTGCATTCAACAGCAAGAACTGCATGGCTTTAACAGAAGTGAAGTATGCTCCTCTAAGATTCATATTACTCCCATTCACCTTACAACGGAGGAATGGCAAGGAACACAAAACTCACTGTTTTATTTTACAGAAATACAGTTAGAAACAATACTATTTGACAAGATGTACACACCCAGACTGAAAATGTGAAAATGAAATACCTTTCTTCTCCCAAGGACCTGGTCCTGTTGAAAGACTCCATAGTGAACTTGACTCCTGAATCAGCAATTACTAAGACTGAACCCTAGAGGGAGTGCTAGCACACAATATCTGAAAGGCTTTTGGTGTCACAGCACAAGATTTTGAGGCAAGTGAATATTTCTGTGTTTTCCAGTAACTTGACTACACATGAACCCATGTGCTTATAACGAAATTCTGGAAAGCTGATTTGGTGTAAGAACCGACTGAACTGTTAAATAATTCTTTGTTCTAATGTTGACTTCCGATACTGCTACAGCTTTAGAAGTAGATAATACTTAAGACATTCAATATTGCATACAACTATTTTATCTGCAAGAGCTCTTCATGGAAATCCAGTTAAAATATGTACAAGATAATCTGTAATTCTTTCATAAAAAATGTCAGTAACTGCTAATAGGATACAGTATACATTAGGTCAAGAAAAAAACTACAGTAATATTATGTGATTTATTTAAAAATGCAAGTTAAGGATCTTCATGTTTTTCTTGAAGGTCAAAGCACTGATTTGTGGTTTATACAATATGCATCATAATACATATAAAGCTTTTCCAGCTATACAATACTTACCTATCAGCATCATTTTCTCAATGAGTGGAAAAAACTCCTTAGCCTCTAGATTGTCGGGTTCGTATATAAGAACTACAAGATTGACAAAAACAAAAAGTAATAGGACATTATTAGCAAGTAATATAAAAATCCACTTAATACAAAGATGATTAAATCAAGGTATTTATTTTAGAAATATACATCCAAGTGTACTTGCTCACTAGACAATTGGATGAAAAGTGTATGTACTAAGATGTATTAAATTGTGTGGTTAGCAACCAGTTTTCTCAGGCACCTTCAGATATATTTATTAACTCTTAAGACCAACATGTGGTGGACTTTGTCCTTGACTTC
Source organism: Protopterus annectens (assembly GCF_019279795.1). Lineage (NCBI taxonomy): Eukaryota > Metazoa > Chordata > Ceratodontiformes > Protopteridae > Protopterus > Protopterus annectens. Next base: position 81,598,726 of record NC_056738.1, on the reverse strand, counting down.
CACTACCCATTTTACTTTTAAGGTTACAACACATTATGATAACTGAGAAGCGTTAGTGTTATCATGAGGCGCAGTGTCAGGTGATTTGGTTATGGCAGGTATAACTGAACATTCACAGCTGAAGTGCCTTACGTGTGAAATTACATCTTAAACATGCATGAGTACTTAAAACAGAAATTAACTCACGTTTGTTAGACCAGAATCTTTAGTTAAAAAAGTTCAATATATGCACCTTAGAAATACAGTTAAATGAGCAAATGCAAATTAAATTTGCAGTGCAGACTTGCTTGTCCCCTTGATGCTGTCTTTAGGCTTTCTGTGAGCATTACAATATTAATTTGCTAGTCACCAGACCCATACTTGCAATTTTGGTGAAGCAACCTAAACAATCTCCTCCCAAATTTCAGATGTGGATTGTCGCTATGTAGCCTTCCATTCTTTATTCATCTCTTCCGGGGCATTTAAAGCTTCAGTAATGTGAAGAAAGGCAGTCTACAATGCTGCATGCGTCCACTGGACATTTTGCTGAGTGGTAATTGAGAGCTTATCACTTGGTTGTAGAGGTATGGGCAGACTATCATGCTGCCTGGTCAACAGGGCCGCTTGGATTACTTGTTCTCTTATGTTGGTTTAACAGTTATATTATACTATGCTGGTTTTATAGCTGTTGTCTTTATGCAAGGAAAAGCTATGCCTTTTTGTATAATAAACTGGTTGCAGTGTCTCAGAAGACTCCCCTAACTTCTCTTTCCACTACAAAAGATAAGGACAAAATAAGTTAACTAATTGAATATAAAGTGAGAATGACTGATTACTAATTCACTGAATTACTGTTAGGTGAGCATCTAAAGATGTATGATAATAAATATCTAAATATATTAAACATGCTCTTGGAGACTATTATAATAGTTAAGATGCAGAAAATGTTGCCATAAAATATAAATGCTGACAATGAAAAATGGGAATTCAAGTCAAATGTGATCTGAATCCTGAATTTCTGTTAGGGAAGTAAGGCTACCCAATGCGTCTTTGTGCAAAGGGCTCTAACCTCTATGTACTACTTAATTAGCATAATAATTTTCAAGATCAATAGATGTGGGGAAAGGAGAATTTCAACTACAGCTCTCTCTTATGGGAGCAATACATTTTGTGCTCAGACTGTCACTAAGGCATCTGTTTCAACCAAAATATATCTATATATACTACAAGAAAAAATCAGCTAAGCTAGAGTTTTAACTGTGTGATATCTTAAACCTCCTGTAATACAGGCCCATGGGATATATGCAAATGACCCTTTAAGGACATCAAACTGCGGTGGTGGTGCTGCGGTAGCATTGTCGCCTCACAGTAAGACGTCCTGTTCGATTCTCAGCTAGAGCATCCTCTGTGTGGAGACATGCGTGAATGGGTGTACCGTCGTTGAAGGTTGTGCGTCAGAGCCGGCAACTCGGCACATAAAAATCTACTGCCAATCATTAGCGGCCCGGAGTTCCGCTGTGGCGACCCCTAACCAGGAAAAGCCAACAGACACAACAACCCTTTAAGGACATCAAGTGTTTCAGCAATATGGCTTATGCATGTCCATAATTTTTTACTTCCTCTTTTTAAGTCTTTGTTGAAACATTCATACCAATAAAGTCAAACCCCACTAGCTCTGAAGAGGCATATTTCAGCCTTCTTATGATCTCATCATCAGAGCATATGTGGAATGTTTGGCTATACTTTAGAAACATGGTCTATAATCCAGCTAATGGCCATAACCATTAAAACGTCTGCAAAATTTTTTTTTATTTTATTTTACTTTTTATTTAACATTTGTTGACCGGGAATGTCCAGCTAGGTTCCACAGAGCCTGTTTTCAGTGGAGGCCCGGGGAGAAATGCCATGATGCATGATGCATGATGTGGGAGGAAACCGGAGTACCCAGAAACCCACACAACACACACACACACAACAGGACAGAAGGCAAGAAGGCAGAAGAGAGCCGAGCGAGAAATCACTGTGCAACCTCTGTGAGGCTTGAGCAATCACACTGCCACCGCTGCCATATCCCAACTAATATCCAAACCAAAGAGTAAAAAGGCCACACATACAAATCAATTGGTAAAAACTACAAGAAAAACCCAGCCAAGCTAGAGTTTTCACTGTGTGATACCTTAAACTTCCTGTAATAGAGGATCATGGGATATATGTAAATGACCCCTTAAGAACATCAAGTGTTTCAGCAGTATGGCTTATGAATGCCCATGACTTTTGACTTTTTACTTTTTTCTTTTTAAGTCTTTGTGGATACCGAAATCATACACCAAAATATAGGGAATGACTAAAAGATTCATCACATTGTTCTGGAAGAAGTGTAGCCTGAAGCAGACAAACTGACAACAGAAGCAATGGACAGGGCAGGACAGACTGATAAAATGCATTGTGTGCACAAGTAAATAAACAATGCAACTGATTGTCAAGTACAAAATGACTGACTTACATACTAAAACATACTGTAAGTGCAGAGTCTGTTTTCTTAAGGTGAAGAGATCAGGCACACAGACAAAGCTTCAAGGCTTAAACATTGGTAGCAATGTAGCAAGTAACACAGTTAAGACAGCAATGACTTCAAAACAAAGGGTATAAAGACTACAGCTACAACAGCAAGTTAGTCAGATGGAAGCATTATTTTTAGTTACACTAATATTTAGAGCTATAATTTTTCATTGTATTTATTTTGGGTAAATAAAATATCAGAACTGGAAGTTCCTGATAGCAGTAGATATAAAACATAATGGAATCTGCCACTTCAGTGGAACATATTTTGCAAAACCTGTATTTTTTATTAGTGATATAGCAGATGTCTTGTATAATTATGCACATTTAAATACTGATTACAGGGCAGCCACAGTGGTGCAGTGGTTAGCATTGCCGCCTCACAGCAAGAGGTGCTCCGGTTTGATCCTCGGCTGGGGTGCCTTCTGTGCGGAGTCTGCATGTTCTCCCTGTGGTTGCGTGGGTTTGCTCCGGCTTCCTCCCACATCCCAAAGACATGCTGTAGGTGGATTGGACACTCTAAATTGGCCCTAGGTATGAGTGTGTGCATGTGTGTGCCTTTTGTGGAAGGTTGGGTGCCGGGCTGGCAACTCGACACTGAAAAACTCCACTGCCAATCATGAGCGGACAGGTGATCCGCTGTGGTGATCCCTAACCGGGAAAAGCCGAAAGAAGAAGATTTGATAATGATTACATTCAGTGCAATGGCGATAACATTAGACTTGTATTTGACTAATATACACTCACAATTTCAGCTCTGTAAAAAGTAGGAAGTTCCAACATTTTCCCAAATCACAGATATCACCAGACTTTGCTCTAAATATGCAGTTATCAAGAACAAACTGACTTTCCAACACTTTATAGAACACACACAGAAGTGGCCTTGTTAACAGATAAGAACAGTTAGAGTTTCAGCTCTAAAGTTTTAAAAAAGATAAATCATTAAGTATATTGATGGCACAAAGATGCTAGCTCTGAATATGCTTTCAAGCATGCAGCCTACTAAGTGCGTGTGGTGCTTACAGGGATACTGTCTACAGTAGTGCTGCCACTTGAATATGTGCTAGATCTAATGATGACCATTAAGTCTAGAGCATGATCTGTATTGCCCAAAAGATGATGTGAATGTTGTCTTTCATTTTATGTCGGGAAGACCAATAGAGCTTTGAAAGATAGAATAAGAGAGCATTTATATAGCATTAGAATTCGATCTGAACATAATGCCCTCTCAAAACATGTTATGTTGATAGGAGATACACATAGATTTAGTTTTAGAGTTCTGGAAGTGATTTACCCAGATAGAGGTGACACCTTGTGTTTTATTTTCTGTATGATGACATCAGTTCTCAAGATACTGCCAAGTGTGTATCTTGAAGAGTGATATCTTCCAACTCCCCTACCCAGTACACTAGTCAATCAACAAAGCTATTGAGTTGCCTGACACACATCTTATAACCTCTGATATTTCTAAAGCTAACCTCTGCTGCCCACATTCATTATCTATCCTCTCCAACAACCCCCTATGTAAGTTATTAATTTCACATCTTAAAGGACAAGTGCACCAAAAACACCACATTCCCTCATCGCAGAATGAATTTTCCACCCCAAAATATCTTCAATGCTTAATATAAATAGACCACGTTCTAGATCAGGCTTGCTGAATGTGAACTTTCAAGGATACAGTCTAACCCTGAACCCACTTGGCTTTCCATCTATTCTGTGAAAACACAGAGACTAGTTTTTAACCAGTTAGCAGTTTTATATTATTACTGCAGCCTTATGACATCTGCATATAAATAACTTCTTAAATTATTGATCACTGGACCATGCAGAACACATTTTTCTGAAATGGTTACCCAATGCTGAAGAAAGATTTAAATTGCTTGGTGCCATATTTACAACTTTTAGGTTGTCACTCAGCCTCCCTTTATGCCCTAGTGTGTGTGAGTGTGTGTGTGTTTGCGGGGGGTTAAGTGAAGCATCTCTGAACCCTGGAGATGTGAGGTGGGTCTTGTATCCATTTAGCCACATACCATAAGAGCACTATGTCTTAATGAGTGCTACTGTTGTAACAATGTCATGGTGCTGAAGTGACCCCAAAACCATGAAGTAGGACCCTGTCCAGTGAGCATTATGTCATGTGCAGAATAGTATTTTTGGGAGTAATGCCATTCTACCATCAAATTAGTCCTGGCATCCACTTCTGCATTGTCAACAGGAGTGCCTTGAGTTAGAGTTAAGGACTAAGCTCTCTATTGTGAGGTGGATGCTAAACCTGGTGAGCTACCAGACCACAAAAAGACCACCAGAGTGGTGCAACTATTGTTATGTTACAAATATAAGATGCTGATTTAGAGTTCAGGACAGAACCCAGGAACTGTAATGCTAAGGTTTCATCCAGTAAACCACCCTACCTTATGGCAGATTTACACTGCATGAGTTAGAACATGCAGTCTGAATGTACTGTACATTCACTGCACTAATATTTGGTACCCGGTGTATCATCATTTGTTGCATGCCCTGCAGCACTACTTGTCTAAAGATGTTCCCACAGTTCACAGGAATATTTTGTCTCTCTTTTATTGGTATCATTGTTATATTCTTATCACTATGCTGTCTATGAATGTAAGAAAATAAAGAAGGGTTGATTTTGAAGATTATTTTTTCACAAGTTTATGGTCTGAGGAGTATTCTGGCAATGAACATGGGCTCCAGTTTCTGTTTAACATGTGAAACTGTAGCTATGCATGAAGAGTACATGAAGCACCACATCATCACAACACATGAAGCAAAATTTGACAGTCTCAGAGGACAGATGTAGGCTGACAGAATTAAGGACCCAAAACAAAGTTTTATCAGACAGTAGTTCTAAAATGAAGCAAGCAAAGTCTATTTCATAATCAAAGTGGCAACTATGAGAAGGAATGTATTTTAAGGTGAAGATTTTGTCAAAGATGTTCCTTAAATATTTACAGATGTTTAGATGTGAGCTGCCAAGGGGGAAATCAGGAGCTGAAAATTGATTTTTCTTACACTGACCACAAAAACAAGAGAATCTGTCATCAAACATTAAAGATAGTTTCAGTCATGAAACCTGTCAGCTTTTCAGCTTGGCTCTCAATGAAGGCAGTGATTTTGGGGACACTGCTCCTGTGACCATATTCATTTGAAGACTTACTAGATCACTTCCTGTGATGGAATATTGGCTGTGTGCTTTCGTAGTGAAGGGCAATACAACAGGCACTTCTGAGAAAACACTTCTTTTGGCTTTTCCCGGTTAAGGGTTGTCACAGCGGATCACCTGTCTGCTCATGACTGGCAGTGGAGTTTTTCAGTGTTGAGTTGCCAGCCCGGCACCCAACCTTCCAGAGAAGGCACACACATGCACGCACTCATGCCTAGGGCCAATTTAGAGTGTCCAATCCACCTACAGCACGTCTTTGGGATGTGGAAGGAAACCGGAGAACCTGGAGGAAACCCACGCGACCACAGAGAGAACATGCAGACTCCGCACAGAAGGCACCCCAGCTGAGAATCGAACTGGAGAACCTCTTGCTGTGAGGTGGCAACGCTAACCCTGATGCTCGAAAAAAAATAAACTTTGTGACATCACAATTAACGGTAACTCTTCTAGGACTGGAAAAATAGATTTGTGAATTCAATGACCAGATCAGTGCCTCAAAAATTCATCAAATTCATCAAATCAGCCTATGTGCCAGAACACTTGAACGAAAAGGTCACCGAAACTGGCAACTTTATGAGATTTAGGACTCTGAGTCACAGGCATTTCAAAATCTTGCAAGAAGGTGGTAGTGGAGTATGATGGTATGATTTACTTCAGCTAAATCCATGATTAAGCAGGGCAGGAACTGTAACCAGATCCAAGTTACTTGCTGGAGGAAATAAATCCTTCATTAGCAACAAAGACACAGATGCCACCTTATTGTATGATGACTGTTAGGTAAATGACCTGGCATTTATTATTCACGTCAATGAAATGATACAGATGAATACTGCAGAGTGGAGTGAAAGGAAAGGTTATAAAAGACTGCAAAACAGCAGGATTAGAGAGAGTGAAGTACGAAAGGAGAATGGAAGTAGAAAGAAGCATAACTGGTGTCTAAGGGCTGAGGCTCCAGTGGATGACCAACACGTGCATTTACTGCATAGGTAGTATGTTACAATGTGAGCAATGAGTGATGGACCATGGAGAGGCAGATTACTTGCACATGAGGAGTAAATGTAGAGAGGCAACATAATTGTAAAATAACTTGGTAGCAGGGTGGAAGAAAGTCTGCAAAAAGAAGGCAAGCAATACACTTTAATTTTATTTTTCTGGAATGAATGAAAGAGTACTGGCTAGAGCTAATGTATATGGCTGGATGGGAGAAAGGAAAATACTAAGCAACTGCAAATGATAAGACCAGTACTGAATGTAGAAAAATGGCGAGTGATTTTAATAAGGGGAGAGGCTGGAGCTTAAGTTCAGACAGGAACAAGTGGTTGCTGGACTCATGGGAGCAGTGGTTAGAGCAAACTGGGTACAAATACGAGGAGAGGGAGGATAGTGACATCAAAATCGTGTTTTTGTATTATATACATTAGTATGACATATGTGATCTGTGACCATTCAGTAGCATTTGAAAATCTTTTTCCTTTTTTGTGACCTAGGTTATTTGTGCATTTTGGATGTGGAACTGAATGCAGGCAGCATAGCTTTTTGTCAAAAGCCTTTCTTATGAATTAAAAAGTGAAAAGCGAATTAAGATCTACCTTTAAATATGCATATCAAATAGTACCTTGCACTGCCATCTCAAACTGCTTGTGCAAGAAAAAAGAATGACTACATGAAAAAAGACATGGAGGAGCTGTCCGATCTTGTAGCCCAGGCAGGTATGACCCTAGCCCTGAGTAGCATCCTGCCATCACCCAGAATGATACCACAGTACAAGGACAAAATGATTGACTTCAACAATTGGCTAAGCTTCTGGTGTCATTCTAAGGGGATCCAGTATCTGTCTGCCTGGGATGACATGATCGACAAACCACAATGCTTTGCCAGAGATGGCCTGCACCTGTCGCCCTTGGGATTCCGGATATTGGCTAAGCCTCTTGCTACCCCTATAGTGCCTTTTTTAGGCAGGATTCAAATGACAAATTCTCCACAGTAACTGGTACAAGCAAGCAAAATCTGAGGGTAATGCTACTTAATGCTAGAAGTCTAAACCTCAAAATGCACTCACTCGAGGCACTCCTTAAAATGGAGAACATCAACATCTGTGCATTGACAGAGACCTGGTTCAAGGCTTCAGAGAGCACCCCTGCATTACCAGGCTATAATTCATACCACACCTTTCGGCCACCTAAACTGGACCGAAGCACTAAAGGCGGAGGCGTGTCCATATTCATTAAGGATATCCACACCCCAGGCTAATTGCTCAGCATAATGCATCCGAGATTATCCAAGTGCAACTAACTCTGGGCAAGACCGCAATCCAAATTGTAGCTTGCTACAGATACCACACCATGCCCCAGGATTCCCACTCCTCATTTCTTGATACACTGGAAAATATTAAGGTACAACCTAACACCCTAATAATGGGCGATTTCAACTACCCCACCATTTACTGGGAAAACTACTCATGTACCAACTCTTGTGCTCAATGTTTTCTGGAATTCATAAATTCCAATGCCTTGGATCAACTTATCCACACCCCCACCAGGGGCAGCAATATCCTAGACCTGGTCATTACCAGCATGGGCAACCGGTGTTCCATACCAGAGGTCAATTACTCGTTGGTCAGATCCGACCACAAGGAAATCACCCTAGACATCCACATCCCACCCCACCCCATTAGGGAAACCACCGTAAAAAAATTCTCCAAAGCCAACTTCACGCTTAAGACAGAAGTGGCAAACTTCACGACACCCATGCTGACAGACAATAGAGGTACGACTGCTGAATCCTATACAAATGCACTTTATAAGCACTTACACGAGTGCATGGATCGTGCAATCCCTAACAGAACCAAGATGCTATCCTCCAAAAAAAGGAAGCCAGTCTGGTGTTCCCCTGCCATAAACAAACTCAACAACAGAAGAAAGAAACTGTTGCAAAAAAGAGTAAAATCCCATGTTTGGAGGAACTCCGTGGTCAGCCTCAGTAAGAAGCTGAGATCCCTCATAAAATCCTCGAAAGCTAGTTATGAAAACAAAATCGCCACTGATTCTAAAGACAACCACAAAGCATTCTATAGCTATGTCAAGACTCTCAATGGTAAACTCAGATCTGCACTGAGTTACAGCATAATGGCACTAAATATACAGAACCAACTGATATTGCCAACATCCTGGCAGATAGGTTCACATCTAATTTTACCCCTCTCTCACCCCCTAAAGGGCCCATCTCTATAACAGAAAAATGCAAAGTTCCTGTAATCACAGCTGCTCAGGTAAAAAAATACAATCTCCAAAGCCAAGAACGCAGCATCCATGGGGCCTGACAACATCCCAGGCTGCATTCTACATGAACTACAGAACAAACTGGCACCCCACCGAAGTACCATGTTCAATCATAGCCTCACCTCAGGCTTTGTGTCCACTTAATGGCGCACAGCAACGGTTACCCCAATCCACAAAGGGGTAGCCAATATGGACCCCGGGAACTACCGTCCCATTAGCCTGACGAGCCTGGTCTGCAAGGCTATGGAACATATAGTCATGGAACTTATAAAGAATGACATTGGCAATCTCCAAACATGGGACCCTACCCAGTTCAGTTTTGTAAAAGGCAGATCATGTCTCCTAAACTCCATAGACTTCTTTGAAGTGATTACCAAAGCTGTAGATGAGGGTAAGGTGGTTCACACAACCTATCTAGATCTCTCCAAGGCTTTCAACACCATCCCCCACTCTTGAATTACAGATAAACTCACTAAACTAGGTATAAATCCTTATGCCACAAGATGGGTTGCCAACTGGCTCACTGACAGAACCCACACTGTGAAAGTAGCAGACTCTAAATCCAACTTCAGACCAGTGACAAGTGGAGTACCACAGGGTTCAGTCCTAGGTACTCTCCTGTTTGGTATCTACTTCTCTGAAGTACAGGCTAACACAGAAGGTCTTTGGCTAACAAAGTTCACAGATGACTGCAAACTAGGAGCCATAATCAAAACTCCTAACAATGTGGACATCCTACAAAAGGGCCTCACTGAGACAGATGCCTGGTGTCAAATCCATGGCCTCAAGCTCAATGCCAAAAAGTGCATTGTCATCCCTTTTGGTAAAAACTCTGTACCCATGAACTACCACATAGGCAGTAATCTACTTAATACTGAAAGTGTGATAAGAGACCTTGGGACACAGGTGGACAGTAGTCTCTCCTTTGATAATCACATCGCCACAGTAGTCAGGAAATCCTTCTATGTGGCACACCTCATCACAAAAGGTTTCTCATCCAGGAAAAAAGAGGCCATTGTTCCCCTCTACTCATCACTCATTAGACCCATTATGCACCTCACAAGACATCTGCAACAACTGGAAAAGCCACAGAAATACCTCACAAAGAGGATTACTGGCCTCAAACAGATGCAGACCGTCTCAAAAAAGTCCAGCTTTACTCTGTCGTATATCACTTAATCAGAGGCGATCGCTGCCTAACATACAAAGATATGCCAAACCCAGAGCTGTTGGACATGCTCCACTTAAAGAAATCCCAATCCATCTGAGCTACATGCTCTAGGGACCTAAACCTTGTCACCACAATAAACAGAACATGCTGGAGGGATAGATTCCTGTCCTAGGGACTTCCCATACTCTGGAACAAACTACCTATCTATATCAAACAAAGCTCCTCATTAGCACTCTTCAAGAAAAATATTGATGATTGGATAGGAGATAGGAAATTCACCCTGGGGATCACTTCTGTGGCTCTGCTTGACAGGGGCACAGGAAAATAATTTTCTTGGGTGGCAAAAGTCAGGGTACCGTTTGGCTAGGCTTATACAGGCCCTAGGGCCAATAGCCTAGTACCTACCTATGAACCTGTGAACGTAACCAACTTAACTGTGATGTGTTAGTAGTTAGCAGTAGGTGAAGTTCAGTTTTTACAGCTTGCCTTTTGCAAGCTTTCTATTGGCTTTCAGGGAGTACCTTCCTGTGAATTTTAATTAGGTGTGAAGCTGTTTATTAAATGCAAAATACTTCCAATCAGATTTGCACAACTTATGACAAGAATACTGTATTAAAAACATCTTCATTCTGCAATCCCAAACACTGTGTCTGACTAGTTAAAACCTCTGTGTCCTCCCTTGCTTCTTCACTAAGAGGGAGGCATGAAAAAGCACACACCATTTGGATAATATTAACTTGGTTCCTCAAGCCTTGCCAGACTTGATATGCACTCCCTTGGCTTCCCTGATGCAGATATTTTCTCCCTGGTTCTTTTCCCACACTGCCTGCCACGTTTTTAAGATATTTGTCTCAACAATGCCCAAGGTATTTGTAGCCACTCTTTAGCTCCCACTGAGATGATGAAATCTACTGAATGAGAATTCACAGCTGTCTTACTGTATAGTGCCCACAGCTCAAAGAACAAAGGTTGGATGGAATTTCAGTAAATGTGATACCTCTGGCTGAATCAGTGAGTAATGAAGGAAGATTCCAGTAGCAAACCAATTTTTACTTTACAAAAAGCAATTAAGCACTGCCTTCAGTTGAAAGTGAAGGACTCACTACAATGTTTTAACACAAGCCAGAGAGGAATAGTAGAAAAAAGTTACTTACAATCTGAAGAGAATATAAAAGTAAATAATTTTGAACAACAAAATTCTAAGTTACCTGCTATAATAACCTGAATGAGATGGATAGTTAGTACATGATATAATTTTCTATGGACAGAGAATGTATTGTGGGAAGGAGAAAGTTAAATCCACACATAAGCATGCGGACATATATACAGAGAGATACACAGGGACCTAGTGACAAACTATTGCTAATAAACTTGGGTTACTGTAGGTACCAAAGAAATGTGCTTCTATACAGTATGACAGTAAAATAAAGTAAATGTCTTGCTTTCTAGTTATTTTAGATTAAACAAAGTAATTTTTACAGTACTATGCCACAATACTGAATACCAAAGTAGTCTACAAGGGGCTCCTACGTTTTCTAAGTAACATTCACCTTCTTTTAAAACAATTAAAAGAAGTGCAGACTGAATTTTATTTGTAATATGGCTTCTAAATTAATAGTAACAGTCTTTTACATTTGCAGCCACAGTTTTAAGACAATAGCACAAATTCTTTAAGCCATTATTTAACTTCAATAAAGATTTTATAAAACCTTAGTAAATTCTTCAGCAGACTTCACAGAAGCTGATATTTTTAACCACAGATTATGCAGAAGCAAGCATTTTGTGTTAGTCAGAGTGGGAATAGCACTGTCGTTTAACAGCCATTAACAACCATTAAAATGACAATCCTTTTACTTGGTAATCTACTTTCAACCAAATATGTACTTTACCATGGTACAAACTCACTCAAGACTTCTTAGTGTATAAATACTGATCACAACACTTTTTCAATTTCATTGAAGACAGTGACATCAAAATGGAGTGGAGTGAAATGGTTGTAGCCATGTACTTATTGCCAATTATAATGCCAAATAATATATTGCCAAATTGTAATTCTCAGAGATGTGGGCAAGGCAGGATTACTTATTGCCAATTATAATGCCAAATAATATATTGCCAAATTGTAATTCTCAGAGATGTGGGCAAGGCAGGATCTTCTGAATAATTAGCTCCTTCACACAACAGAGTGGCAGAACTGTCAATATTCAGCCTTTAATAAACATCACATCATGACCCCATTTCAAATCAGATCACCATATCTATTTCCAACATACAGATCAGCATATGTATTTCCAATATAGGTCATCTTAGAGTCTGCAAAGGGAGAATGGGCTAACAGGCCCTGATGCTCTCCACTGGGGTCAAACAACTTTGTGGTAGGGTTGGCTAATAAATCTCAAAACTCTCTCCCACCTACTTGGGTCTCTCTTACTGATCTTCCTTTCAATTAAAGGAGCAGGAGGGCGGGGGACTTCTACCACTTCCGCCAAGTGTGTCTTCTTAAACTCTGTATGCCTGCCCTCCAGTCCTTCTAAAATGTCTGCCATTCCCTCCTTTAATAAGTGAACCCTATCTCCATGGTACGTTACTGGCTATCTGACTTTTGTAGTGGAGTGTGCTACACAAGTTTCTCCAAACTGTACTATGAATTTGTACCTGTAATCATTAATCTTGCATCTGACCTTCTCCACTGTTATAAGGGCATGGCTGCCTGCCAATTCAAATGCTATACCACTTTTGACCATATTAAACAAGCCTGAGGCCACTGTTGTTTTAAGTATGCCACTTCTTGACCTATTAATTTTCCTAAGCTGCTAATTGGCATGTAACTAAGTCATTCTCTTCTAGGTGGAGAAGCAACCTGTCTGGGTTCTCACAAATTCTGCATTGTTGTTCAAGCTGCAGCCTTATCTCTGATCATTTCATACCCCACCCCTAATCATTTCACTGACCATGGACAGTCTTCCTTAACATTACTTTTGGCTTCCAGCTACATCCTCCACTATAACCTTTTCTTGTATGAATTGTCCAGGTTCCATATCTCCTGCTATGTGCCTTGGCAATGTAAAACAAAAAAACAATGTTCGAGCCACTTGCTTCACAATTTATTATACACATTAACCTTCCATCTCTCTGAATTTGATATACTCCTGAAATGTACCTGCCCTTCATTCTCGAGAAGCTGACTTTACCCAAAAAATAAGAATGGTGTATACTTAGAAGTATCCAAGTCCCACCGCCTTCCTTTACATTGATTCTACATGAAATTGTGTGAGTGAGCTTCCTTATTGATGGTTGAAAAATGGTCTCTCCCTTGAACCTATCATTGTCTGGTCATATTGTAGGAAATGCCATGCTTTCCATTCTATGCTCACTGAGGCCTGGAGCCACCCATTGGCCATTCGCCTCATGATTAGTTATGGTCTTGCTTACCCAAATGAATGCTCCTTTGCCAGCAGCCTCACATAATGGGCATGCAGAACTACAGGCTGCTCCTGTTTACCATTAGGCTGACTTAACTGCTCTGCACAGGGTTATTAAAAAACACCTGGCTCTGAAAAGCCACAACTCGTATTCAAGGCTTGCATTACTGTAGGGCCAACTAGGTATCTTCTGTCTGAGTTGCAAGGGTATCTCTTTGACTTACCTTTCAATGTGTGTCTTATTTGGCCTACCTTTGTGGAATCTGCCCATCCCATGGCTTTGTGTCACCAGCTGATAGCTTGGCAGGTATAAGGCAGCCTTCACCTTGCTCCTACCTGCCTCTACCATTAGCAGGATATATGAGCTCATCTGCTTTACTATTATGGTAAATACCACTACTAACCCTGCACCTTCCTAGTGTCTCTAAAATGCTGTAATCTCATTTAGTGAACTGCCCCAGTACCTGCACTCAGGGTGTTATTTATTAACTGCTGTTCTCATATGTCCACAAATCTCAAATGAATTTGCACCTGCTCTGGTACACTGGTGCTGTTTTCCAGTGTCAGCTTCTTAAAACAATCTCACTGCAAACAAAAATGAGATCAGCTAATAAGTTATCTAACCTTCATACATATTTTGGTCTGACTGTCCTAAACTGTAAGCAATGAAGTGTTAGTGGTCCATTAATCACCAAGCTGACTGCTTAACGTAGGAGCCACACCTGTGTTGTCTGACTTGAGTTGGCCTACCTTGTTTACCATCTATTTCTGCCACAGTTCTAATGCTGCTGATGGCTAACTGATCTCTGCTGCTAATCACTCTTGCCCACCTTTTGATGAATCGACTTCCTCTAAAATCCCCCAATCCTATATCCCCTGCCTCATTTGTGTGCATTTAATTTTTATTTATTTGTGTATATATGTGTGTGCATGTAGAGGCATGTGTGTATATTGTATTTGTCACACTGTTCAGTTGCCTGATGTTTAATCATCAAGGTACATATCAGTTAAATGTATTTATGATGACGAGCTGAATTTACCACTCGACTGAAATGAACGCTGCTGTTTGCAAGTAGCATATTTTATGGTGTTGCAGATTTCCCAGAGAATGTACATCTATGAGGTTAGTATATAAGCAAGGAGGTGTTGGGTGAAGTTCCAGTGTAGTATTTGTGTGGGTTGTAGACAGGTCTCTGTGGTGGCAAATGTACTGTTTACTAGAAAATTATATTTTCACTTTGCCAGAATATCTGCGAGAAAAGGTTCCGTTTTTGTATAAGAACAAGTGCCTACATTTTTTATCTAAATCTTAATACTTCATTAAATGTTTGTCTACATTCATGATACATTATAAGTTTATCCAAGTCCTTGACATTTTATTCCTTACTAAAATTCCACCAAGACAACACGTTTCTACTACTGACTTAAAGTTTGCACACTGTGCATGCAAAATGCACAGACACACACAACCTCAAAACACCCTAGCCAACTTAAAACAAACTAACAGATTCAAATCTAGACTTTCTTTTAAAGGAAAAGATAAAACAGAAAAATAATGATAACATTAATAACATAGTTTTATTTTTACATTGAAGTGAATGAGAGTTGTAGTATCTTCATGTACTGCACAAACAAAAACAAACAGATAATCGCCCAAAATAACACTGCCTACCTAAACTGGTCTCCTACAGATGAAAAACATTCACATTAGAATGAAGCAAACAAAAATACATAAAATAAAATAAAACAATACAAATTGTCCACAACCAGCCAATTTAAAATAGCTTTACCAGCAAATTGGATGCAATGCTACCACTGTAAGAGAACTGTAGATTGATTAGAAACATAACTAAGTTGTTGTTGTGTCTTTCAGCTTTTCCCAGTTAGGGGTCGCCACAGCGGAACTCCGGTCCGCTAAGGATTGGTAGTTGATTTTTACGTGCCGAGTTACCAGCCCTGACGCACAACCTTCAACGAAGGTACGCCCATTCATGCATGTCTCCACGGAGAAGACGCTCTAGCTGAGAATCAAACCGGACAGCGTCTTACTGTGAGGCGACAATGCTACCGCAGCACCACCACTGCGAACTAGAAACATAACTAAGTATAAAATGAAAATGACTAACTCACCCTCCATATACAATTAAAAATACATAAAAATTACTGACAATGCAAAAAAAAAAAAAAAGGAAAATTACCCCAGAATTAGATAACTATTTGTGGGCACAATGTGGCCACAGACTGAGAAATGTTTGAGAATATTTGTTTAAGGGTTCTTGAAAAATGTAAAACAGCTAGAACTGTTAACATGCAGTATGCATATCCTTCCAACAGTGGAATAGTAAGTTTGCAAAGTTACTTAAGAAAAAGAGAAAGTTTAGTATATTCAGTAAAAAAATAGAACAAGCTTAGCTACAGAGCATTTAACAAAGCATGCAAGTATCTTAAGCTGTTCATCACAAAACAGAAAGGTAGTTATGAGGAGAGGTTGACTTGCAGTGTTGATGGCAAAAAGTTATTTTGCTATATTAATCCAAAGAATAAAGCAAGTAGGCTAGGTCCAGTTTTTGATGGTGACAAGCATCTTTACGGTGGTAAAGATAAGGTTGTTTCATTCAATAAGCAGTTTTTTAAATTAGTCTAATTTAAAAGTGAATACAAGGTTGTACAGTCGATACCCAATAAAAGCAATTTTAAAAGTCCAACAATTACTGATGTCATGCACATCACCAAAGACGGTTTAAAGGTCAGACTTTATAAATGGTTGTTTTCTTGTTAGCTTAGCTGATTACATAATATAACCCTTGATAGCTCTATTTAATGTGTTACTAACCAACAGCATTATAACAAATACTTGGAAGAAAGCCAAAATTGTATCCATTCATAAAGGTGAAGCATACGACACAGTAACCACCACCGGATCAGTCTGCTATCTCTGTTGGTAAATGCTTTTGATGTCTTCTGTCAATTCTGGACAAGGAAGGCAGTACTGATTTACTTGTAAATCTTAATCAACATGGCCTTACTAAGAACATGTCTACACTAACAAAAATGGCTATGGATAAGGGGATTGTTGCTGTTGTAATATACATAGATTTGTCTAAAGCATTTGACTGCATTTCTCAGCATGTAATTACTGACTTACTGACAATGTTGGATGCTGACCAATTTATCTTTCAATGGGATAAATACTGGTTAGATCTCAATGAGTCATAGTACTCTAATTAGTGAAGTACAACATCCCAATTTTGTTTAACTGTACTTTTTCAATGTTACCATTATGTCAAAAATACTGGCTATCAAAATATGCTGCTGACCTTAAGACTGGGGTGTTCTTGTCATCTAAAATGACTCCTCACTTTTCAACTACTACTAATTAAATATGAAAAAGTGGTTTTGTGCAAATGGATTAAAATAAATTATGACATAAGAGGTATAAATGCATTTTGAACTATCAACACTTGAACATTTTGTAACCATGGGCAATTACACATTGACAGAAAATTATGATTATAAAGACTTAGGAATCCAAATAAACAACTTAATTTTTTTGAGAATGCTTATACAGCTAAAAACAAATTATACATCAATGCTGCACAACATTTTTGTGGGGAGGGCCACAACACGAATTCTTAATGCATCTGTGGGCCACCTCAAAACATAGCAAGTTGTTACGAGTTAAAAATAGGTACAGGTGACTGGCATTTTTACTTAAGACAGCAGTTATGAAATTGTCTGTTTTCTACTTCAACTTTGCATTTAACTTTATTCTGGCTTACAGCCATGAGTTATTATAAACTCTTGCAGAAAGTTACTACTGTTTACAGACTACAAGTTATAAACAATAAAGAATAGTTACTTCTGCAGCTAAAATTAGAGGTGTGCGCAACTGCAGCCAATTAGGTAAGTAAGCACATGGTGGAAAGTTTGCATGACTGGAGTAAGCATAGCAGTTTTTCACTTTTTTTTAAATTTTGGTTACTGTCTGGGGGCCGGATGGTGTTGTGTCAATGGCCGGACTTACCCCGGGGCCAGACATTGTGCACCCCTGCTATGCATTGCAGAATTGATCTTAAAGTTATAATATGCTCATCTACTCTTGTTAAATGTATATCTTTTCTGTGAGTATAACTATGTTTTATGCATACACTAAAGGTGAGCTTTTGGCTTTGGAAAGTACACAAAAATAAATTAGGAGGATTACTTATTGCAAAAATCTTTTTTTATGCAGAATGACCTAAATGGCTTGAGTTAATCTGTTAATTATAGAATAAGTAAGGGGTAAGCTTTTGTTTAGCTCACAAGGCTCTATGATGAAGACTTGAAGTTTTGGTAAACATGGAACTTCTTAAATCAGGTATGGTGCTTATGGGATACATGCTTGAAAACTGTAGGAGGTCTGTTAGAACTAAGCTCACTTCCCTGTTTACTGACAGACTATGGAGTAAATTATCATTAGGAATTAGGAAAAGCAATTCATCAGATTTTTTTTTAAAGTTCCATAGATATTTGGATGGGTAATACAGTACAGTCAATGAATTTGGAATGTGCTTTCTAATTTGGTCATTTGATAATGTACAACTGGCAGAACACTTTGATATTTGCAGGCAATATGAAGACAGATTCTACAAAAATATCACAAATGAAAAACACATTCTTTATAGGAATCACACTTTATATAGTAATCACATATTAGCTAACATCAGAAGTGTAGCAAGGATGGAGCGAAGAAGACACCCTCCCTGGGCCCAAGGTGTTTGGGCAGAGTTATTAGGAAGTGTAGTTCGTGCATTCTGTTTTAATCTGTGGTGAGACAATTGCTACATATGTAGCAGTCGACTTGCCACAGTTTAAAAAAAAAAAAAAGTAGAAGTAATCCTTTTATTTTTCTTGCAGTTCGGTTGAAGAATTGAGGGGTGGAGATCTTTCCAGCAGCATCAGACTAAGGGATCAGAACTTTTTGGCTTTTCACATGAAGAGCTGAAGGGGTGGAGTACCAGACTAGGGATTGGCACCAGGCACTAGATAAGTTAGCTATGGCTCTGGTTAATGTGCTATATGGAAGACACTAGGGAAAAGGAAGAAAAAATAATGGGGGAGTTCCAAGACACTGAGGGGAGCAGTAAACTTATAGATGAAATTTATACTTTCCATGTGTGGAAGTAGTGGATATAAACTGACTTTAGAAGAGGGGATGGTATGAGATGACATAGCAAGTTATGGAGGATGTTACCATGGAAGCATTTGTAGTTGGTATCCCAAAAGGAAATACTGCCAGCCCAGCTATATGGAATTTTGTACATTTTTATTTTACATTTGTTAACCGGCTGTGTCTGACTGAGCTGAAAAGGCCCTTTTTCAGCAGAGGCCTGGAGAGAAAAGCTCCACACAGAAAAATAATTACAGATACATTTAGATATTTAGACATGATCAGTATACACACAAATTACAATAGACATGTTTTTACAGTAGTATGCAGCACATCAGCAGTTACAGTGGAGAGAAGAAACAAGAAAACATTAATTTAAAAATAAAAGTAATTAATAGATTTGTGATGTACAGCTGAAATTTGGAACATAGGTAGAATACATACATAGTACATAGGTACAGTACATACATTGTACATTAGCCAGTGTTTGTGAGTAAGAGTGAAAAATGGTAAATAGAAAATAGGTACCAACCCACGATGAAACAATGAAGCCACAGATCAAAATGCAGGTGAGGCACTTTAATGAACAAAATAGGCACTGCAAACTCACACGAATAAAACAACAAGCACATAAACATATCCACAATTTGCATTTTTGATTCCAACACTTCTTCAGATGTGGGCTCTGGTGTGGTGTCGTGAGTCACTCAAGGTCTCCCTCTAACCACACCTACACTAAGAGTGAAAACTGTTATCAAGTACTCTAGGCTTAGTATGTGTACCTTATCCGCTTTCACTAGCCTAGGGAGCAGTCATTGCACTGCCAACTTTGCTTGAGATGTTGCCTAATGAGGTTTTTAAAGGAGGCTATGGACGATGTGTTTTATATGCTAGTGGGGAGAGTGTTCCATTTTTTAGTCATTAAACTACTATAGAGTGCGTTTCCCAAAGCTATTATAGCTGTTGGGATAATTCTGTATCATCTGTGAATATTGATATGATTCATACAGAAGTGTGTGTAAAGTACTGAGCTAAAATGTAACCACAGCATGCCCTGCTGGCTTATAATAGAAATGTATATAAACTATTTTAATTGTGTAAATATATATGTTTTAACAGTAGAAGCTAGAACATAGAGGGTTAACTTGCAAAACTTGAAGAAAATAAGTTGAAATTAAATTGTTTTAAGATTGTGCTATAAAAATTATCTCACAGTTTCAGCTCAGTAGCAGACAATGTCTAGAGCTAGAAGTTTTTGTATGGTCTTGGAAGAGAAGTAATTACTAGGTTTGAGATGCCGAAGTGTTTTATTGTTTTATGATTTCCTAGCAGCTGCACAGCTCTGAGCAAACATCTTAAGGCTATGTATTTTTCATATAGAGAAGTTAAATTATGTTAGTTTTTGACAAAGGGGGTTTAGCTTGGAAAGTAAAGTCAGGTGACAAAAAATGACGTGATCTAAGCTAACGCAGCAGTAATATTTGCTATTAATTTAAGCTCTCTCCAAGAGAGAGAAAGAGAGAGCGAGAGGGCATTTTGTATCTTGCCTTGGACCTAGAAACATCCACTCTCACCACATCAGCACTTGCTTTGCTGTAAGTTTCTAGGGCATAGTAACTCTTTTAGATTCAGGTATAAATATAGTAAAAGTATAGCTTAGATGTTTTCATTATTTATTTGAGACTGTCCTGCAATGTTGTTTTAAATATTTCCTGTGATTTTTTGAACTCTGATGTAACTGATTACTTACCGAGTATTGTCTTGTTCTTTCATTATTTATTATTAAATATATTTAAACCTATCTTTGTGGCTATTTGTGAAACATATTTAAGCTCTAAGAGTACTTGCATATCTCTATGGTGACACTGTACAGGCCACTCCTAAATAGTCTAGCTCTTGGTCACACTACCATTTGGGTAATAGTAGCATTACACAGTAGGACTGGACACCCTTTAAGGGCCTTAAGTAGCTGATAAAGAGTTGGCTATTGGCAGTCAGAACTACCTTATAGTCTGGGCAAAAGGGTGCATAGCTAATAAACCTGTGCCAGCCTTTCCCAGGTGTGTGTGTGTGTGTGTGTGTGTGTGTGTGTGTGTGTGTGTGTGTGTGTGTGTGTGTGTGTGTGAGCTACTTGGGCAGGGACATGAAGCACTGGTTGGACAGACAGGGTGCTGGAGGTTTTGGCTTGACCAATCAGCTGAGATCTCAACCCTACAGCTGTGCCAGTGGGGAGTTGTATTAGGGATCTGGAGAAAGAGGGAGAAACCATCACCAGACTGACTGTAACCTCTGTGTGCTCTTAAGGGAAATTGCACTTTACTGTGTGTGTATTTGTCATCCTCCCATTGCGTATGTTCTCCATTGTTGCCAGTGGTAAGGACTCAGACTCCTTAATTGCTGGGGTGTCACAGTTGGCTGTTCCTGATAAATGGTTTCCATGGCTATTCTGGAACACTGGGTAGTTTCTGCTAATTACTATGGGGGCAGGGGGAGAAGCAATGGTCATCATGGGAGAGTTTGTGGTAATGGATATGAAGAAATGGTATGTTTGGGATGAGTGACCTGAGACTGACGTATAAGCATATAACTGAACATCTACTGGTGAAAACTAGAAATTGATGTCTATAAAGTACATAGTTAAGGAACAGGTCTACTCTCTGCTGGATGGTGAACCACTTTACTTTTGATAAGACCTAGCAGTGCTGTTCATAACAGGTGCAAGGTTTATGATTATAAAAATGGCATATCTTGTTTGATATGCCATTTTTCCCCTGAGGCAATGGTAATGACGGGGAGTCTATACTGGAGATGGGCTAACAGAATTACTTTACCCACTACTGTTGCATTTTCGGAAATCAGAAAATTTAAAAATGATGAAGCCCAGAAAAGAAGTTGGTTAGTTTTTGCCTTTGTGCCCTCTCTGTGATGCTGAAAGTACAAAGTTTGGTCCAGTCAAATAGCTTTAGTAGCACTGAAATGCATCTGCCAGTTCTTAGGGACAAACAATATGTTTTTTTTACTGAGTCTCAATTAATATGGCTTTAGTTTTTTTTTTTTTTTTTAGAATAAGCTGTACCCTGTTAAAAACTAGGAATCTAGTTAGGTCAGCTCATTTTTTAATAACTTTTGATTGTTGAAGGAGAGGAATCTGAGCTACACATGACCATGTCATCTGTATACAAACCTACTAGCAGGCAGGAGATGTCATCTGGAAGAGATTATAATAGTAGGTACTGACCAGATTCTTGAGGAACCCATTTATTTAATGGGGAAAGCTGGAGTGGTGGACTCTATTTTGACATGGATGCTTTTGTTATAATGGAAACTATTAAATTACGATGTCACTTAAACCTATGGATAAAAGGAAGCTGGTGAGTATATCATGGCTGACATAGTTAGGTTCTTGAAGGCTGCCTTAGTACTATTTTATTTATCTATATCAATTAAGACATCATAAGAAACAGTCCAGATGTCAGTCATGGCACAAATGTCAGTGCAGAACTTGTGCTAGTGTCTAAAAAGGACACAGCATTGCTGAATGTAGGTGACAAACTGACAGTGGTCAAAAATGGAGGAGGAGTTTGGTATTCTTGGTACAGGCTTTAGTAGTGCAGATTTCCAAGTGATGGGTACTATGGCGTGCAAAGAATATGATATATATATATGTGGTGATGGGATTGACCAGGTGCTCTTTATATAAGAAACACTGGTGCAACTGTTCAACTCTAATGTGCATGTCATATAGAATTTTTTTCTAAAAGTTGATCAGTTTCAGTTCCAAGATGGCTGCACACCGAACAGCTGAATTTCAGCTCTCCCAGTATGAAAACAGAAACTTAGAAAAGAGAACCAGTGAATTTGTCTTTTTGGATAAACTTCAGTTACTGGCTAGTAAGTGTGTTGCCTGGATGTCAGCAAAGAAGAAATTTAAGGAACTTGAAAGAATTAATCACAAAAGGTGAGGAGAAACCACTGGCTGGGAAGAATCCTGCAGATGTTCAGCAAAAAAACATTCAAGCCTTAGCTTTAGTGCAAGACATGACCTACAGTAATCTAGAGGGAAAATAAGTCAAATGTGCTTAGAGCTGATTAAACTAAAATAAATAAAACACTGAAAGAATAAATCAAATAACAAAAGGCTGAAAAAATACAAGAAGCTTTAAACAGATATTCAGATGAGCTGATAAAACTGCAAAACTCAGAGGTCAAAATGAAGAAAAGGCTGCCTGAGTATGAGAAAGCACAAGAAGAGATGTTTCAAAAATTATAGAATTAGAGGGCAGGGAAAACCTGAGACTTTCAGTTATACCAGAAAAACTGGAAGGAACAGACTGAATTAATTTTATAAAAGCACAAATAAGCAACTGGACTGTTATTCCATAGCAGGAGGGTAATTGAAAGGGCACAACATGTGCATGCTCCAAACCTGGTCATGAGAAAGCAGCCAAGACCTTTAATAGTAAAGATGCAATCCTACCAGCAGAGAGAGTTAATTCTGACCAAACAGTGGTAGAAAGACAGTCAAGTTGAAGACAAGAGTGTTTGTGGAAAATAAATACTCACTGTACACCAGGCAGATGAGGGGAACATTTATTCCAGCAATCACAGAATGTTGAGAAGTAGGTGCGAGATTTAAGCTGCCGTATCTTGCTATCTTCAGAATTTTTTTTCCTGGAGGATCAAAATTCATTTTATTTATGCAGAACATGCTAAGGAGGGAATACAAGTTTGCCCATCAAAAAGTGGGCTATCAAACAGCAGGGAGTTCAGCATATTCTTCTGATAATAAAGCTCAAAGAGATTATGACAGTGAATCATTTTCCAGTGTTCCCAAGGAAAATGTTTGCGAGAGAGAAAAAAAGCACAGGAGTTGATTATAAGCACCAGGAGTACATTGGAAATTAATCAGAGACGGGATTTGGGAGATGGACATCAACAGGAAGAAAACCAGAAACTCAGACATTAATAAATAAATTATGGTATACCAAAGCGTCAATTACATTTGTGAAATATGGCAAAACAAGAAAACATGGAAATATTTGACTTTTTCAACTTTGTTAAACTTGTAGGGAACTCAAAAGCATATGCCCTACTTTACGTTATTAATGTTTGGAAGAATATTAAGGTCAGGTGATGAGGAAGGAAAGAGGTCACTGTAAGTAAAGCAATTGTTGTTCTTAACAGTATTTTTATAAAACAAATACAGCATGTTATAAAGTAACCCTTTTCAGTAATTTGTGTTAAAGGGATAGTAAAGTAAACAGGTGTCCCTTTTTTCTTTCTCTCTTCTTGTTCAGTTTTAAGAAACGTAGGCATTGCTGTGTAAAAACAGAAGAAAGCGTGGACAAAAGGGCACAATGTAAGCAAAACTGAAATGCTTTTTCTTACTTTTGCATAGGGGAAATGACTGGATTAATGTCTCTGGCTTGATCTAATAAGTATTAAGGGGAAGCAAGTAAATATAACACTGAAAGTAAAAAAGGTTTTCCTCTAGCAAATAAATACAGCGCAATATAAGAAGAATGCAGTGGAAGGCATTTGTGTTATCTGGTTCTCATGTCTCTGTGGAGACAAGCTGATAAGGATAATAAAGACAGAATACTTCTTTCTTTCAATGACTAGGAGATGCTTTTTCCTGAAAGTGTTCAGTTCTACATCTACGAGAGGAATAAAGATAAGACAAAAACAACAATTAATGTAAGTAAAAGCACAGACTGTATCATGTGTCTTAACATGGATAACCATCATAGGTCAATTCAAGCTCATGAGTGTGGCTGTCAGTCTGGGACAACTGTTCTTATTAGGAGGGTTAAACTTCATTATTTGAAGATGTACATAGTTTTGTGTTTGTGTATTAAATTCATAGGTTCTATTTTTTTTAGGGTTTTCATTAAAATAAAAAGTCTTGTAAGATGAGACAGGTTCAAATGGATATGACAAGAAACAACTGTATAAAAGATTAACCTGACAGACATTAGTGTACACGTGTAACAGAAAAGCTGTTATACAAAATAGGTGGTAATAATAACTTATCATAATGACAACACTTTTCATATAATTTAAATGTGAATGGTCTCATATATACATATAAAAAAGAAAGAGTAGTGAACTATATTAAAAATGCAGAATGCAAATAGCTATGCTACATAGTGGAATATCTAGAACAAAGGAAATGGGGAGTACTTATATTAAATGTGAGAGGAGCTCTAATAGTGATAGAAGAGATAAAAAAGATAACAATGGCAGATTTGTAGTAGTAAAGGGTTACTGGCAAGGGAGGAGAATTATGCTGGCATGTATTTATATTGCACTTAAAACTGGTACAATGGAGCTTAAGAAAGGTCTGGGAGAAATAATCAGCTTTCAGTAGGGAATTTGATTTACAACAATGAGGATGTATTTGGGAGGGGGCTAGAAGGGAAAATATAACAAAAGAGGGTTGATTTTTGAAGACATTTATGAAAATATTTGGTATTGAAGATGCCAATTCAGTAGTTGGAGTTTGCATATTATTCTCCAAGGTAGAAAAACTAGTCTAGGCTAGACAGAAATTATATTTCATAGGAACATGTACATTTAAATGCAAGTTTTGATATGCATCCAACAACTATTTCATATCATGCGCCAATTTGTTTGTGTCTTTCGGCTTTTCCCGGTTAGGAGTCGCCACAGCGAAACTCCGGTCCACTAATGATTGGCAGTTGATTTTTACGTACCAGCTTGCCGAGCCTGACGCACAACCTTCCACGAAGGTATGCCCATTTACGCAGTCTCCACGCAGAAGATGCTCTAGCTGAGAATTGAACCTGACAGCGTCTTACTGTGAGGTGACAATGCTACCGCAGCACCACCACCGCGGGTGCGCCAATAACAACTAAAATAAAAATGCATGTCAATGAAATAAAATGAGACCCTGGCTCTTCCCCACCTATCTGTTAAATAGAGAGGAATTTAAGGAATAGGTAGTGGAAATTATTTGAAAGTGATTAGGGAAGATAGTCATTTCTTAATAAAATATAGCTAGGCAATGGGATAAAAATTAAAGGAGTTTAAAAAGAGGGTGGAAATAAAAGGGAAAGATATGGTTAAGAACTAACAAGAATTATTTTGAGGAACTGACAAAGGTTAAAGAATTGCAGAACAGGGAGAATCTCACAGAGGAAAAGGTGCAATTGCAGAGTACTAAAGGGAAAATAAGGGACTACCTCGATAATATGCATGAGTTTAGAAAAGATTGCTGCTGAGCAACTTTTTTTGCTAATAACTCCACAGCACAAAAGCTTTTAGCATAACTGCTCAGGCAACAGAAAGTATAAAGGGTTGTTGCCAAGCTTAGGGAGCCTATAGTAAGGAAAATAACCAGAGATCCTATCCTCTAGAGGTATTAGAAATATTTTAGAAATTTTGTGAAAATCTGTACAAAGCAAGGAAATGTGGAAATCAATAAAAAGTACAAATGGAAATATTTATGGAAGAATTAAATATGCTAAGGTTAGAGGTAGATAAGGCTCAATTACTAACAGTATGGACAGGAGGAGATGAGGTAAAATGGTGATATATAACCAATCTACAGGAAAGTCTGTAAGAATAGATGGTATTCCTGTGAACGTTTGTAAGCTAGGAGGGATGGAAGTGATAAAGATCTGGAAGGTTTTGTTTAACATTATAAACATCTGGAAGATTTTGTTTAACATTATTTTAAAAGGAAGAGAAGCTCCGACATCATGAAAGAAAGTTGTGGTAGGTCTAAAAACTAAAATATGATAAAGAACCATCAGATCCAGCTTCTTACATGCCCATATAGATTCTAAACCATGATTATAAAGTGTTTGTGTCTGCAATGACTAAAAGAATAGCAAGGTAGATGCCTAAATTGGTAGATATGGATCAATGTGGTTTTGCAAAGGGGAGGCAAACATTTGAAAACACTAACAGAACAATGATGATCCAGAGGTTAGCAGAATGTAAGAAAATATCACTGTTATTGGTGGGTCTTGATGCAGAGAAAGCATTAGACAGAGTAGGGTGATAGAAGCATTTACATTCCCTGATAAAATTAAAAGGTTGATTAGGAGGACATTTAAGGGATTGGAGGTGAAAATTAAAGTGGGGAGTTCCTCTCTGATAAGTTCTGTTTGAGCAGAGGAACCAGACAGGAAGTATTTTCTTTCCACATTTTTATTTGCATTACATTTAGAACCATACATAAATAAAATAAGGGACTCAGAATTCAAGGATATAATTGGTACAGTAATCAAGAAAAGATTATATTATTTTATACCTGATAAAACCAGAAAAGGACATTTTGGTGTTGTGGAACATTCTGAGGCAATTTCAAGTCTTTTTGAGATACAAAATTAATGAAGATAAAAAGGGAATAGCTGCAAACTATGTAGCCACACATGAATTGGTTCAGCAATACCCATATTTATGGGGTTATGATAAAATTAAGTACTAAAGAGTATAGATAAAAAAGGATTCTGTTATGGCAGCTAAAGGATATGTAAGAAGAGACTAAAAAGATAATACAAAAACTGAGTAATGTGAAGCTCTGTTTTATGGATGTGGCAAGCAAGATACAATCAGTTAAAATGTTTTAGTCCCTTTAGTTTTATATACATGCCAAGCATATTTTTATCAACCAAAAAAGTTGTGGATAAAAATTAATAAAGAGTTGAAGATTTTATCTGGGAGGGGAGTGGGATAAGTTGATCCTTCCAAAAAAAGGTGGTTTAGGATTACCTGATTTTAAGGGATATTTCAGAGATACACAGTTGAGGCTCCTATGATGGAATGATGAAACAGGGGGTAAAGCTCAAGAAACAATGAAACACTGGGATTTTGGATGCAAATACTTAAGGAGAAAAACAATAACTATACAAAATATTATATTCATAAAGTGGCCGAAAGTATTCTAAGAGCTAAGCCAACATGGGAAAAGAGAAGGGAGAATCTGATGATAGGGATAACTGCAATTAAAGGTACAGAGAATAGGCAAGAGGGGGCTGGAATTTACTGGGGAAAACTGGCATAGGACCCAAGGTATTGGGAACAAATAGAGAGGCAAAGTTAACAGAATAGGAAGAGGCCAAGAATTCATTTAGAATGCTGACTAGAAATTGCCTGCCCTGTCAAGGGCTGATGATAGTGTATAGGTAAAGAGAAAGGAATAGGTGGATCCTAAGTGAACGACCAACACTGGTAGAGTTTTTAGTAGAATCTAAAACTAAAGCTGCTGTTAAAAAGGATAATTAGTACAGCATGTAAAATACTGCATGATTATATCAGAGGAGATTAGAAAGGACTGGGAAGAGACAGCAGATATGCATTCACAAAGAAATAATGGGAGGATATATGTATGGCTCCCAAATATGCAACAAAGTCTAGAATATTTGGGATTTTTGCTTGGAAGTGATTGCATAGGCATTTTTATACCCTAAGCAGACTCCAACAAATTTTGCCTCGTAGATTGCAGATGTTGAAGGTGTGATGGATAAGAAAGAGGTAACCGGGAACATACATTATGGGTGTATAATGACTTCGCAGACTTTAAAAATTCCCTGCAGACTACTGTGTCAAAAATACTGGGTGAGCAAATTGGTGTAACTAAGGATTTTTTTTTGAGCTGTGATACAGAATCTGAATTGTCTAAATATAGTAAAACCTTACTGAGTTTAATTCTGGTGGCTGCTAAAACTCAATTACCAGAGAATGGAAATCAAAGTCTAAACCAGATGTACTAGAAGTAGTGAATATAGTAACAAAGATGAAAGAACTGGAAGTGGGATATTTAGAAAAAGGTATGAGTAAATTACATATAAAATGGGAATTGTGGGAACAATACAAGTAGAATAATAGTTTGAAGGAGGAATGAGGTTTAAGGAAATACAGGAACTGAATGAATTGTGTAATGTTTGACTATCAATGAATGTATGGATTATAAGTGATGTATAATGTTTGCAAATGAAAATGTTAATATGGTTTGTTTTAATTTATATAAATATATGATTATTGAATCATCAGTTATGACATAGCAAAGTTGTTTCCTGTTAAGAAAAGTTCATTAGTGTTTTTCTTTTCCAAAGATAGTTAGGGGCATGCATTCATGGTAAGGGTTAGAATGGGATTTTTATCTGACTAGAAGGGGAAAGGATGGGGATACTTCTTGAAGGGATGTCTATTTGTCAGGATATAGCAAACTAGAGAATCTGTCTAAGAGATTGAGAGATGTGAGGTGTCTCCTGAGAGCCTTGACAGAGTCTAGAAACATACAGTTGCCCCTGTTCACATGGGCAGTGACAAGACTTACCTTTTTCCAAAATTTCTTATGGTTTGAGACTCAGGAGATTTGTAATATGCGAGTCTGTGTCATCCAACACAGTTTCAAAAATGTTATAAAGATTTCCTGATCAGAAGGGCATTAAAACCCTTTCCATTGAAGCTAAGCCTTGCCCCCAATTTGAGCAATGCTTTGAGTTAACAGGTGATCCAGTTATTAATTTTATCATCCTGAATACAATAAGGACGTATTTGTTTTGAAGGTTTAGTAGAATGGAAGGTAGGCTGTTGGCAGCAGCTTGTGAGTCAAAGGAATGAAGGGTGGGATTTTATTATTTGGCGGGAAAGGTATCCTTATAGTTGGTGGCTTTATGAAAGTGTGACTGAATAAGAATGAAATGAGACAATGGTCAATAAGCTAAGGGATATCATTTTAAGGAAGGAGATAGAGCTGGAATGCTGGTCATGACTACATCCAGTACAGAGCGTTTGCTTGATAAGTGATTTTTATGGACTGTTAGCCTGATAAGTATTTTTTGTTTTTTTTTGTTTTTTTTTTGCAGGAGGTGAGCTCTTTTCCTACATGCCGAAATCCAAGGTCATTAAAGTTTACTTTATGTTGCCTTTAGGAGGACTAAGGAGGTTGATACTGAAGTCACCAAGACTATAATGAGTTTAGAGGGAAGTATGGCATTATTTTTTTTCACATTCCTTATGTACTGCTTCACATTCTAGCACTCTGGGCATATGTCAGACATATGGAATGACAGGAAGACACCAAAGATTTCATATGTTGGCTAGACACACCACATTTTTGGCAGGATACTTTCCACAGGCAGTAAATATTGCAAATGATTAATGAAGGACATCCACATATATTCCCACACATGCTGAAGTATGGCATTGAGAAGCTGATGGAGTATCCTTGAAGCAGATGCCTGGGATACCACTACTGTGTTCACTGCTGGTCACTAGAAGGTCCCTTGTAGCCAAAAGTTACATGCACCTTATTATCCACTGGGATGGGTAGTCCACAATTCCCACAGGATTGAAGATGAGGATGACATCTGGATCAACTCCTGCATGGCGACTAGTCAAACAACAGTAGTCTGTGTTAAGCATGAAAAGATGACACAGTGTCTGAGGGTGATGATACACAACACTGACTACTGGCAGCCAATACAGCAGATGCACATTTATTAAAGTCACAACTACCCTTGACATTATTCTTCTATAACCCTCTTATAACTCCGGAAATGTTTTAATGGTGAAATTCACTGGAGGTAGCTCCCCCAGTCATGCATAGTATGTTTCTGAATCACTCCTCCATACTGCTTATTATTATTTGCATTCAACAATGTCTCTTATTTTACAAAATGTCACTAATTACCATGTCATTATGCCATTATTATAAACTATGTTGTTTAGCCTCCCTGCTTGTTTTCAGTGTGACAATGAACTGAACAAACCCACTGTATGGCTGCTCAGTGCATAAAACTGCCAACCATATTGCGAACAATGTCTCTGAATCCCAGCCATCATTTTAGAAATGTATATTTTTAGCAAATTTAATCAAATTAATGAAGACTTTTAGTTTACAGTACATTTTGCCAGACATGCCATTTTCTGAATGGTTGGCTGTGACTGTTTCACTTCTTTCTTTTCCAGCTTTTTTCAGTGTAAATTTGTAATTCAGAATTCAACAGTTTTTTTTTCATTCTAATTTAAAAAAAAATCATTCTAGAGGTTTTGTTTAATGGCAGAACTAGGTTTTGCATGGCTTTGAGTATGTATTTTGTGTTTGTACACTGTGTACATTTTACATTTTTTCCCCTTTTTGGTATGAATGAAGCTGAGTTAGTGCAATTGGTTACATGGTTATAGGTTTACTAAGCTTACAGCCTAGCACACCATTTTGAAACTTCGCCATATCACTCAATACTGGTAGTAGGGTATCCCCAGAGATTTTTTCCATACATCCCAAGTGAAAATTTATTATCACCCACCAAGTCATTCAGAC
Organism: Protopterus annectens; assembly: GCF_019279795.1. NCBI lineage: Eukaryota > Metazoa > Chordata > Ceratodontiformes > Protopteridae > Protopterus > Protopterus annectens. Next base: position 81,567,686 of record NC_056738.1, on the reverse strand, counting down.
TAATTTTTATAGCTGCCAGTGAAGAACGCTGCTTCAGGAACAGGGATTCACTGGGCTAGTTATACGTTGTGCCTTATGGTACTTTTAATATGCTAGTATAGGTTTAGGTCTCTAGAGCACATGTTGCTTCACGAATGGTTCTATTATGGTGAAGGAGTTCAAAGAATGCCAGGTCATTCACAGCATGGTTGGCTAGGCAGAAATCACTCCTTAGGAGTGGAACAAGGAAAGGACTGTGGCTTTTAGTCTATCTGAGTGTGCTATGACTCGAGATCTTTTTTTTTGTGATAAAATACTAAGCCCTTTGAGTTGGTTTAGTGTCCTAGAGACATACCTGCTAATGAGGGTAAATATATTCAATGATCAGCCTAATAAGGGAGTTATAAGCTAGAATTCTTACTTCATGGCATTTCCAAAAAAAACAAAGGAGGATACATTTTGCAAGGTAGAGGGCTTTCTAAACATGAGACTGATGCCATGTTCAAAGGATAGTTTTGTTATCAACACATCTACCCAAGACCCCAATAATGGAGTCAAATGTAAGCTGGATATTATCTGTATGGTATGCAGAAGTGATGCCAGATTTACCAAAGAAAGCTATACAGCATTTCTTGGCATTCATGGCAAATCCATGATTAATACAACAAACATTTATTTGGTTTAGCCCTTCCAGGGCAAGTGACTTGATAACTACTCCCAGTCTGTAATCATCAAACTTAGTTAACCACAGTCTCTTGAATATCATCTTTCCTGTTAAAGCATGCCCGTGAGGGAGGTTAAGACACATCTTGGAAGGCCATGAAGAATGAGTTTTGCTTACAGCTTGTACCACCTAGCCTTAACAGTATGGGTTCTATCAGAAAGAACTTCAGCCGTAAGATCGCTCTGAAGTTTTATATGGTCCCCTGTTGTAGAAGGTAGTAGTAGTCCACAAAAATTACAAAAAACTGATAGGCCAAAGAGCCATAAAAATGATGAGTGGACTACTGAAGATAAGAAAAAAATATGCATTTTTACTATTATGCAAGAAGCCCAGAATTTCCTGACAGAAGATATACAAAAAATTGAGAGAGAAATTAGAGTAAAGAAAAATACTTGCACAAGAAAAAAACTGTCAAAAGCTTCCAATACAAATTTGTGTTCATTAATACAACAGATTTATGAAAAACATTAAATAGACCAAGAAACAACAGATTTATGAAAAACATTATATATACCAAGAAACCTTGGGCCATTTGAAAAAAGAAGTGACTGAGGAAGTGCAAAAATATAAAGAACAAAATCTAGAGATTTTTGAAAGGTATAAAAAAGTAATATGGGCATGGCAAGAAAATGATCTGATACGGTGCAATACAAAAAAGGCAGACCCGAAGATATTCAAAGAGAAATACAGGCAAAGGCATCCAGGTAAGGAAAATTTCACATACAAAAAATAAGATGACAAAGAGGGAATGCAGAACAAAGTTAAAAAAGAGAAGCTGAAGTTATGGAATACCTGTGAAGTGAAGAACTTCGTGTAGAAAGTCTAACACAGGTTATCACAGCATGATAGAAAAATGAGTCCCTCAACTAAGTAGAAACAGGAGGAGCAGGAGACATCTGAAGAAAAATGGACAAGGAAAAGAGAATCAATGTTGTTGTCTTTCTGCTTTTCCCAGTTAGGGGTCGCCACAGCGTAACTACCGGTCCACTAATGATTGGCAGCAGATTTTCACGGTGCTGAGTTGTCAGCTCGACATCCAACCTTCAACTAAGGCACGCCCATTCACGCAGGTCTTTCAGAATGCCACTCGACCCGAGGGGAGGACATGCAGACTCCCCACAGAAGGCACTCCCCGCACACTAGCTGAGAATTGAATGGGAGAACCTCTTGCTGTGAGGCAACAACAATACCACTGCACCACCGCGGATTTAATATTTATGTAAAGGAGAAAGCAAAACTAACCAATACAAAAAAGCAGCACCAAAGATATTTGATGACAAATACAGGCAAAGGCATCCGGACATGGAAAATTTTGCAATACAAAAAATAAGAAAGCAAACAGGAAAAGTAGAAAAGAGGATTACTAATGGAGAAGTTAAAGAAATAGAAACTGAGTTTATGGATTGCCTGTGAAGTAAAGGATTTACTGTAGAAAATCTAACTGATAATACTACAGCAGGATAGAGCAATGGAGACCTAAATTAAGAAACCACTGGAGCGGGAAATATCTGATCAGTTGCCATATGAAGATACTTTGAAGTCTTCCATAGGAAACCAGTACAAAAGTTCAGTTGGAGTTGCAGTAAGAGAAGGAAAAGGAAACACAGTCAATGTTGTGGAGTTGTAGGCCAGTTTGGTCCCATATGAATGATAAAAGGATAACACAGAATAAAACTGAAGAGAATGTGGCACAGGAAGATGCTTTGGATCTTTCTGTAGAATGCCCTCAGGAAATACAGAACAAAGAATGTGCCCTCAGTTAAGAGGAAAGGGGATGAGTTCCTTGCTTTAAAAGAGATGGCTAGACACATTAAGATCAATGAAAGAAAGACTACAGAAAGTCAATAAAACCCAAAAAGTTAGTAGTTTGATGAAATAAATGAACACAATAATGAGGACTGTTTATAGAAACTCATGCGATGTAACAGAAGTAAATAGGATATATTACTGTGCAGCTAAACTAATAACAGATAAAGTCCTACCACAAGAACACAGGGCAGTAAGGGAAAGGACAGGGAGAGATTGAATATCGAATAGAGAAAATTCTAAATCAATTAAGATATGCAGTATCACTTTTAGAAGAGTACAAAGGAGGGAACACATCAACAAAAATGCTCAGAAAGATAGACGTGATAATAGCAATGCATAGCATCAGAACAGATCAGGATCTATTGTGCACTATCGCAAATAAACTAAAAATATCAACACAGGCAAAAAAAAAAAAACTTAGAAGCTATGCGATAAACATGAAGGAAAAGTACAAACTTAGCAATTTATTGATGACCCAAATAAGTTTTATAGAGAACTGAGGAAACAAAGCAAAAGGATTTGAACCACCACCAAGAAAAGAAGAAACAGATACATTTTGGAGAAATGTTTATGAAGACCTTCTGGAACATAAAGATGCTGAATGGATAGAAGTAGTAAAAGAAACAGTAAGTTCAAATATATGGGGGGATGAAGTAATGGCCAGAGAAACTGAAACAAAGTTAAGAAAAGCGCCTTGTTAGAAAACCCCAGGCCCAGATGCAGAACTGAACTTTTTGCTAAAAGTTTTAACATCTTTACATGAAGATTTAGCCATATAACAACTATTTATATGCTTACCCGAAACAGATGCCAACCTGGTTAAACAGGAAAAAACAAAACTCTTGATTAGGAGTAAACCTGCAAGCTATCCTAAAACCTATAGACCAATAGCTTGCATTCTGACGACATATAAACTATACACTGGAATCAATGCCGACAGAGTTTATAGTCATTTAGAAGAAAACTCAATCATGGCAATAGAACAAAAGGGTAACAAAGAAAGTCATATGGAACAATGGATCATTTGTTGTTAAATAGTCATAATGGAGAACTGTAAAAAGGGGAAGAATCTAAGTATAGTATGGATAGATTACAAAAAAAAAAGCATTTGACAGTATCTCACACTGATGGATAAAAGAGTGCTTAAAACCATACAAGATGCACTGTACACTGATTGATTACATTACAGCAACCATGAAACAGTAGCAAACCATTTTGCAGTTGAGCCATAAAGGACAAATTAATACTTCGGGGATAAAAATTCAAAGTGTGATATTCCAGGGTGGCTCTCTGTCACCGCTGCTCTTCTGTCTTGTCCTTAACCCATTAAACAGTCTACTTAACAGATTAGGTTGTGGTCACAATTTGGCTCCCAGAAAAAAAGTGTAAAGAGTTATCTTTTGTGGAGGATTTAAAACTGTATAGTTCATCAGATGAACTGAAAGCACAAACTGATGATATAAGACTGTCGTTTGGTCTTGATAAATATGCAAAAGCAACTTTTAAAGCAGGAAAGCTGCAGCACCAAGAAAACATCAGCCTGAGTCAGGAATGTGATATATAAAAAGGAACTTGAGCAAGAGGGAATATATAAATAATTGGGAATTGATGAAGGATCAACAATAAAACATGAACAAATGTGAATAAAACTTAGGGATATTTTAGAAGATTAAAATTAATACTGAAAACAGTGCTGACATCTAGAAACAAAGTCAAGCTGTAAACCAATTTTGTCTTCCTGTCCTAATTAGAAGTTATGTACTTACCATAACTTGGCATTTGTGTTGTCCATTGTCATTCTTCCTCACAAATGGGCTACGGATCCAACCCTCGGATCTAACTCAGCCGCATTTACAAGACCTGGATCCAAATCTCTAGCTTCTTCCTCTACCCATAATGCTCTATGCCATCCCTAACTCCTCGGATCAAGTTTGCTGCCTTACTGCCTACTGAGTTTTAAAGACAAAACAGACAGAAGAAAAAGATGGAGGCTCAAACCAGGAACATAAAGTTTCCATCATCATCCAAAGAATCTTCTAAGCATTGTAAGACCGGGGTATGGCTGGGCGGGAAAGTCAGGAAGAATGAAAATGAACAGCACAGATGCCAAGTTACGGCAAGTACATAACTTCTAAATGTGATGTCTGTTTCATTCTTCTTCATGAATGGGTCAGAGTCCCCAGCTATGTAACTCTCAGGAGGCCCTCAAAAGAAGGACATGCCAGAGCACTGTCGACCCAAAGGAAGCTCTGCTTCTGAAGACAATGTCCATTTTGTAATGTGTAACAAAGGTAGGAGTCTTTGGCCAAGTGGCTGTAGCACAAATATCGTCAATGGAAGTTCTTGATGGGAAAGCACAGGAAGTAGCCATAGATCTAGTGGAATGAGCTATAGGAAGGACAAGGAAATTCCAAACCTTATTGGGAATAAATTAGTGAAATACAAATCAGTAATCCATTTGTCCAGAGTAATTTTGGAAACTGTTTCACCTAGGCGGTTACAGGAAAAGGATACAAGCAAATGATCAGACTTCCTGTTTTGTTCTGTCAAGATAAAAGCATAGTTGTCTATGAACATTAAGAAAATATAGCATATTTTCACCCTTAGTAAAGTTTGGAAAGTAAACTGTATGGACTGGCTGTTAGTCTCCGTGGCCACTTTAGATAGAAAAGAGCTGGTTCCTAGAGACACCCTATCTTTATGGAAAATAATGTAAGGAGGCTTAGCTGATAAGGCCTAGAGCTCAGAAATTGTTCTTGCTGAAGTGATAGCTACCAAAAAGCTTGTATTCCAAGAAAGGAACTTCATAGTGCATTTCTTTGTTAGTTCAAAAGGTTTCGGAGTCAAACCTTGGAGGACCACTGTGAAATCCCAAGGAGGAGAGGGTTTCTTTATTGGAGTTCTAAGGAGAAAAATCCCCTTCATGAAAGCTTTACATAATCTGGAAGTTGTCAAAGAAGAGGAATAGTTTCCAGCATGGAGACTGGATATGGCTGTTAACTGAAGTTTAACAGTAGAAAAACTGGTCCTTTCCTTAAAAACAGTGGTGAGGAAAACAAGGATGGCTGAAGTAGGAGTTGAGAAAGGGTAAATATTCTCTTTGGAAGCCCATATAGTGGACCTTTTCCGTTTGCTTCTGCAGACTTGCTTGATGGAGGCATTTTGGGAGGTCAAGACAGTGTCACGAACTGGGGAAGTTAGCCTGGACCGTCTCACAATTACTGGAAGTGGAGAAACAATGCAGTCAGTTTGAGGGCTTGAAGACTGGAATGCTGAATTCCTGATGAGTGAGATAAGAGATCCCAAGTGGTCTCCATTATCCAAGGAGGATATTTTAAGTGAGACCACAGGAAGGGGAACCTTACCTGTTGAGGCCAGAAGGGGGGCAATGAGGATGACTGTGCCCTTCAGCCTGCTTGCTATCTGTAAAAAATTTGGGATCAGCAGAACAGGGAGTAAGCATAGAAGAGACTGGGGGGGGGGCAATTGTGAATCAGATAATCCCTGGGTGACTCCTTCAGCGGGGGTATCAAAGCAAAGTACTTGCTGCATTTGTTGCGGGGAAGGCAAATAGGTCACAGCAAGGCTGACCCCAGCGGCTGAAGATCATATTCGCTACTGTTTGATGGAGGGACCACTCATGAGGAATTAGAATGGACTTGCTGAGTCTGTCTGCCAACACATTGGTTTTCCCTGGTATGTGCGTTGTAATAAGAAGGCAGTCTGAAGAGATCACCCATTCCCAGATCATCATGGCCTGTCTGCACAATGGGTAGGAACAGGTTCCTCCTTGTTTGTTGATGTACCAAACTACTGACATGTCTGTGTGTAATGCAACAGTCCCAAGGGGAAGAACGTCCTGAAAGGCTTGCAATGTTAGGAGAATGGCTCTCATCTCCAGGACACTGATATGCAAAACTTGGTCTCTTAGGAGGGCTACACAGATTGGACCACCTTTCCCTTGAAATACCCCCCACCCCAGTTGGGAAGCATCTGTGGCCAGTGTGGCTGCTAGGGAAGGAAGAGAGAATGGAGTGCCCAAAAACAGGTCATATGATTGGATCCACCATCCAACATTTGTTTACCAGGAAAGTCCGACAAGGACAGAGCCCATTTCAGCAGAAGCCCATGGAGGAAATGCTCTAGACGCATGTCTTTGGAATGTGGGAGGAAACCAGAGCACCCAGAAGAAACTCAAGCGAAGATAGGGAGGACATGCAGACTCCACACAGAAGGCACTCCAGCTGAGAATCGAACAGGAGAACCTCTTGCTGTGAGGTGACAACTCTAACCACTGCACTGCCCATGAAGTCTGCAAACTGACGTGCATTTGATGGGAACAGATGGAGGCTGGCAAAGCACAGACCACTGTACCAAGGTCAACTGGAAGAGTTGCATGAAGAACCTTGCCAGAGGGACTACAATAATGGCAGATGACATTGACCCAAGAACTTGCAACACTAATTTCACTGGAGGAGATAGATGAGACCGTAAGTCCCATACCTGATTTCTCAAAGATGTGATGCAATGATGAGATAATGATGTCACCTGAGTCAATCCAGTTGAGTTCCTATAAATTCTAGGACTCTGTACAGGAGCCAGGCTTGACTTGGCAAGATTTATCATGATGCTTATGGAGTTGTAGCTCTGAAGCAAATAATCCCTGGCTTGTAGAAGTTGATGCCTGTTTGGGACAGTGAGGAGTCAAGTGTCGGGACAGGGAAACACCTGGAATCCTTTGAACCTCAGGTGAGCTGCTACGACTGCCATGCATTTGGTGAACACCCAGGGGACTGTGGTGAGTCCAAAGGGCAGTGCTCTGAATTGGTAGTGATTCACTCCAAGCCGAAAATGCAGGTGTCTCCTGGTGTGCCTGTGCATTTTGATATGATAGCATGCATCCTGGAGATCTATAGAACACATTCAATCATTCTTGCACAAAAGAGGCAAGATGGACTGAACCGTAACCATTTGGGATGTCAACTTATTTAGGTAGTGATTCAGATTGCTTAGATCCAGAACTAGTCTCAGGTCGCCTGTTTTCTTTGGCACTAAAAAGAAGCAGGAGTAAGTTCCGAATGCTATCTGGTCAGGAAGGACCTGCTGGATGGCACTTTTTTGTAAAAGCTTTAGAATTTCTTGTGCTGTGTATTACCTCTGACTGGGTGGAATGTCTGGGAGTTTCTTACTTGGGATGGGAGATGGAAGAGAAAAGGGTATATAGTAACCTCTGGATATTATACTTAGCACCCAGGCATTTTTGAGAGATTTGTCCAGGCATCTAGATGCAGGGAACAATGACACCCAACTGCCTTCAGAGGTGGACAGTTAGGCAGCACTTCAGGAGCAAAGATACGGCCTATCAGAGAAGGAGTTTCTGAAGCCCTGGTTCTGTGGACCCCCTCTGCAACTGGGGCAATGTCTGCTATTGAAACCCCCTCCTCTACCTCTGGAGAAAATATCACCAAGCGAGTCCTGGAAAGGTTCCAGAGATTTCCAAAGCCACATTTTCTTACCACCTTGCTGATTCCAAGAAAAATTACGTTGAAGGGTAGAAAATGTAATTCCAACAGCAGGCAGGGTACTTCATTCATGCTCGCTGTGGGTAAGCATATCTTTCACTGATGGCCCAAACAAGGAGAAGCCATCAAAGCGGGCATTAACAAAAGATGCCTTAAAGGGTTCTGCAAAGTCACATAGCCTCATCCAGGCATGGCTCCTAGCAGCTATACCTGAACTGACTGCTCTGAGGTGCCCTCCACTGTAAGAGAGAGGAATCTCATCAAAGAACTGGCAATGGATGCCAGAGGAGACAGATGAGTAGAGACCTTCTTGAGATATTCTGGAGACATGGACTCAGAGAGAGCGTGAGAGTTTGAGAGCTCTTTAATCAAATCTTTCTGTAGACGAGTAAAATGTACCAGGTAATTTAATGACCTCAGAGCGAAGTTGGCTTAGGTGTACATGGGCTTTCCAAATCTGTCAATCGCTCTGGACTCCTTGTTTAGTGGATGGACAGAGGAGATTTGCTCCACTAGCTCCTTCACCACAGCTATGGCATCAACTGGGATACCCTTGCTCCAGCGAAGTCTGTCTGCAGAGGGAACCAAAAACCTTTCCTGGCACTTGGGAATGGGCTCAACAGTGTCCATTTCTTTCTAAGACCAGTGGAAAACCAGGTCAATAAGTTCATCTGCTGGGGGGGGGGTCACACAACATGCAGATGAGCGAACCCCGAAAGCTTCCATGAACACAGATTCCTCGGGAGAAGGAGTTTGGGAAGATCAGCCACCTTTCTATTTAAGGAAAGCCAGGATGTCCCCAAAGGAGACATCATCAGGTGGCAATCATGGAGATCCTTCCCCTCATCAAAATTGGTGTCTTCAGTGAGAGACTCCAAGGAGGGAGACTATGTGCCTCTTCTTACACATCTTTTTTGGAGGAACCTCTTCCATGGGGTGTTCAGAAGAAGTGTCAGAAGAAAGGGGGAATCCCTCTGGGGAACATGTGTGAAGGATTCCTTGGCTGGCTGACCCTGAGGAGCAGAGATGATGGGCTCAGAGCTCGGACCTGATGAGGGATGAGGAACAGTATCCAAGACTACAGAGGAAGGTTTTCTATGCAAAGAAAACCCTTTCTATGACCTGGAAAGCTGATGGATCTCTGGAAACCACCCCATTCTCTGAAGCCAAAGCAGCCAAAGAAGGAAGGCCGGGGTTGGATCTGAGCCCTCTGGAGAGAATTGGACCTGAGCTGTCCAAGGCCAAGGCACAGAGGGGAAGGATCCGAAAAAGTAGGAACCAAACTAAACCCCTCAAACCCAGGGCCAACTTCTCAGATCAGAGACCTGCCCTGATCAGAAGAAATCTGAGCAGGGCTGGTCACGGATACTGTCGGAGTCTAGGAAGGGAGCTTGCTTGGATCAGATCCTAAGCCTCTGAGAGAGCTCATATCTTGAGACTCTTAAACAGCAGGCTGGATTGGAGAAGGGTTGGGCCAGTGTACTCACGGATCCAAGATGGGACAGAGTTGGCAAGACCCCCATCTGGATCTGAGCCATAAGAAATTTCTGTATCACCCTGTCCATATCTGCCACTGTCAAGTTCCTATAAGATCTGCTGGAAGCAGGCACAGAATCTTTCTTTGGAGTCTGAAAGAGCTGGGATAGAACAGCCGGAGAAATTGGCTTTAATACAAGTTCTGGCAATGGGATCCTTAGCTTTCGCACCCAATGGTTTAGGATCCGAGCAGGATGAAGACGGGATTTTGATCACAGATTTTGGATCCGATGAGGCCTGTGGATCCAACATTGGCGCCATGGTCTTCAGATCCTGGGAGGTCAAATCTGATGTTTTCCTGCGTTTCTCAGGAGGCTCCAATGAGGCCCTCTGAGACTTCTGGAGGGCTCTCTCTTTAAAATCCAAGGAGCCCTGACAGGATTTTGATGGGGTTTGAAATCAAGAAGTAGAAGATAAAGCTAGTAAGAAACCCTTAAGAATAAGCTTATTGTGACAATTGAAAAGGCCCCTGGGATTAAAAATAGTGCACATTTCACAATAGGATTTCAGGTGATCGGGTCCCAGGCAATAAACGCACTTGTTATGGGCATCAGATTTGGTTATCTTTTGAAAACAAGAAGTGCATTTCTTGAAATCTTCTTGAAATCTGTGGGCTTGTCTTTTTCATAGTGCAATAAACTTTACTGCTGTCAAGATAGAATAGTTTAAAAGTTAGAACACCTCTCTCAAACACACACTAGCTTTCCTAAATTAGAAAGAAACTAGACAAACAATTTAACGGCAGAGTTTAAAACACATAAAAAAAAAAAAAAAAATTTGAAACTAATATAGCAGTAGAGAAAGGAGATGGTCAACAGGGCATGAGGAAAAAGAGAGAAGGCTATCTCAGAAAAATGCTACCACCAGCATAAGCTAAATAAACAAAAGAGGGAGGAGAAGGACAAATGCCTACTGTAATATATATTTACCAATAAATAAATAAATAAATAAGCTTTTAAACAGATAAATGCTTACTTTCATGCTAGAGATTAGAAGATCCGACTTGTCACAATGGCAGCAAAAGAGATTTGGAGAGTTAGGGATGGCACAGAGCACTGTGGGTAGAGGGAGGAACATGACACTTGGATCACAGTCTTGTAAATGTGGCTGAGTCAGATCCAAGGATCAGATCTATAACCCATTCATGAGGAAGAATGAAAAGGTAAACATCAGATCTTATAGTTTTGGAGTGATTTGACTGGCCCCAAAAGGTATTGGATCAGTTGGACAAGAAAACAAGAAGGATGCTGCATGCTTATCAAAAGATTTATCAAAATCAGTATATATACTAAGACTATGTATTCCCTGTTCTGAAGAAGGTATGGACCTCCTCGAAAATGATTACATGTATAGATCTGCAATCACAGGACTGCATACATTTTGCTGACCTCAAGATCCAAATGTAGTGAAAGTTTTAAAACATGAAAAGAATAAGTCTAAACGACTTCCCTACTTAGTTTAGCAGAAACATATTGGTCTCGAGCAGGAATGGAAATCAAACCAGAAGTAGATAAAAATCAGGTAGCAACCGAATGTGCCAAAAAACAAAATAAAGAATATGAAGGATCAGATGAGAAGGCAAGAAATGTGGAAAATGCATAAATATAGTTGCAAGTGTAGAAAACTCTTGGAACACCCTGATCAGAACACAAGAATGGTTAAGGAGAGGTGAATTAAACCAAAAGATGAAAAGTTAATATTGGAGGCCCAAGATAGTGGGCTATGTACAAGTTGGTTTACAAAGTCCATTGAAAATGTGGGAGAAATGGACAAGTTTAGGTTTTCTAAAACAGAATTAGTAACATTCGCATATATTGTTGCTGGTTGTGATAGACTAATGCAGAAGGACTGTATACAGAAAAGCATACTAACGTGGCAAGACTGTTGCATTTTTCAAACATTATATTACTGATGTAGCTGATAAACACTGGAAACATGAGCCACAAAGCATTATAGAAAATGATGACGTTTATATCACATAGGATAACCCATTACCAACAGTTCAAAAAGTAGATGTTCGACATGTAAGCTTTGGTATAGTTTAGTCATCACTGCCTGATTTGGCAGAAACAGTGTCAAACATCTGACAGCCATCCGAGGACAATGATGTCTTTAAATCTGGATAATATTCCTCTGGTAATTGGCTGCACTAGCCAGGAGGAATTTCTGACTATTGTAGTAACAAGATGATCAAAAGTGAAAAAAAATATCAATACAAGTTCCAAGCTCTAACGATATTCTCATTGTGGAGTGGGATATTGTCTATGTTGTATGCTGGGGAGAGGGACTATTTGCCAACCATGACAAACTGTATTTTTTAGTGTTTAATTTGAGCATGTATTTATTATGTTAAGTATCTATGAGTGTAATTAACTGTTGGTAGGACACCTATTCAAATCACTGCCAGCTAGAGGAACCCCCTCCATGAATCAGGACACCCACTCTGCCTATTTGGATCCACTTGAGTCTATTAAGATACATCCGAACGCCATGGTTTTGTGTGACTAACTACCCATCCATTCACTGGGGCAATTACTCATGCACAAACTCACTTCTCCAAGGATTATTCGACTTCATTAACTCCAGTGCTCTGGACCAGCTAGTTGACACCCCCACAAGGGGTGTCAGCATCCTGGATCTGGTGCTTACCAATATGGAAGACCACTGTAGCACCCTCACTGTGAGGTCTTCCCTGGTGAGATTTGACCACAAATCAGTCTAATTCAAAGCAACTATCACACCTGACCCCCCCCCCCCCCAGCACCAACTAAACTAAGAAACTTCTCCAAAGCAGATTATAACCTCTTATGGGATGGTATAAACAGTTTCACTGCACCCCCCCCCCCTCAGATGGAACTGGCAACTATGCAGAGTTCTACACAAATGCTTTATACAAACAACCTGAACTGCATTGACTCAGCTGTACCTGATAGGACCAAAACAAGCTACTCGAGGAAGAGCAAACCTGTCTGGTGGACAACTGCCATTAACAGGCTTTACAATAAGAGGAAGAAATTGCTGTCTAAGAGTAAGAGGGAGCGAACTCTAAACTGGAAATACTCTCTCCTCAGCCTAAACAAGCAAATAAAACTTCTTGTGAAGTCCTCCAAAGCTAACTACGAATCCAAATTAGCTTCCTCAACTAAGGATAACCATAAGTCGTTCTTTTAGTTACATCCATAACATAAAAGGAAAGGCCCAGATTTGTGCCATACCGCATATACCAAGTCTGTGGACATTGCTAATCTGTTAGCCAACAGGTTATGTGAAAACTTCACTCCCCTGTCCCTGCCACACTTATCCCAAGACATCCCTATCACCTGTCCTCTACCTTGTATCTCTAAAGAGCAGGTCATGAACACCCTCTCTATGGTCAAAAACACAGCATTCATGGGACCTGATAACATTCCAGGCAGAGTCCTACATGGGCTCAACCAGGAATTAGCAATGCCATTGGGTACTCTCTTCAATCATAGTCTAAGCACTGGCCTCATCTCAGCTGAATGAGAAAAGGCCACTGTTATCTCCTTGCACAAAAGTGGTGCTTCCACTGACCCTGGGAACTATAGACCTATTAGCCTTACTAGCTTTATCTGCAAGGCGATGGAGAGAATCAACATGGACCTTATCAACAAAGACATTGGTAATCTCCAAACACTTGACTTTGCTCAATCTGGATTTGTCAAAGGGAGATCATGCCTGTTAAACTGGTGGACTTCGAGACAGTCACCAAGGCCCTTGATGAGGGGAAATCTATGCATAAAGCCAACTTAGACTTAGCCAAGGCTATTGAGACTATCTCCCACTCAGGCATAATTAACAAACTAACCCAGCTAGGTATCAACCTGTAGATCATTAGATGGGTCACTAACTGGCTCACTGATAGAACCCATATAATCAAAATAGGGGAATCCACCTCCAACAGCAGACCTTTAACCAGTGGTGCTCTACAGGGATCAGTCCTGGGACCTCTACTGTTTGGAATCTACTTCTCAGAAGTGCAAGCTAAAACAAAAGGTTTGTGGCTGGTAAAGATTGCTGATGACTGCAAACTGGGAGCAGTCACAGAATCTCCAAATGATGTAACATCTTACAAGAGGGTCTTACACAAACAAATGACTGGTGACAAAGTCATGGCCTTAAACTCAATGCCAAACAAAATGTATTATCCCTTTTGGTAAGACTGATGTTCCTCCAAACTACCACATCAGTAACAACACACCCTAAGTACTCCATCAGTGATGAGAAACCTGAGAACACAGGTTGACAGCAACCTTACATTTGATCACCATATCTCCACAGTGGTAAGAACGGCATTTTATATTGCTCATCTCATAAGTAAGGGCATTGCCTCCAGAAAAAAAGAAGTTATAACCTCCCTGTACTCTTCCCTCATCAGGCCAATAATGGAGTACAATGTCCCTTTTGGTATGTACCTTTCCATGCACCTGCAGCAATTGGAGAAACCACAAAGGTCGCTCACAATGAAAATCCAAGGTCTTTAGCATCTGTTTTATGAGGATCATCTGAAATCACTGTCACTTTATTCTGTTTCATATAGACTACTCAGAGGCAATGTCTGCTTTGCATATAAGGCAATCTTTGACCCTGCTTTATTGGAAATGCCGCACATCTGTAAGTCAAATGGTACACGAGTTACTTGTTCTAATGGCCTTAACCTGGTATGCAACATTAATAGAACCTGCTGGAGGGACAGATTTGTCTCCCAGAGGTTACTGAACCTTTGGAACAGACTCCCGCTTCATGTCAAGCAGAGCACCTCATTATCCCTCATGCAATCTGGATGATTGGATGGGTAACCATAAATTCACCCTGGGGTTTCCACCTTTGTCCCTCTTAGACAAGGGCAATAAGTGCTGATCATGGAAATAAGGGTAAAAGTTGACTAGGCTTGTAAGAGCCCTATGGTCATTAGCCTAGTAACCTCCTATGGATCCTATGACAATTACTCCCTTTTTCAGTTGTCAGGAAAATTGGGTAGCCAGAGGTCTTGAGATCAGAAAAGTAAATGCTGAAAAAAGAAGTCTCTACACTAAGCCCTGTGGGGCACCATTGGCCACTATCATACTCTATGATGATGCCAGATACCCGCATGGTCTTTTGGGCAATTTTCTATCTATCTTACTACACCAAGATCTATTTGTAATGCATTAAGCTTATTAAATATGATACTAACATGGCAAATGGTGTCAAACACATTCACCGTGTAAAGGTATAATGTGTGGACAGCAGAATCACTTTCAACAGCCTGAGTTACTCTTTCAAAGAAGTTAAACACATTTATTAGAAAATATCTACCCATGCCAAAGTCAAACATAAGTAGTCTAGCCTGATGAGATTTTTAATATCATAGCTTAGCAGTTCAGTTATATGTTCCATGGCATTGTGAATTACACTTGTTAGGCTGATGGGCATATAATTAGAGAGGTCACCAGTAACGCCACCCTTGTGGAATGGTGTTTGCCAAACCCCAATGACAAAGCCGGTGGTTAAACAGCATAAGGAGTGACTCTGCCTGGGCTTGTCTGTTTATTAAAACACTCAGGTATATTGTCAGGCCCCACGGAGGAAGCATTTTTTAGTCTTGGAGAACTGCTTCAGTACATGTTCTTTAGTGATGATGGGAGATCTAAAAATATTCAGGCATGAGTGGGCTTTAGATAGTCCTCTCGAGCAAAATTTGCACAGAATTTAATTGCTAGAATTCTGGCAACATCTACTGGAACAGAGTAGGTAGTGCTATTATGAATATGTTCAGAACACTATTGGGTGTTCTATCTTAGTTTCCTGCAATAGCTAAAGAAGGATTTAAAATTGTCCTTCGCTTCTTAAGCTAACTTTGTAAGTCAATGTTCTGATGTTTTCCTTGATATGAGAGCCTTTTGATCTGCTGTATCTATTAAGGATTTATTTTTTTTTTTGTTTGCAGAGTTTAGGTTGGTGGGCCACCAGGGTGTTTTTTTTTAATTCTTATATTTAGATCTGGTTGGGACTGCTAGTTCTAAACATTTATTTAAGAGGGCATATCAATTCCTTTGTGAAGCTACCTGTCATTGTGGCATCTGGGGGTAATGCTGCTATAAGTGAATTTTGAACCATCATCATAGAATTTGATTAGACTAGTACACTCAAAACCCTTCAGTTCTGAGATATTGGTTTCAGTGGATTTAGAGATTTTGTAGGTGATGGCAACTAGTTTAGATAAGACTTAACAGGGGAAGGAGACCAGGGGAATGGTTCACGAAGAAGCTGTATTTTAAGGACCAGGTCAATAATATTATGTCTTCTAGTGGGTTTGTTAACCTGGACCAAGGAGTTTATGTTTATTATATCTAAGAACTTTTGGAACTATCCTACATTGGAGGTATAAGAACTCCAGTTTATAGAAAGGTGGTTAAAGTCTCCTAACATAATGGAGTTCTTCTTTATGGGGTGTTCATCAAGTACATTTAGAAACAGAGGGTGCCCTGTAACAGGCTATGAATTGATAAATTATGTTTAGTATGACTTGGAGCACAGTGAGTTCCATTTGTGGGTCTCTGTGGATCTGTCCAGAGGTGATATGGTCCATAACAAATATGGAGACACCACTACAGTTGCCATTAGGTCTGAAGGTATGTTGGACATAAAAACACAGGTAAGAAGGGAGTGTGTTTTGAGCTGTTAAATCCAGTTTCAGTAATTACATACATATGATGGTTCCAAATGCAGAAAAGTCTTAAGTTTGTTACTGAGAGTTCTCGCACTGAGCACAGCAACCTTAATGTGACCCATTTTTAATTTAACTACATTTGGATGTCCATTAGTTGGATTCTGTTTCTGCCAGTATGCAGAAGCCCTGGAAAAAAAGGAGCAGGACATCCTTTGCAGAGCAAATAGGATTAGCGAGCATCTCTTCCCATGCCAACACATTCCCCTTGAATGACTATTTATTCAACTGCTGAAGTCAATTATTGTTTATTTGTACCTAGGAATCATTCTTGGAGAAGGAAGGATTCACTTAGGACCAAAGTCTTTCCAGCATTTTTGATATGTATGGAGAGTTCTGACATCTCTCTGAATATCCCTCAGGGTTTTGCATCTCAAGTTGTTCACCCCCTGTGGGATGCCACCATAAGGAAGTCAAATTTGTTAGGTGAAAGGGTCTTAAGGACCTTTGAGATATCAGATATCCTGACACCTGAAAGATAACTCACCATTTCCCTCTTTTTGACCAGTGAGTGGAGAATCAGAGTCCCTGACCATTGAGTCACTGGACATTACACCATTTCTATTTGCAGAATGGTCTGGTATGCTGGAGTTGAGATAATTTAACTTTTGACGACTCTTTGTTGAAAGCCTGCAGGTGATGTGATGCTGGATGTTTACTTAGTCCTAGTCTTCATGGGTCTAGGATGCCTTGGCAATGCTTTTTTACAGCCTCAGCATAAGACATTTTAGTGCAAGTTTGTGTAGAGTGTGGCAGTTGTGTCTGCTCACAGTCCATGTTTTTTGTGAGAGCAAGGCCTCCTATATTTGCTAAATATTTGCTTATTTGACAAAATTTCTTGTGTTGAGTAAGAGTTTTGAGACTGGGATGTGGTTACAAAGAAAATTTGTAATAAGGGCAGGTAAAGAGCTAAGAACAACACAGGCTGGTTTGGTAGGCATCTTGTATTCAGAATCTATGGAAAACCATGGAGGTGAACTTATTTAAATAGCTAAAGGAAGTGACTTCATAAATGATAACTTTGTACTTCATAACAAACCATGACACAGAAGAGGGAGGAAGTATTATGGTCAAATTAACATAAGAGGCAGATGAGAGAGATGCTGGGTTTAAGAACACAAGGAACAAAGTATGAGGGTGGGATTTTTTTCATCCACTTAGCACTCTTGTTGCATAACTAAAAGCTCTTAGGCTTCAAACATTATCAATTAACTATAAGAACATATGTAATTTCAAACTAGTTCTTAAGTTTTCTCACAAAAAGACAACCAGGATTTAATTCCAACAATCAGATCACTTTAACAGAAAGTAGTGCACTTATCTACTGGAATTACAAAATAAAGGCTTAAAAAGCTTAGAACACTCTATATCCAGGTGTGATAGAGTCTGAAACAACAAACACATTGATTTAAAACAGCGAACACTGATGTAAACTGATAAGAAAATGAGGAGGAAAACGGGTAACTCAGATGCAAACTGTCACTCGCCAGGTCAGGATAAAACAGGCGAGCATCGTGGGCTCATATTCAAGCAGCTTTATTGCATACAAACATCATGAATGAAGTTAAGTAACTAACTTATAAACACATTAGCTATCATGCAAATGGATGTTAACATTCTTGCTGCACCTTCAAAATGGCACCGAAGCTAACATGTGACCTGCTTGTTATTTATATGCACACACTGATCTTGGAAATACTTCTTAAAGATACAACGCATCCGTTATTCTACATCCTCCCCCTTTGAGAAAATGAGTTAGACATTGTCACTGAAATTAATGAATAAGCAATTTACACAGAAATGATTTTCATCATGCAATTATACAAAGCTAGATACATATATACAACTATGACCAAGTTGCTGTGCATTTCACACTAGGCCTTGAAATGTGACCATATAGTGTGACAAAAAAATTTGGATCTGGTTTAGCAACTGGGATTGTCTCTGTTGACTGTTCAGTCTTAGAAACACTGGAATCATCTGCCGTCGAGACACGTTCTAGGACAGGAATACCATCTGGATTGCTCTGAGAGTTAGTGTCTTTATCACAGGTACGATGCTGTGATATCGGTTCTGCTACAGGAAGAGGTCTGCGATTTCTCCTGTACCCCATACCCTTGGATTTAACAAAGTAGGATCTCAGCTCTGCAGAAAAACTCGTTACTTGACCAATCTGGTCTTAACCTTTCAATGTTTGTATCCTCACTGTCTCTCCTTTTTTCAATGGATGAAGAAATCTGCTTGACTGGTCATAGCTGGACTTTTGGAAAGAACGCTTTTTAGATAACTGGGCTTGATTGCTTGGTTGTTCTTAGCTTTAGGCCTCAATAAACTAAAAATAATAGACAATGTTGTTCTGGTTTGCCTAGGCAGAAGTTTCTGAGCAGGTGAGCCAAGTATATCATTATGGGGTATGTTTCTGAGATTGAGAAAGTTCAAAAAACATTGGTATTATACCATGACCCCCCAAAAACGTGCACGCTGATTGGCCAGCGTGCACATTGTAAACAGAGTTATACTAATGGAAAAAGGTCCGGTCGCCCGGACTTTTTTCCATTAGTATAACTCTACTTTTAAAACACTGTCTCGCTATGTTAAATGGGTTTAACATAGCGAGACAGCTTTAAAATAAGCAACGGAGATCCCCGTTGCTTATTTTAAAGCTGTCTTGCTATGCTAAACCCATTTAACATAGCGAGACAGGTTTTAAAAAAAAAGCAACGGAGAAAGCAAGATCTCCGTTGCTTTTTTTACTGTTTTGCTATGTTAAATGGGTTTAACATAGCGAGGCAGTTTTAAAATAAGCAACGGACATCTCCGTTGCTTATTTTAAGACTGTCTCGCTATGTTAAACCCATTTAACATAGCAAGACATGTTTAAAAAAAAAAAGCAACGGAGATCTTCCTTTCTCCGTTGCTTTTGCCCACAGCTCTGATGTACTGCGCAGGCACGCAGTACTTCAGAACTGCTGCGGATGCCAGACATCTGCGGATGGGCAGTAAACAGGCATTATACTATGCCATTATTTAAGAAAAGTAATAGTTTCTTTTTTTAAATAATGTCATGGTATAATAGCAATAACCCACTTCTGGGTGTGGGTAATGCTGTATTTACCCACGGTTGGCTTTCTTTGGTCCTCGGGCCCTCGGGACCAAACCACGCCAACCGTGGGTAAATCCAGCATTACCCACACCCAGGTGTGGGTTATTGCTATATTATCATACTTCAACTTCTCAAGTAATTGCTTTGCACTGTGTACTGCACGTTCAGCAAGTCCACTCGATTGAAGAGACTCTGGACTACTGGTAACATGTACGAAGTCCCATTCTCTGGCAAATTTCTGAAACAATCGACCGATGAATTGCATACCATTGTCAGAGATTAATTTCTGTGGACTGCCATGGACTGAGAAATGGACTTTCAACTTAGTAATGACTTGGTAGAAGTTAGATTAGGTAGTAAATTGATCTCAAACCAATTTGAATAAATGTCTACAGTACTAAGTAATGTTGATTGTTCCACTTGAATATGTCATTAGCTACAATAGACCAAGGTACTTAGCTGAAGTGGCTCTCTCTGCAAATGAGCTTTAGTACTAATTTATACTGAACGTGAAGAATGTACTCTTATCAATGTCTTTCACTAGAGAAGTCCAAAATACTAGTCCTCTCGCTCTTCTCTTAGTAAATTCGGAAACCTGGGTGACCTCGATGCAAAATCTGGACATGTTCTTGTTGTAACGAAGCAGGAGCAATAGTTTTGGGACCTTTGAAAATAATACCATCTTCCATCAACAACTCATCTCTGTAAGGAAAGTAAAATTGCACTTCTGGTGGTACACTTGATTGCTTTGGCAGCCATCCAACACTGATATAGTGATTGAGCTTTTGCAAAACTGGACCAGTCATTGTATGATCTCGTAGCTCTTCAAGTCTTGTGGAAGAAATATTACGCACTTCCATGACATCAAAATTCCCTGCATCAAGCCGTTCTGCTGTATTTCTGGGTGATCTGGATAAGGTATCAGTCAGATAAAGAAGTTTGCCTTTCGTATTTCGTATAGACCATTTTGAAGTTGTACTTTTGCAATTTGAGCATCATTCTTTGTAATCTTGCTGGAGCTGAATGCATTGGCTTCTTTAAAATTGCAACCAAAGGTTGATGATCAGTTTCGATCTGGATTTCTCAACCACAGATATAATCATGAAACTTGGAACATGCAAAACAATTGCCAAAAGTTCTTTTTCAATTTGAGCATATTGCATCTCAGTCTGTGTAAGTGTTCGAGATGTGTAGACTACTGGGCATGCCTTCTTGAAGAATAACTGCACATAAACCAAATTTTGAAACATCGCAGGAAAGAGTTACCAGTTTGTTGATGTCATAGTATCTTAATGTTGGGGGGGGGTAGCAATTTTCCGCTTAAGAACTTTAAATGCTCTCTGGTGCTGGTCTAGCCATGACCAAGGTAACATTTTTACGTGTGAGCTTTCTTAATGGTGTGTCAACTCACTGAAGTCTGGTACAAACTTGCCTAAGTAATCAACCATACCAACAAAACATTGTAGAGCTTACACATTATTTGGTGCTGGTATTTCAAAAATGGCTGCTTGCTTGGACGGGTCATGTCTCAACCGTGGCAGCTGGTGACTTCAAATTAAAGGGGGGCTGCAGGAGACAGCTGAATGGGTGGGACCAATGGGAAGGGGTGTGATCAACTAGAAAGGCGTGGAGCTATGCTCAAAACCAAATACACTGCCCTGAGTGCCAAACCATCATTACGAGAGTCCAATCAAGACAAAATAAAGTGTAGAAGAAAAAAATATTTCAATGCAGTGGCTACATGACAGCTTACTTAATATCTAGAAGGAAACACAAAGGTTGCGAGACCTGAAAAAATAAATTACTTTTTAAATACATTACTTGAATGCCAGTCAAAATCAAGTATAAAAGAAACAAGCAGCACTAAAGTCAAACCACTTCTTGGCACTGCAGTTCTAATTATAATTTATATTCAGCTTTATAAAAATTACCAAGTAACATGCTGAAAGTAGCAATTTCTGTGATACCCCCACTTGGAAAAAAATTTTCCCCTTTTTTTAAAGCCTGATATCCCCCTAATTTTGTTTTTAATTTTCACCCCTGGGATCCACCCTAAGATTATAAAAGTAAGGGTTAAGTTTGGTTAGATTTAAACCCTTTGGGTAAACCCTTTTCCCTTGTTTAAAAAGTGGGACAGACCCCCTTGGTACTGTTAAACCTTTTTTAAATGGTGGTTCAAGTGAATAGTAATTACTTCCTTAAACCCAGGTTGTAGGGTTTTATTGGTCTGGTTTCAAAAGGTGATGCTTGGCATGTTTTTACGTGCAGATGGGACTTAAATTCAAGGTGGGAGGGCATTGGTGACAATGCAGTTTAATAGCAAGCGGCAATTGCTAAAATATGCATATCATATGTTATAGAGGTTCAATCATTGTGTAAAGAAAAATTTTTTAAGGGGTAAACTAAACAACTTTTTGTAGGCCATGTTCGATTTGAAAATGAGGACTTTTAATAATTAAGAATGATTAAAAAAAGATAATTTCCACTAAATAAAACCCATGGATTAATTATTATTTCAGTTAAAATTAAAGAGCATGTAAGTACCAATTTAAAAACCTCATTGTATTTTCTTATAAAATTTTGCTCTCAAAACTTTAGCTTAAATAAAACTATAGAACAATGTAATTAAACATTAAGTTTTAAAAAGCAAAGTTTAATCAAATAGGACATTTAAAGAAATCTGTATTTTGGAAACAAAAAAGGTTAAAATCTAACAATCTAATAGGTTTGATAACTGAAGACTTTATTAAATAGTCATATGCATTTAATACCTAAGGTTATAGTAGTAAAAATGGTAACTCAACAAAGGCTTTCATGTGGTCAATAACAGTAGCATTTAGATACAGAGCTTAACTCAAAGCTATGAAGTTATAAATATTTTAAACACATTAGCTATCATGCAAATGGATGTTAACATTCTTGCTGCACCTTCAAAATGGCACCGAAGCTAACATGTGACCTGCTTGTTATTTATATGCACACACTGATCTTGGAAATACTTCTTAAAGATACAACGCATCCGTTATTCTACATCCTCCCCCTTTGAGAAAATGAGTTAGACATTGTCACTGAAATTAATGAATAAGCAATTTACACAGAAATGATTTTCATCATGCAATTATACAAAGCTAGATACATATATACAACTATGACCAAGTTGCTGTGCATTTCACACTAGGCCTTGAAATGTGACCATATAGTGTGACAAAAAAATTTGGATCTGGTTTAGCAACTGGGATTGTCTCTGTTGACTGTTCAATCTTAGAAACACTGGAATCATCTGCCGTCGAGACACGTTCTAGAACAGGAATACCATCTGGATTGCTCTGAGAGTTAGTGTCTTTATCACAGGTACGATGCTGTGATATCGGTTCTGCTACAGGAAGAGGTCTGCGATTTCTCCTGTACCCCATACCCTTGGATTTAACAAAGTAGGATCTCAGCTCTGCAGAAAAACTCGTTACTTGACCAATCTGGTCTTAACCTTTCAATGTTTGTATCCTCACTGTCTCTCCTTTTTTCAATGGATGAAGAAATCTGCTTGACTGGTCATAGCTGGACTTTTGGAAAGAACGCTTTTTAGATAACTGGGCTTGATTGCTTGGTTGTTCTTAGCTTTAGGCCTCAATAAACTAAAAATAATAGACAATGTTGTTCTGGTTTGCCTAGGCAGAAGTTTCTGAGCAGGTGAGCCAAGTATATCATTATGGGGTATGTTTCTGAGATTGAGTAAGTTCAAAAAACATTGGTATTATACCATGACCCCCCAAAAACGTGCACGCTGATTGGCCAGCGTGCACATTGTAAACCGAGTTATACTAATGGAAAAGGTCCGGCCGCCCGGACTTTTTCCCATTAGTATAACTCTACTTTTAAAACACTGTCTCGCTATGTTAAATGGGTTTAACATAGCGAGACAGCTTTAAAATAAGCAACGGAGATCCCCGTTGCTTATTTTAAAGCTGTCTTGCATGCTAAACCCATTTAACATAGCGAGACAGGTTTTAAAAAAGCAACGGAGAAAGCAAGATCTCCGTTGCTTTTTGTTTTGCTATGTTAAATGTGTTTAACATGGCGAGGCAGTTAAAATAACAACGGACATCTCCGTTGCTTATTTTAAACTGTCTCGCATGTTAAACCCATTTAACATAGCAAAATAAAAACAACGGAGATCTTCCTTTCTCCGTTGCTTTTGCAACTCTGATGTACTGCGAGCACGCAGTACTTCAGAACTCTGCGGATGCCAGACATCTGCGGATGGGCAGTAAACAGGCATTATACTATGCCATTATTTAAGAAAAGTAATAGTTTCTTTTTAAATAATGTCATGGTATAATAGCATAACCACTTCTGGGTGTGGGTAATGCTGTATTTACCACGGTTGGCTTTCTTTGGTCCTCGGGCTGCCTCGGGACCAAACCACGCCAACCGTGGGTAAATCAATTACCACCCAGGTGTTATTGCTATATTATCATACTTCAACTTCTCAAGTAATTGCTTTGCACTGTATACTGCACGTTCAGCAAGTCCACTCGATTGAAGAGACTCTGGACTACTGGTAACATGTACGAAGTCCCATTCTCTGGCAAATTTCTGAAACAATCGACCGATGAATTGCATACCATTGTCAGAGATTAATTTCTGTGGACTGCCATGGACTGAGAAATGGACTTTCAACTTAGTAATGACTTGGTAGAAGTTAGATTAGGTAGTAAATTGATCTCAAACCAATTTGAATAAATGTCTACAGTACTAAGTAATGTTGATTGTTCCACTTGGAATATGTTTTAAATTAGCTTTTCAATGTA